>NW_020653731.1:9199375-9342884 GCF_003589595.1 Hyposmocoma kahamanoa
CACAACTGAAAAAAATCAGGTGGTCCCTCAGTCCACACACACACGAAATAAGTCAAGAATATTGGAAATTTGAACCAGTGCCAATCAGCCATTTAATGACTAAGGAAGAAAAATGCCACAGGACTCTTTATTCCAATAAACTATAGCACGGATCTGTTTATGGTTCAAGGCCTGATCGCAGATGGTTACAAAATAATAATTAAAAAAATTCACAGGTGGTAAGATTTCTCTACGCAGTGTATATATTTTGTATTAATAATAATATTTTTACTTTCCTAGCATGTACTGTATTCAATGCATATTTAACTCCTTCGCATCCTATAAGCACGGTGTCTGTAACGATTATGCTAAAACAAAATTTTATTTTTTTTATTGATTAATAAAATATGAATTCAATATAAATAAATGGCGGTTGATAACACAGCTGTGCGTCAGAGACACCCTGTGGCTCTAGGACGTTACAGTCCCAAAATCATTATGGACAACACGTATCTTTAGAACCCGTGGCGGATTAAAGCAAAAAAAAATTTTTTTTTTTCTTATTCTTATAACAACTAATAATTGCCTATATATACTAACGTTTATTTAGGTATTGTGGAATAAAAATTTTTAATTATTTACTAATTTTACGTGTTCCAGAATTCCCCTCAAAACCTGTCCTTTGGCGGTGCACAGCAACAAAATGCGCCTGCGTTTGGGACGCCCGCAACACAAGCGCAACGTACGTATCCATCGTCAAAATGATCTTTAGTATGAACAATGCCCGAATATCAAGTTTGTAGGTTTTCGCGATTGTTACACGTTGGAAATAATACTGTACAATGTATAAATAATACTACTAAATAATATATTTTCTCTAAATCGCGTATATTTGTTTTTTCAAACAAACCAAATGAATGCAAACCTTAATGCAAAATTTAATATATTTAACTTAAAATGTTAAATACGCTATGTAATGGCTTACGACAATTTATGTGCGAGGTATTTGGTTTATTTGAAAAACAAAATATTCGCGTTAAAGATCGGATACTTTCATTTCCAATACCGAATATTTGAAAAAATTAATCATATACGAAATACCTTAACGTTTACTTTTGAATAGAAATTAAATTCCCCTGAAACCTATGAATACCTTAAATTGTTTATAAGGTTAATTTATATTAAATGTACTATTGATATCAACACAGTAACTAAATATCCAGGTACAATTTGCAGAACCAACTTAGAAAAAAGTAGTAATTAAAATAATTTACTCGGGAATCGGATGAACGACACGCGCCAACGAAGTCGTCAAATTTATACTTTGTTTATTATACAGAGTGTTTTGTTTTTAATGGGAAAGGAAACTTTTGTGAAAACAGTTTTGGCATAGTCACACTTCAATTCACTTTTTGGTCAAGCGCGAGTTGTCCATAAAAATGAATAAAATTGATCAAATTTTTTTTAGTGCTGATCGACTCAGTTTTATGTAAGGATCATTTCATTGTATGGGACGAAAAAATCGGAACAGCAGAAGTTGATCAAATTTCATAAAATATTTTTCATACAAAATGAATAAAATTGACTATTTTTTTAATGCTGATAGACTCAGCTTTAAGATTATTTTTTAAGATTATTATTTAAGATTATTTTTCATACAAAATTATTTTTCTATCATGATATTCAATAATGTTTTATGAAATAACTCCACTAGTTTGTTATAATTATTCATACAAACGCACTTTATTTTTTTTTAGCTTCTGCGTTCGGCTCTCCATCCGCTTCTAGTTTCTCGTTCGGCGCAGCTGCAACAACAGCATCCACCGGCCTCGCCTTCAATACGCCTGCGTCTGGATTTTCTACAGCACCACAACAGCAACAACAAGCGGTAATAACTCGCTATTTACTATACTTATATTAATATTGTTTAGGGCAAAAAGCCGTGGTAGTCTAATGATTGACCTACCGCCTCTCAAGCAGAGGTGGGTGCGAATCCGTCGCACCTCTGAGTTTCTCGGAATTTTTTGATGAAGGAAAACATCGCGATGAAAGTTCACAACCCTCATTAGACCAGCGTGGGGGATTAAGGCCTAAACACTTGTCTGAGACGAGACCCGTACCCAGCAGTAGGACGTATAAATGAAATCATGATGATGATGATACCCGCATAGACATTTTTAGCTATGAAAACGTTAAGAAAAATAAAATAATTATATTAAAAAATACTATAAAATACAATCCGATCGAAAAGCTTTCAAAGAGTCACTTTTGACAGGTCAGCAGATGTTTCGGTCAAGCTTCGTTTTTTTTGTATGAGACTTGGTTGTTCTCTTTTCAAAATTTGCTTAGCCTTTTGTGAGAAACCAAACATTTCATAATTGTTAAACGCTACCACGCCATCTATCGAATAAGTTAACAACAATTTTATGTAACTGTCTGGAAAATTCCATGGCCATTTGGTTTATCAATTAAAGACACTGATTGACACACTGAGACAGCCAACACTTGGCACGATTTAAGATTTAAATTAAACTCTTTACCACTTATCCTAAGAACGATCCAAATTGTGAAAGTATAATAATAAATAAGAATAAAATATCTCAATATTTGTCAAACACGATTGTTTCTCTAACAGACTACAACGTCAACTGCACAACCTGCACAATCAGGCTTCGGTCTAGGCGGGGCTGGATTCGGTCAGTCGGCTTTCGGAAAACCGAATGCTGGATTTGGATTTGGAGGAACTACTGGTGCAGGTAATAATCCTTGTTTCCTTATACTAAATTTAAGGCTTTCCATCAATGAGTGCATGTGTGTGGGTACGGTAACAAACTTGTCTTAATCTTCTACAGAAAACGGCATGAAAATTCAACTCTATGCCCTGCACGATAATACGACCCAAGGTCTAAAGGTGGTTTTCCACCGGCAAGGCAAGACGAGAATTGAAACGCCTGCCTACTTCCACCAAAAACTGCCATTAATAGCTCGCGTTGTGGTTGTCGGTAGTGCAGATTCAGTGCTATTCAGTTCGTTTAGAGATAAACTCGCGGCCGAGTAACATGTCCCATAAATTATGATTAATATATATATTAACGGAAGAGAATCAGGTAAAACCACCTTTTTTAAAATCTCAAATCGTACATTCCCCATATCTCGATTGATATTAATAGACATCGCGAGCTCACGCGAGATCGTGAGGGCACTCGCGAGTTCGCGCAAGTAATCGTGTTTGTGTTTCCGTTGGAAGGTATAATACTCTATGTATCCTGCAATGCGGTTCAAAATTACTTCAACATATACTTCAAATATCATCATATATTTCTCGCCTCGTCAATCTAAACCATTTCCACCGAAGATGCGCTAGGACAGAATTGAAATTTTGCCATACAAATTTCAATCCTCGTCTCGCCTCCCCATTGGAAAAGCACCTTAAATGATAATTTTCGGAATTTTACAAAAGGAAAATTCAACTATTCAAAATATTTGCACCCGAATGTCCATAATAAAATGCTATTTCCGACTTGTTATTTTTCCGACAATTATTTCCTTTTAAGGAAAATTGCTTTCTGAAAACAGAAACTCATGAAATAATATAATCATTATTTACTTAACGGTCACTGCCAGCATAATCTATGGCAGAATGGGGTCATTTAAAAAAACTTAAGGAGAAGGACATCTCAAATTTCCTGTCATTTTTAACCGACTTCAAAAAAAGGAGGAGGTTCTCAATTCGACTGTTTTTTTTATGTACGTTAAGCGATAACTCCGGTATTTGTGAACCGATTTCGATGATTCTTTTTTTTTTTGTTGGAAAGAGTGTACCTCCAAAGTAAGGGTGGCTGTTCACGCATGAAGATTCATTGTTATAAATAGCGCCAAAATTTTATTATAAGGAGCAATTGTTTTAATGGTTAATTTTGTGGGAACCGATTTTTATTATCTCATATATCGATATTTTATTGTATCAAGTCTCATATAGTGGCGAACTAGACGATGAATCCGGGTTTGAGCACGATCCGGTAACCAATTTTCAATAAAATATGGCAAATAAATGTAATTTCACGTACTTTTGAAGTCGGTTTTTTTAGTACTCAGTACTGAGTACAAGTTTGCAAGACAATAATCTCAATTATTGTCTTGCAAACTTGTAAATACCTAAATATGCTATTGCATCCATTTCTTAGTTACTATATTAGGAAATACGTATTTATCTAATTATTTACATAGTTTATAATTGCGTGTTATTGCTATGATATTGTATTTGTGTTATATAATTTTTGTTTTGTTGGGCACATAAGCCACTATATTTTAGGTATTATGTCCTGTACTTAAGCCTGTTGGAAGAAATTTCTTTATGAAATAAGCAAAACCTCTTTATTGTGTTTTCCTTTTGTTAAATATGAATTGTGTGTGTCTTGTACAATAAATGATTAAATAAATAAAATAATATCAAAAATTCTCATTTACAGCACCACTACCATTTGGATCTGCGACACCAGCTACCGGCTTCGGCCAACCTGCACCAACTCAGGCGACTACAAGTGCGCCAGCAGCATCCTTCAGTACACCAACGGGTTTCGGCTTCGGCGCAACCACGGCTTCCCCTGCACCTGCTTTTGGTGCTAGTACTCAGGCGACAACACAGGCTGGACTAAATTTTGGCACTACAACTACTCAAAGTGGACTAAGTTTTGGTGGTTCATCAGCTAAACCTGGTTTTGCCTTCGGTCCAGCATCCACACCAGTTGCTTCTACTGGTTTAGGAGCGCAGGCGCCTGGACTAAGTTTTGGTGGCGCTACAGGGGCAGCGCCAGTATCATCTGCAGTTCCTACTGCAGGACTTAATTTTGGTGGCACACCAGCGTCTACAGCAGCTACAAGTCTTAGTTTTGGCGCTCAGGCTGTAACTGCGGCGCCTACAACTGGACTAGGTTTTGGTGCTCCGACTGCATCTGTAGCACCTACAACTGGACTGGGCTTTGGTGTTACTCCAGCTTCCGCAGCTGCACCTGCCAGTGGACTAACTTTTGGTGGCACGCCAGCGACATCAGCAGCACCTACAAGTTTAAGTTTCGGTGGCATACCAGCTTCTACAGCCCCCGGACTAAGTTTCGGTGGCACTCCTAGTTCATCAGCAGCCCCTACAGCTGGCCTTAGTTTTGGAACGACAGTATCGTCAGCACCAACTACAAGCCTCAGTTTTGGAACGCCAGCCACTACCACAACTGCGGGGCTAAGTTTTGCTGCTCCTGCATCCACGGCTACTCCTGGTTTAAGTTTTGGTACTTCAACATCATCGGCGGCACCAACGGGATTAAATTTTGGTGGCACATCAACTGCTGCGACGTCGGCTGGATTAAGTTTTGGTGGCACAACGGCGGCCACGACGTCAGCAGGTCTCAGTTTTGGCACTACAACAACTTCCAGTGGTCTAGGCTTTGGCACTGGCACTTCTGCAGGATTGGCATTTGGCAAGACTGTTAGTACTACCGCCGCCTCTTCTACTGCAGGTTTGACATTTTATCTTTTTTTTTTACATTTTTTTTACATAAAGAACTGACTGATCTTTAAAATATTCATTATTCGTTCTCGAATAGAATCTGTTTCAAATTTTCTTTTCGTATTTGCTTTTACAAAAAGTGACATATTTCATTGTCATTTTAATTTTTTTCAATCAAACATGAATGGAACATATTTTTAAACAAAATCGCAAACAAAATCAGCATTTTTAACACAAAAGCAAATTTATATATTTTTTTTATAAGCCACACTCTCTCACAAGACAGTACAAACTGTCACTATCTTAAAATAAACTATATGGAAATGACATAAGGTACAATTTTCAACAAATAATTTTAACACATCTCAAAGTGTGCACCATAATTAAGAATTGGCAGACATTATCTGGAAGTTTCAAATGTGTTTTCAATGTCGTTGTAATCTTATGTTTTGTGTTATTCTTATTAACTCTTCTATATACTTTAATGTCGGTATTGAATTTAGTAAGTCAAATAAACTGTTTATAATTGTTTTTTTTTCTATCAGCAAGCACAGCAGCATTATCGGGTATAACGACGCTTGGCAAAACTACAACCACAACCACTATGGCCTCTCTTACCACTGCTACTACGTAAGTTCATATTCTTTTGTAATTTTGAATGTCACCATGTTTGACCACTATTTTCGTAAAATTACTCCACTAGTTTTAGTAGCAGTAAAGCTCCTTGTGAAAGAGTTCGTCCAGGGAAGTACTGCCTTACCTATTTCTGCCACCAAGCAAGAAGGGTGCTGGTGAAATGACAGGCATATGAGACTTGCGCATGAGACGGGCGCAGTGGCGATGCCCCTCAGATCTTTGCGATTAAAGCTTTGAGTGGCGCTGTAACTGTTATGGACAGGCGTGTCGCTTACCATCAGGCGCACGACTTGTTCCTCCCGTCATTAGATATTATAAAAAAAAGTTATGTGAACTGCGTTCCGGTTTTGAAGGGTAGGGTGCTGGTGAAATTACGGGCACATGGGACTTTTCAACTTGTTATGGTCAGGCGTGTCGCTTACCATCAGGCGCACAACTTGTGAGTCCCGTCACTTAGTATCATAAAAAAAAGGTTTGTTGTAATTATTAATACAAAGATCGTACACTTAGAAAAAAATCCTTCGATCCAGCTGGATTCGAACCAACGTCTTCCAGCAAGCCGTGGCAGACGCTATGCTAACTAAGCCACGGAACGAACTTGCGGGTCTTACGAATTGTTCTATGTGCTTATGTGCAGATCTTTGTTTTCGGTTTTTAGCGACTTTTTAGCCGTAGCGGCATCTGTGACAAATCTATTTCTTCCCTCAGCCAGGTACCTTTACAGCTACCAGCAGCTGTATATATAATAATTGTAATTTTTAATTTATTGAATGTCATGATGTTTGACCAAGATATTCAATTATTTTTGTGAAATTTATTAAATTCATCTTCTTTTGTTTTCTCACTTATAGCTAGTTTATACCTGTTAAGTGACGAAACAATTAACTGAGTTTTAACATTTTATGAACTTGCATTACAGCACAACAACGGCTGGTCCACCTCAGCCGTTCACAGCAATAACGTTCACTCAGTTAGAAGAGAACATCAATAAATGGACGTTGGAGCTGGAGGAGCAAGAAAAGACGTTTATCAACCAAGCCACGCAGATTAACGCGTGGGATCGATTGCTTATCGCAAATGGGGAAAAGGTACGAACACATAGTTGGTGACATTATGAATATGATTCGGCAAAGCAAAACAAAATTCTCTCAGTTCCGATTATCCCGTGCATCATACCCTTTTGGCGGAAAGGCCAGTAGCATCCTAGGCCCTATTCTCGAAGCACGAAATCCGTAGTTACGGCCGTTTTCCCACTTCCCGAGTTGAGACTCGTGCCCACCTGGACACCCTCAGACCCGCTACTTAATGTATTATAATAGCCAACCAATGTAGTATTGAGTAGAACACCACGCTGACCCAATAAGGGTAAGGTATATCACACGTCTTATAATTATTATTAATATAATAGACTCAGTGATACAGACTCTTTAAGCTTTCCCCCACGAGCTATGACAGATACGTAAATATGTCATTTCTCCCAATTTCACAGATCGTAGAACTGAACGACGCAGTGCAAACAGTCAAAAACGAACAACAAAGTCTAGAACACGAATTAGACTTTGTCCTAGCGCAACAGAATGAGTTAGAAGGCTTGCTGGCGCCTCTAGAGAAACAATTGCTCGAAGAGGGAGGAGACCGGCTGAGGGACCCTGAAAGGGAACACATGTGAGTAATTGATACTTTATTAATATGGGTTGTTTAATTACAAAGTTCACCCCAAAACAAGAATTTAAAATTGGAAATTAATAATTTTTCAAAAGGCATTAAAAAACAAAGATCTGCAACAAGCACATAGAAAAATTTCATTCCTTGGCTTAGTTGGTATAGCGTCTGGCTTGGTTTGCTAGAAGACGCTGGTTCGAATCCAACCGAATCGAAGGATTTATTTCTAAATGTTCGATCTTTGTATTATTAATTAAAACTTATTACTTATTCCAGCGTGTACAGTAAAATATCCTTATAGTTCTTGATCGGCTGACCGACTAAATCTAGTTTTTTGCTGCTAGTACTGGGGCTGAATGGCGACTTTTTACCTGACTCTCTCTCTTTTTAAATATACCCAATGTATATTTTTTGTCACTGTCTCTTTTAGGTACTCCTTAGCAGAAAACCTGGACACACAGCTACGTCAGATGTCCGAAGACTTGAAAGAAGTGATTGAGCACCTTAACGAGACTAACAGAAGCCAGGATAGCAACGATCCTGTAAGTTAAACTTTGTCGATCCAAACCATTGACTTACAAATAAATGGACGACGGGTCTAATACAAAAACCACGAAAAAAATGTCCCAAGTCAACCTATTCGAAATTTAAATTGTAATGTCATCGCAGTATCGCGCTGTCAGTAGAACAAATGAAGACTAAAGCGGAGTGTCGCGCTCTGTATACGATTTTAGCGCCTTACAAGTGCGGACACTTTTTAGCGCGGACCCGACGTCCATATAATTGTAAGTCAATGATCCAAACGTAAAGTTTACCCGTGACAGGATTGTAAGGATGTCTAAATAAATTTGTACCAAGTGCACACTTCAAAACTGCATCTAACTCACAAGTTACCTTAAGGTTCAATATTAGCATGGACTAATAACCTAGAGGACTGCTAATAATGCGATACAAGACAGCGTAGTCGGGTATTTAGTACATATTGGTCATCGAGTATATAAGAAATAGAGACGAAATAAGGGCCATACATTCCTGGTGACTCATACAAATTTCAACTCTCGTTTGCACTGAAATATAGACAGCACCAACAACTGACCTGTGTGTACGTCTCCGTATATTCCAAAAATATTTTGTATTTATTGTAATAAAGTTAATATCTCTAACAATGGCGTGCCGTTCCATTCAGTGGTGTGATGAAAAACAGTAAAACATTTAATTTATTTATAGGTTATGCATTTTTACTATTCATGTAAGGACAACCACTAGTATGACTCAATTAAACAAATCGGTTCATTCAATTAATTAATCGATTTTTAGTTTGCATTACAATTGGCCATCACTAAAACGTCTATGGTCGGTCAGTCACTTGTTTGTTTACTTTTTGTTTAAAATGGATTGAAACGAAGTATAATATAATTACATCCTTCAAGCCCAAAAGTATGCCCTCAGTTTTGTATGAAAAATACAACCGTGATTTGTTATAGTATTTTTCTAGATACCGTACAGTCGTACAGACTATACAGTACGTACGTTCCCAGACTTTTTACCTCACCGTTGGCAAGATATAAAAATTTCAACTGTCACCACCATAAAACATAACTGAAAACACGTGTCTTTTATATTAACTTCACACAAAAATCACAAGGAAAAAAATATATTTATGTAGTGTAGTTTATATAGATAATTCAGTATAATATTATAATAATTTTTCTAATGCGGTATGCGGTGGACAGCATCAACTCCAATTGCTTCCGACGGAATTGCACTGGGGGGCAGGGGGTAGGGACCACTTCGGGAAACTATGATATAGCGCTAAACTTGAACGCGATATTTTCGTAACAATGCACTCTGAGCGTTAAGTGATCATAGAAATAATATTCTCTGGACCTGAATCACTTCACACATAATGCACATTTATATTTTATATATATATTTATTTATTTATTAATAATTATTACAAAAAGAAAACTTATAAATTAAAACATAGCGGCACAACGAAAACCTGAATAAGTTTATCCGTACACCGCGACTCATTGACATGAGCTCGTAACAAAACTGGCTAACCCCTTTGCTTACGTACGCTTACCCACTACCATAGAAACAACCACTACTCGAGTAAAAGACATGTGAACGAAAATAATAAATTATAGTGAAAGAGATAAATACCCTCGGAGTGGTGTTACAATAAAAACAGTCAATCACGTATACAGGACGTTCAGAGTTTATTTAATAAATATTATTTAAGATTTGTTTTTATGCTGTTAGTTGTAAGGTTAACTTTTATTTATGGTGGTAGAGAATTAATTATTTTAGGTATTTGATAACTCAATCGATTTTTACCGTATATATTATTATAACGAGGTATTATTAGTAATTGGTTGGTTACACTTCGAGTTTCCATTTTGTGACTGACTTTTTTTTGCAAGTTTTTATTTTAAAAATTGTTCTATAAGTAAGGTATATTTAATTTTATCATAAATCGGTAAGATTTTGCAATATTCGAAGAGATCGTGATAATTACTTTTATGTATTACCGTAACTTTGTATGGAACTTTTATCTTTATTATACGAAGTTGATAAATTAAATTAAGCTTAGTTGTACATGACCTACCATAGCTAATAAGGCCATAAGAAATTATGGATTCTCCCAAAGCCATAAAAAGAGATAACAGAGTTTGGAATGGAATTTTATTTCATATCAGAGTAAACTTGGCAAGTATTGCCCGCAGCTTATCGCATACATGATTAATGTCATCCGTCATTTGAATCTTTTGTCAATTAGAAGTCCGAGTTATCGCTGTGTTTTTACCACTTCAATTGCCTTGCATACACAGTCTGTTTAGTCTGTATTTAGGCAATCATGACTGTGTGCAATTGATAAAAGTCGTGTAGAAACTCTGTTTTTACTTAATATATATCAATTTGTATTTTATTTATATATATCAATTTTGTTTTACTTGCATTAAGCACCAGACCGACATCGTGGGACCATTTTGTTAACAACGTAAAGTCGTGTTGTAAGCAACGCAATGCATCGTTTATATTTTTAGAAGCTGCAACGAGACAGGTATCATCAGCGAACTTATATATCTCGCATTTATTTATAAGGTGGACAACATCATTGACATACGTCTGTCAATGTAACGGTCCCAAAACTGAACCTTGAGCCGTACCCTCTGTTACATTAATTTTGTCACTAAATTGATTGCTAACTTTGACATAGTTAGAATCTATGATTTAGGTAATTTTGACTCCATTTTTTGAGTGGTCCCCTAATACACAGTCGTCAAGTTTCTCCATAAGAACGTCAAGACGCAGTGTGCCAAAAGCTTTACTATATAATCTATGAACACAACTAATACGTGCTTTTGGTTGTTTAAATGATCAAAGATTGAGTCCGCAAAATTTCATAATAATTGAGTGATACTTTTTAGAGGTTGGAAACCATATTGTGATTCAGTCAAGATATTGTTTTTATTGTAAGTCTATTATTTGTCTACCTACATGTTTCTCTGCTATTTTGTCAATGACAGGTAATATCGTTATGGGACTATTATTGTCGTAATTCTTGCAACTACCATTTTTGTGGATTGGTCATACTATACCAGTTTTAAGTTCAGTGGGGTATTCCCCGCGGTCAATGGAAATGTTGATAAATCTGGCGATAATGGGTGCAATTGGATCAGCCATCATTTTTAAGTCAACTGTTCTTATTTGGTCAATACCAGGGGCTTTATTAATATTGAGAGAGTGAATAATTGTTTTAACAGATTGGGCTGTCGCTTTTTGATATCTGATAGATACATTGGTAGGTCTCCTGTAGCTGAACGGGTCCAGAATTTTTCTGTTGCAGCTTGGGATGTTATTCGAGAAGAAATGGCAAAATTATTACTAATTTCGCTTATTTTCTTTACAGTACTCTCAAAGGCGTTTCTAATTATACCATCTACTGAATTTTTAACCCTCCCCGTTATTTCGTACAAGATACGCCGTAGATTGCGCATGTTATTTTTATTGTTATTAATATCGTCTTTGATTTGTTTATTTTTTGCAGCAACTATTAACTATTATATATTAAGTATTAATTTATTTCCTGTATAGTGTTGAAAGTTTATTTTGGTTGTATTTAATCTTAAACTGTTGAACGTCCCGTACGCGCGGCGTGCCGATGCAAGCGAGCATCGTAGCCCGGTGGTCGGTCAATTTCGTTCCGAGTGCCGCTGTATCTTGTATGCGGGATCGCACATAAATATGATCAATCCATGATTTTGTCCCTTTGTTCTTGATACTTTCTATTCTAGTATATTGTGTGATTCCGCACGTGAGACTGTGGTTATACAATGTAGTGTTATAGTTATGTGTTACAGGGCAGTTTATTTTCAAGTTAATATTTACATCTCCTAACAGGAAAACATCGTGCGAATAATTTATTTTTTGAAGAATGGTGTCTAGTTCGTTTATAAATAAGTGTTTACTGTTTTTGGGCGGCCGATATATTGCGAGCAGAGTTGCACAGTATTTCGTTGGAGTAGTAACATGACATAATAAGTTTTCAAAATGTTGTGTTGTGCATCTAGAGACGGTGAACTTGTGTTTTTTGCGCAAATACGTAATTATTCCACCTCCTTTACGATTTCCATGCAACTCTGTGAGCATATTATAGCCAGTTAAGTGGTACAAACAACTGAGTGTAGGAGAAATGTTAACCTCAGTAACTACTATCACGTCGATCATGTTCTTATAGGTAACAAGACATCCTTAAAATGCTGAACAGTGTTTAATCATAGAACGAATATTGATGTGAAAACATGACAAATTAATAGGCGCACAATCCTTGAAGTTTCGAACATTTAGACAGTCTATAATTTCTGTAATGTCTTTAAGGTCACAATCCATAGAAATGATGATTATAGGCGTTAGTGTTTATGCTAATTATGAAAGGAAAATTTTTTTTTTATTACTTGAGCTTTTTTATATCTTCCTCCGATCGAATTATGATAGGTTTATTTTCTTGTCCATCCTTTCACACGCGTAGAACCCCTTTCCTTTCCTAATCCAGATGTACTTGTAGGTATCCTTGATTTCTTGCTTTGTGAACCGGAGGAGGTGTTTGTTATAGGGTGTTAGCGTTTCACGTACCACAATGATTTGATCTCTGTGTTGGTCTATTAGTTTAGCGGCTAAAGTACCATCGTGTGCAAAGATGTCTGATAATTTTAATTGTATTTTAGATTTTTTATAGTGTTTGTAGCCGTCCATCCATTGATCTTGAGCCTGTTCTGTTTTGAGAATAATCTGTATTGGACCTGGGTTATCCTTCCTTCCACGTTCTTTTTCTTTTTTTTTAAATTCCTTCCTTATACGTTGAGCTTGTTCTATGTCACTAGTTTGCTGTTTTAATATTTTCCCTATAGCTTGTGCCATCTGGAGGGGGTCTTCATCCTTGAAGGTAGGGATATAGTTGATATCAAGATTTCGTGAAAGTTTTCTTTGTTCGAAATCTTGAATTCTCTGTTCGAAATCTTGAATTCTCTGTTCGAGCGCTCCTGCTCTGGTTTCTAAATGATTATTTTTATTCGTAAGTTCAACATTTTTTCTTTTCAACTCTAAGATAACTTCTTTCATTTCATCTATCCTGTCAACAGCATCTTGAACTAAATCTGAGTGCACTTGTAACGAGTGATTAATGTCTTTCATCTCTCTTTTTATGGTTTTCTCTATATCAATTGAAATATATTTGAGCAATTGTTTGACATTTATTTGTAGATTGTCGGTTAAATTACCGTAACGGTCTTCGTCATCCATGTCCTCATCTGGAACCATAACAGAGCGTTTTTTTTGGAGAAGTATCGTGACACTCTTGGCAAGTCCACTCTAGGTTCTCTGTTGCACGAAGAGCCGCGAGTTGCTTGTTCGTCAAACCTGCACACATCGTGGTGAGATGCACTATTTTTTTGCAGCGACTGCATTCAACTCCGTGCTTGGTCTTCGTGATATTTTTGTTATAGTTATCACATTTCACCGAGGCCATATTTATTCACTCAGTTGCTATTTAAGAAAAATTGTTGGTTTTATGTAAGCGTTTTGCTTATTTGAGCTCCGAACGATGAATGAAACTTAGGGGGTTAAGTGACGCCGAATACAAAAAAGCTTTTAACTGACAGAAGACGTGGAGTATTGTTTGGCGTTGGCTAATACACGTTACTCGCACTTCTAGATAGATCTTAATAAAACAACTTGATCATAACTTATTTTCTCATTCCCGCAGATCGTACAAATCGGGCGCATACTCAACGCACACATGTCATCAATGCAATGGATCGACAACTCCATAGCGCAAATATCCACGAAGCTGGACCAATTGAAAGCCACACACGACACCCTGCGGCGTGACAATGAAAGATCGTTCCAGCTTACTTATAATTAAGTGTTATTTTTAATTGAAAATACGGAACAATTTTTTAGTCAACCTCTCAAATGCTATTACTGCAAAAAGTAATCAATAAAGGTAACCAGACCAATAACTCGTCGGCTGTGCGTCGGTAGCTGTCGATACATCGACCCCTCCTACGTAAAGCATCGTATGTCGAAATTGCCAAGTTTACAGGAGAGCGTTTTTAAGTTCTGAATTCACTGAAAGAGTGATCACCATAGATCGTCTAACCGATATCTAGGATTTTATAATACTATATGTGAGTAACGAGCTTTGCCGAATAAAACTGAGAAATGCTAAAGTCACGTGTTATGTTCATTTCAGAGAATTCAGAACTTTAAAACGCTTCCCTGTAAACTTGGTAATTTCGACATACAATACTTTACGTCAGAGGGGTCGACATTTTATGTGTACCTAATGTTTGTGATTTATAATACGCCTCAGTTCATAATGGTTCAAGTATACTACGATATGACACACATAAAATTCGGCCGTTTGTTGATGATCATACTGATATGACCAATAAGAATTGTTTGTATTGCTGGTCATATTTAGTCAGTTTTAACACCGTTTCAATGGGTTCAAAATTCTGGGGATTAAGGTCAAACACAGACGACCAGGACGACCCAAACGCTTATGCTCGCGCCTGTAGATATAATTCGTGACGTCATTTTCGTAGGAAAATTTTTCGTTCGAAAAAGAGATTAAGTCTCCGCAACTTATTCCTAAATTTCAATGTCACTGGGCCTTTCTCTCCTAATAAATACGCGACTGAAAATGTAAAAGAAATGAAGATAAGTAGATAAGGGAAAATATTGCCATATTTTTCGAATTGATATAATAGTAATAGTTGAATAGTTATGAATTATTAACTGCAATATGTATTTCTGTGTCTCACTGTGTAACTAAAATCGCACCGGATTACGTAAAAAATAGGAACAATTAATGAGGCCACGTTTCTGTAATACGAATTTTAAATAAGATAAATGAACATTATATACCTATCTGAAAATGTCAAACAAATAAAAAACATTTGAATTGCATTGCATTTTATTTTATATTAAAATAATACTAAGACACTACTTTCTTTGCAACTTTGAGCATTAGGTTCATTTTCCATTAGAAATCTATGATTTAAAATCAACCTTACGTTTGAAATTAGTTTCTTTTCTAAATTATCTACCAAATTATTATTTCACATTACTTATTAACAACAAAAATAGTTATGAAATCACACAAGGTGGAACCAAATCTACCTATGCCCGATTCTTGTGCCCAGATTTTTTTTCCATCCTCTAAGGTCCAGATACGTTTTCTCGGTTTGAAAATGTCACATCCCTAATGTCTACAGAAAATGTCACTAAAAATACTTATAAGAAGACTTTGCTTAGAAAAACTCTTAAATTAAAAAAAAATTAGCTTTGGTCATTTAACATGGAATTTAAACTAAAGACTAGGCTGTACGGTCTAATAGACCTTTGCCTTTCTACAAAGGAAGAAGAGAACATCAACAATCTGTCCAAATAAACTCGGTTCAATAGAGGTACCCAAAAGATTTTGAAATCCCTATTAGTACAATTTCCAATTGTATTGAAAACTTTAATTAAATTGTATCTATAACGAATTTTTTATACTTAAATTCAAATTCAACTTAACAAGTCGGAATAAAAGTAAATGCGTCATTTGATTGCTTCAGTGGCACAATGGTTCAGGGTTCGATTCCCGGTAGGACTAATTTGGGAAACAAAACTTTTTCAAATCAGTTCTGAGTGTTACGGGTAGTGCCACAGAAATAATTTTGTTGCTCTTGCACTCATGCTACACGAAATTCCCTCGTTTGAGACCAAGTCATTGGTGTGGTAATTATTATTATATATATTAAATTAATATATATTAATTGTTATTATGTAAGTGTGAAAATAAAATCTTTATCAAAAGTAAAGTTTATGTCAACAATTTTATTTGTCTTATCCAAAGTGTAAACACTACGTTGCCATATTTCTAGTGTTCATAAGACTTCGCGAACGATGTCCTTTACATCTATCATGAGTTTAGTGTAATAGTTGTCCTTAGATACCGTGTAAAAATATTTGTCAATTTTGTAAGTATCACAAATTTTACAGCGCCCCTAACATTTTGACACAGCAAAGTAACATTTGGAACAGTCGCTTTATCTCATAGCAGAGGTTTCAAACTAGCCCGTTGCACCAATAGACCAATAGACAAGCTCTGAGTGGCACTGCGAGTGTTATGGACTGGGCGTGTAGCTTACCATCAGGTGCACAACTTGTTCGTCCCATCACAAAACATATAAAAAAAAACTAGAACTACTCCCAGACACAATTCATTTTATTAATTAATTGCATTTTTATTCGTAAAGGGTATAAATAAAAATATTGATATCATTGAAGAAAAAGTTTTCCCCTGTTCGACAAAAACAAAATTTGAACAAGGACATTATGGAAACGTTTAGTATGCCAGCAAATAGCATTTTTGTAACTTATTTGTTTAACATTCACGAGCTACACTAATTTCTAGTGAAAACAAACAAATCAACTAGATGGCGCTTATTGCACTGATTTTTATGAATGGTGCCGGCTATTCTTTTATTCTGTTTAGGATTAGTGTAGGAACGGGTAATATAGCTATTTCTGAGTATCATATCGAAACTATATACCAATATTCGAAATCGGATTTCGAATCTATAGGTATATTTTCTGAAACTATATACTCATGGATATAGCCCGCGTGCGCGCTGCCTTGATACATAGCCGTTACTGATATTCGGAATCGGATTTCGAAACTATATATTATTGGATATAGTTTTACAAGAGCAATGCGGGCCAATGTTAGTATACAGTTTCGATGAGGCACAAAAAATGGTTTCACGTTGATACCCACTCAGTGAATATTTGATACGAAGCAATATCGGTATATAGTTTGGAAAATATATGATATCGCTCGGCGTGATTCGGCATCGCTATAAAATACACTATGCGAAGCAATATCGATATATAGTTTGTAAGATACAGGATATCGGATATTCGATATTGCCAAAATATATAGTTTCAATAACTATATACGATTTGTAACGCCCATTCCTAGATTAGCGCCATCTGGTGTCAACGGTAACATGAGTCTCTTAACTGCCTCCATGGCCGAACGGTTACCATGCCGGACTGCCACGCAGAGGCCCCAGGTTCGATTCCGGGGCCGGGAGAAATATTTGTATGGCCTACATTTATTTCTCTCGTGAGTTTGGATGTAATTTGTGGTTGTCTATGTGTGTATCCATGGCACCCGCGACACAGGGTTTCCCTAGTGCGGGGCTTGTTGAGTGTGTGCGTTATTATTATTATTAACTTGTAACAACTTGGTACTTGGTGCAACGGGCTGGTATCCGCAACTCGACGACAAAGCGCCTATTTTGTAACTTGTGACAAACAATGACATCTACTGACACGTATATTTGTTCAGAAAGTAATTTTAGCTCATTATCAATATTTGAACAATATTACAAGTATAAAAAACTGACTTCTTACATTTCATATTAAAAAGAGATTAATTGATATCCACGGCCATTCAAATAATTTATACTAGTGATCAGCGCCATTTACAAATAGTCATTTCGCTGACTCAGCGACCCGAAATGGATCTTGGCCTCCGTCACTAAGATGCGCCACTTTTCTCTCTTCTGTGTCGCTTATTGCGAATCGGCTATTCGAAGCTCACACAGGTCTTTGTCGACTTGGTCGTTCCAGCGATATCTAGGACGTCCAATCGGTCTTCTAAGAGTCGGTTGCCCCAGATATGCTCTCTTGACTGCACGATCCTCACCCATTCTCTCGACGTGGCCAAGCCAGCGAAGTCGGGCTAATTTGGTCTTTTCCCTGATGTTAGGGCAGTTTACATATAAGACGGAATTTTGACCTTTTTCAGAGTTACGATATGTAGTTTGGAGATTAGCAATCCTCTTGAGTAATTGGTACATGTTTTTGATCAATGAAACATTTTTAAGCATAAGACGTTTTACTGAGAATTTAAAGTCCATGTTTTTTCAAAATATTTTTTACTGTGACATTTTCTTTATCATCTGAGTGTCCTAAAACACAATACCACTAATAAAACACTGCAACTTCACATTCTCTTCAGTCTGTAAACACAAGATGACTAACTTCTTATGAACTATACTACACACAGTTCGATTGTGCGAAATTTGATCCGCACTCAGGAACATCGATAACTTCTTTGTATCTACTCTGCAATGGCATATTCGAGACAGGTCTTCGTTTATTTGGGACTCTGTTTCTGAGTCTGAGTGGTCGATTGGGCCTGAAATAGAAAGAAATTAGGTTATAAAAAAATAATTGCTCATTAGACCTCCATCTCACCTGATGAAAAGTGACGATGAGGCCGACCATGGAGCATGCACTCCTAAATAATGCCTATTCCCTCTCGTCTTGAAAAGGCCCAAATTATAGCGTTTGGCGATTAAGTCTACTGGTAGGTAATTCCATTCCTTAGCTGTTCGCCATAATCAATGTGGAAGTGAAATGTTTCGTGCGGATCATTGGAACACCCACAACAAGATGAAAGGCGGAATTCAATCATGCAATTCCATCGCACACTCTCCGTGAAAGTTGGTATACATATATGTATACTATATTTAATAAAGCGTTCCTAATCATATTATTTTGATAGTGCATCAAGTCATCTTAGTACATATCTTGTACCACTACTAATTTTCATACAATAAATTGTGGCGCGGATTCCGTCTAATTTGAAGACGCTCTTAGGGTCGTATTCCAGAACTCTACGTGAGTAGAGTGAGCACTGAAAAGTGAGCAGTGAGCACTGAAAATCATACTCAAGTCCTTGCCATTAGGGTCGTATTTCCAGTGCTTGAAATCATACTCAAGTCTGCTCAAATCCTGACTTGAGCATTGAGTACAGTTCTAGAATACGACCCTGAAGTTGATGTCACAAAAATTATTGTAACTTCTTTATAGCTCCCCATTAACATCTGGATTTCTATATTAGACCATAAATTTAAGTCGAATTATGAATGTTTAAGTTTATTGAATGTCACGACGTTTTACCACCATTTTTTTTTGTGAAATTACTCCACTAGTGTTGTCTATGTGCTCGATCTTTGTTAGTAATAATTATAACAAAATAGTGGAGTAATTTCACAAAAAAAATTAATATCATGGTGGTAAAACGTCGTGGCATTCAATAAACTTAAAAATTACAATTATAGCGATATCTCTAGTCAGCGATTGTAGCAAAGGCACCTCTCCGAGTGAAGAAATACATTTCTCACAAATGGCGCTACGGCAAAAAGTCGTTAAACCAAAAACAAAGTTAGCAAGAAGCACATTGACAATAAGGTCTGCTGGTTCGTTCGAATTATGAATGTTAATGAAAAACAATATTAATATTTGTGACATCTAAGGTTTTCACCGTTTAGTTCCATCAATGCATACAAAGCATTAGGCTTCAGTGGCCATTATGCCTAAGACTAGTGAGTATTTGTTTTGTTTTATATTTCCTAAATGACGATATTCCACCTAAATCCTCTGCCAACATAATCTAAACTAAAAAAAATAAATTCCATAATCGTAATCACCGATAAAAATTTTATTGTCTTAAATCTCACCTTGAAAAGCCTCTACCCTCAAGTCTTTGAACCTCGTTGACACTTTAGCCATGTCAGTATTAATCTGCAACGTAAGCCTGCCTTCAGCTGAAGCTCTGATGACAACTTCTGAAGACATTGTTTTCATACGGTCTATTGTTGTACGGAGCTGCTTTAGTGGAGGCAGTTCTATTGATATCTGTAGCAAAATAGAAGGTATAAGGTTACCAACCAATTATGTACAGTCAATTACACATATTAAAAAAATGTTCTTTAAGCACACTTTACCAAAACGAATTCTGAACTTATCTTAGATATTACCATGAGGTATCAATTCATACAAATTAACTTTAGTATTATTTAAAACTGTAAATGACAACACTTGGATAAATAAAAAAATAAGAAGTATTGAATCTCGAAGATTTGAAGCATAAAATATTTTAAAAAATGAACATCTATTTAAACAACATTTTACGACAGTGAAATTAAAATTAATGTACAATTATGAAAATTGATGAAAAAATTTAACTGTTGTTGAAAGATTTTTTTGCTATATATAATATTAGGGGTTAAAGTATGAAATTGCCGTTTTATTGCAATAGGTTCTTTGAATTTTCATAGAATCTTCATGGTTTGAGGTTTTCGAATGAAACTTTTTTCAAATGATTTCTGTGATTTTTTTTTTTTTAAATTTGAAACATTTGAATATCGACTTTCAATTGTTTTTGTTATTCAATTTAGACAAGAAAGATGGATACTGCGAAAATTCGAGTGATTTTTGAAAACGAGTTCCGACACGGAACTAACGCGGCAGAAACAGCCCGCAATATCAATGCTGCGTTTGGAGAGGGGTCTACTAATGAACGCACCGTGCGATTTTGGTTTAAACGCTTTCGTGATGGAAATTTCGACTTAAAGAACGAGCCACGAGGAAGACCGCCCACACAGGTGAATAACGATGAATTAAGAGAGATAGTGGAAGCCGATCCTAGTCAAACTACCCAGGAATTAGCGGCATGGTTTAACGTTACCTTACCCACAATATTGACTCACTTGCGTCAAATCAATAAAATAAAAAAATACGAAAAATGGGTGCCTCATGATTTGATTGATCTGCAGAAAGAAACGCGTGTTGAAACTTGTGTTGCCTTGTTGAACCGGTACAGAAATGAAGGAACATTGGATCGAATTGTAACATGTGATGAAAAGTGGATTCTTTATGATAACCGGAAAAGAAAAATGCAATGGCTGACCCCAGGTCAAATGCCACAACAGTGTCCTAAAGCAAAACTTACCAATAAAAACGTAATGGTAACTGTTTGGTGGTCTCAGCATGGTGTTATTCACTATAGTTTTCTCCGATATGGTCAAGCAATAACGGCAGATGTCCATTGTGCCGAACTCCGAACCATGTTGACAAAACTAGCAGTAAAACAGCCCCGACTCATGAATCGATCTTCACCATTATTGCTCCACGACAACGCGAGACCTCACACAGCACGAGAAACCATTTTGACCCTTCAGGAACTGCAGTTAGAAACCATTCGTCATCCTCCGTATTCACCAGACCTTGCTCCAACGGACTACCATTTTTTTCGTGATTTGGACAATTATCTACGTGACAAGAAGTTTTCTTCCCAGGAGGCAGTACAAAATGCTTTCACACAGTTTGTGCAGTCTAGATCGTCGGAGTTCTATCGCAAAGGCATTAATAACCTTCCCATTAGATGGCAGCAATGTATAGATAATAATGGCAACTATTTTGATTAAATAAATTTGTTAAAAATTTAAAAAATAAACAATTTAGATTTTCAGTACAAATCGGCAATTTCATACTTTAACCCCTATTATTAAGTGACGAGACGCACAAGTCCTGCGCCAGATGGTAAGCGACACGCCTGTCCATAACAGTTGCAGTGACACTCAGAACTTTAAATCGCAAAGATCTGAGGGGCACTGCCACTGTGCCAGTCACCCTGCGACATAAGTTGACAAGTCCCATGTGCCTGCAATTTCACCAGCACCCTTACCCTCAATACTCAATATATTTATTGTCATATGGTACATGTCTTAAAATTAAAATGCTACACATATGAGCCCTTTATCAGGGATAACGATAAGAGCAGAGGTAGGCCGAGGTTTCAATTATTAATTAGAATTGTTATTTATGAAATAATAAAATAAAGCCTATAAAATAAAATAACCCTTCAAAACCGAAACGCAGTAATGCTAATATTACTGCGGCAGAAATAGGTAAGGTGGCAGTATTTCCCTGGACGAACTCTTTAACTGGCTTCAAAAACGGAGGAGGTTCTCAATTAGGCTTTTTTGTTTTGTGTGTTACGCGATTATTCCCGCATCTGTGAACCGATTTTAATGATTCTTTTTTTATTGGAAACGGGGTACTCGATATTGATCTCATTTAAATTTGACGAAAATATTTCATCTCTAAGTGGAAACTAGGGGATGAATCTGGTTTCGCGCACCTTCCGGTAACCATTTACAATAAAACTTGGCAAATATATGTCATTCCACGAACTTTTGAGGTACGGTTTTTAAAAAAAAAAAAAAGTTCTAATGATTTGTTAGTTTGCAATCAATTGTATAGATGGCATAGTAACTGTTTCTTTGAATTATTCTCGAAACTAAGTAACGATTTAGCACTGACTTTTTATTTAAAATATTAAAAGTAACTGACTCAGCTTCTTTGCGATTTATGTTATTGTATACAATATATTATGTATAATCACCGCGTCAACAAGAGCAATAACCTTGATAGCTGCCATCTGTTGGCCTTTGCGAATGTTACTACAATCGGATCGGGGGTTTACTCGGCATCATCTATTGATCAGCGTTAGAGACAGAACACACGAAACGGTTTTGACCCGCGCCCGCTGCGGTTGCGGGACAGCTGTTTTATTTCAACATTCACGATACCGCACGTTTGTGCGGTCACGTAGCCGCCGCTGTTACAATAATAGCATCACCTTTCTATTGTATGTGCAAATTAGGAGAAAAACTTCTTACATCAGGCTGCGGTATCTTCGGTTCATGGAAATCAGACCAGAGCTTCCTTGGTATGACAGTAACTGGAATATCATGTGTCACATGCCTTGTTTGCTGAGAGGTTGACGATGGCTGCAAAATTTAAACTAATTCATATTATAATTAACAATTTAAGCGAATTCAGATATCAGACCATAAAATAAAAAAATTGTCACAATTGCTCATGCCAATGCCATTCTCTTATATTGCCCCACACTAGGGTAACCCTTTGTGCTATGGACACATAGACAACCACAAATTACACCCAAAAACATGAGAGAAATAAATGTAGGTCATCGAAATATACCTCTCGGCCTGGAAATCAAACCCAGAATCTCAGCAAAGCAGATGAGCATGGTAGCTGTTCAGCCACAGAGACAGTAAAAAAAGGCATTGTCATTAATATAGCTAGTACTAGTTTTGTGTAGGTCCAGACTATTTGCATCGTTTTAATATGTGCCTTGTTGAAAGTTGTTAGATATTGAATTAAAAGGTCACTACTATTTTGGGAACAATATTTCTATTTGCTATGACTATGGAAAGACTAGACAGAAAATAAGATTAAATATTACATACAGTCTCAATATCCAAAGTAAGGCACGGACACTGCTTCTTTGTTAGCTTCATTTTTAGAGACTTGGCTGTCTTCAATGTAATTAGAGATCTAGCTAAATTTGCTGTAAAGACGAGAAGAGTGGCATATTAGCACATGATTTATATGTGTTTATGGCATTATAAGCAACATCACTACAGCCCACTAAGTGTAGGGTGCAGTAAATGCCTTGATTCCCTTTATACCCCACTTATATGTATTAGTATATAATATACAGGGTGAAGTACCTTGGAGTGTCTAGGTCACTCCCTGAAGTTTTTAGCAAACCGAGGAGGTTGCTGAGCTTCCTGGAAGAGCTTGGGTGGCACAAGTAGGAGCCTGCACCTACCACACGCAAAATAGGCGTCTTGACGTCGAGTTGTGGACACCAGCCCATTACACCATCATCATCATATCGGCCGGAAGACGTCCACTGCTGAACGTAGGTCTCCCCCAAACATTTCCAGACTGGTCAATCATACGTGACTTGCATCCATCCATAAGTATACTGATATAACTTTCGTTATCAATTTAGAGCAATCTATTTTAATATTTTTATATTTGTATGAAAGTAAAAAGAAATCTGATGAATTATTAAGTCATGGAACAAAAGTTGTATGTATTTTACAAATAACCCTGCATATAAATATAATTGGTACAGTGTGGGGAAATAAAAAGCTTTTGTCATGCAAAATAAATAACATTTCATTAAATTTGACCAAGTTCTGCTGTCCCAATTTTTGTTCCAATAAAATTGATGAAATGATCGTTCAATGAAAACAAATCAATCACCACTTGAAAAAATTAATAAATTTTATTCATTTGTAAGGACAACTCATGCTTGACCAAAAAATTATGTATGCCAAAATTATATTCACAAAAAAAGACTTAGTGGTTTCTAAGACAGTTTCCTTATTCCTATATGTCCCAGTTAAAGAAAACACACTGTATATGAAAGTCCAATAATGCAGACAGAAGTATACAAGTAGGGAGACAAGTGCCATGTCACAAGTAAGGGAGCAGAGGCCCTAAAATGAGCCCTATATATGGGAATATATATGATATACTGGGGAGTCATGGTACAATTTGATAGAACCAACAGGGAGAAAGGGTCAAAAACAACATTGCAATGTCACAGGCACAAGTTAATAGTTATATTTAAATTGGAACCTTGTGTGCAGTATCCGTTACACTATAATAACGCACACACTCAACATAGCCTCGAACTAGGGAAACCCTGTGTCGCGGATGCCATGGACACGCACATAGGCAACCACAAATTACACCCAAACTCACGAGATAAATAAATCTAGGCCATACCAATATTTCTCCCGGCCCGGGAATCGAACCCGGGGACCTCTGCGTGGCAGTCCGGTATGGTAACCGTTCGGCTACAAAGGCAGTTATTTTTTCCTAGTGGTCTTATTAATAAGTAGCCAGCACGAATAGGTCTAAGTAACATAAAACATGCTTGTTGGTACATATTTTTTATAATGAAAATATTTTACAAAACAATCGCAACTAAAAAGTAGGGACTGACCTGAACTGAAGCCCAAGTAAATATCCTTATGATCATCATCGAAGCCAACCATTTGGTACTCAGAAAAGAACGTTGCATGAGGAATCTCACACCATAGTATAGGTGGCCCTGGACCGCTGTTGTCATCACTTACAATGAAATACAGCTGATCATCGGCTAGCCGCAACACGCATTCTTTAGACAGTTTCGATATAGTACTCACAATGTCTGAAAAACACGTTAAAATTTGTCTACATCTTACAACTCTTATATCCATAGTATTTTCACATCATATAGACCATATATTTACTTGTAAATTCCCGCATGGGACCGGTATCTATCATTATTGCACGAAATTTCATTTTCTTACATGAATCGTGGATTATTTTAATTTAATATCTAGGATTTAAGTAATATATAAGATTCGCGCCATACATGCGCACGTAGCATGTTGACAAACATATAATTGACAGCGAGCATAGAGAAAATAAGTGTTGCTAAGTTAGTATGCCACCCATATTTTAGGAGAATTCTAATAAATTAATTATTCTCTGTAAATTAATTTTTTAGCGTGTTCGATTGTTTCAAGTACTAAGTTTAGATACTATGAGGCTGCTACAAATGGACTGCATGTCTGCAGTCGTGTACAACTGCGTGCAGTCGAAAGTTCAAAATCAGCCGCAGACTTGCCGCAGTAGATGCAAACGATAGCTATCGTTTTTTTATTTACCAGATATAGTTGGTAAATAAAATAGTAGCTGACATTTCAAAAATAATATAATGATTTTTTGTGTCTGAAGCAATTTGATCTTTAAGGGTGAAGGCTAAAGACAACGGTATTTTGAGTGTGTAATCAATTTTATGGTAAAACGAAAACACGGCTAGTGGAACATTTGTCGATGGATTTAAATAGTTTTACATTTTTTTACTACAAATTCCACCGCAGAGTACATACACTCAGGGATAATGGACGTAAATTTGTTTGCAAATTAAATTACTTAAATTGTGAATGCTTATTTCTTTAATAAAAATCACCAGTAACATCTAAAATTTCGACACCAACTAATAGCTTCAGAAATAAGCGCGTGGTGAACATTGTCGACTGAGTGCAGTTGTGCATATTATATCGACTATGTGCATGCAGTCCGTTAGTAGAAGTGAATATCAGATGTTTTTGTAAAATTGATTTTATTGCATATCACACTGTTTTACAAACACTATATTCAATCATATTTGTGAAATTACTCTACTAATTTGTTATAATTATTATTACAATGCATATAAATCTTTAGCTATAGAATAGAAGGTAACCCAATGGTTTGACCTACCGCCTCTCAAGCGAGAGGGCTGTGGGTTTGAATCCAGACTCGCACCTCTGATTTTTTCGCTTGAGCTACCATGAGCTTTTCGGTGAAGGATTGAGTAATGAGAAAACTTGCATGTTGAAATAGGTTCACAAAGTTCGGAAAACCTGTGAAGTCTTCAACCCGCATTGAGCATGACAGACTTTGGCCTAAGCCCTCGCTTGAAGGGAGACTCATGTGTGCCCAGTAGTGGGTTAATGATAATTAATACAAAGATCGAACACAAAGAAAAATTCCTTCGATTTAACAGAACTCCAACCTGCATCTGTATGTCGATTTAGAGCAACAAAAGATTTTTTTCAGCAAATCTTATGACAATCAATAGTGGTAAAAATTGTAAATATTCGTGATATATGATTTTTCTTAATAATTGAACCCTAACATTACATTAAATTATTTTAAGATAAAACAACAACGTTTTTATTTTTTTTCATCCCTAGTGCCACGTGAACCAACGCCTCAAAAAAATGTAATATTAAATTTTTTGTTTGTACTAGCCCGTTTCATTTTTGTACGAATTAATTCAGTACGAATGAATTTTGTACTTTTCTTTCTTTTCACTTAATCATATATTGAAATAACAGAGTAGCTGCTTAATATGCTTAAGACTTGCTTTATTGAAGTAACAAATTACTCACAAACATAAAATGTTTATAAATAAAAATGTGAAAAAAAATATTCACAGCACTCACTTTTTACATTTGCTTTAAAATCAAGCGTGACATTTTATTTCGAACCTTTTTTATTGTAAGCGATATAAAGTAGAATATAACCTTAAATGTCAAGATTGAAGTGAAGTTTACCCTACACCTACATAATATGCGAGAAGTACGCGTACCATTATATTCCCTGTATATGAAGTAGGTAGTTATGTAGTGGACTGCTACCACAAAAATTTAGTCAAAAATTTTTAATTTAGAAGGACAAATGAGTTTTAAAACGAAAGTTTGGAATTTAAGAAAGGAGCCTTCCTACACGACGTATTTTTTCTTACCTGTACATCTGGCGCACCCCAACCAAAATCGGTGAGCACCTTACGCGGATTGGCAAATCCTTTCACCACGACGGCAACTAGCATCTAACATCGATACTTTAAGGTAAACCTAGCTTACGAATGGTATGTGTTCGAACGAGTTGCTAACGGTAAAAATTATAGAGTATGCCATCAATACTACAAGAAAAAGAAAACGAAAGCCTAACAATTTTATTGTTTAGTGTTAGAAAACTTACTAACACTAATATTATTACTAACTCCAGGTGTGATGTTACATAAAAGTCATTCTTGCATATAAATCAGCATTTGTACAGTCATATACATGAGACTCCTGACCCCCTAACATGCCGACCCCCAAACCAACCTTTTGGTTCTGAGAGCTATCTTTCGTCAAATAAAGAAAAAATTAAAGCATTTTCAACTTTATTGAGTGTTGCTTGAAGAGGTTAAAGATTAAGTTTGTTTAAAAATTTTCCTCACATTTTTGTGCTCAGAACTAATTTTGGGGTCAGATATCTTATGTATATGACTGCAATTGAGAAACATTAAAATAAAAATAAAAATTAATGACACTTGGTCAAGGGGTCAATTCGTGGAGTACATATTTTGCCAGTTTTAGAGTCGTATTCCAGAACTCTACTCAATGCTCAAGTCAGGATTTAAGCAGACTTGACCCTAATGGCAAGGACTTGAGTGTGATTTCTAGTGCTTTAAATCATACTCAAGTCCTGATTTGAGCATTGAGTAGAGTTCTGGAATACGACCCTTAAACTACTATAGTCATCACCAAATAAGAGGCCAAATTTGACACTTGTCATCGCGACGTGAATAAGAATGTGAAATGATCGTATCGGTAACCACATTAAACGATTTTCACGAGAAATCGATTCAAAATTTTATGAGTTTGTGATTGTTGAGATTATTTTACGGTTCTAGATAGTATAATTAACATTTATTGAAACATACAGTTCAATAAAAATAATAAATATTTTAAAAGATCACGATGACAACTTGTACTTGTTGTTATAGTCATATTAGCACACTACATTAATAAGGACAACCTGTAGTTATATAACAAAATTGTGATGTAAAACAAAAGGCTTCATAATTTAAATTTATATTCACTGTTCTCAGAAGACGAACCATAATCATCAGTTGAACTAGTGGTACCAGTATATATAATTAATTAGTTCTTAATGATATTGTCAATATTTACATATTTATCAAAATCTTTCCATATTAATTTTTTGGTTTTTCGAGTGCCGCTGGATCGATATCAGTGTAGTCGATTCAAAATTTGCAAAAAAGTAAATTAAATACTAATCTGTATGGCTTTACAGCTAAGTTAATATTTTTTCCGAGAAATTTAAGTGACTCGGTGAAATTCGCCGATTGTTTGTTTGCAACACTTTTAATAAAATAAAAATTGAAGATGTAACTGTTTTCAGAGCGTTTCGGAGTAACTGTAAAATGCATGTTTTTCTGGAATTCGTGTGAAGACAGTACTTGAAATATATTTGGTCAAATTATAATAGTGTGTTAATAAAATTTATATAATTATGTTTTTAAGCTCAATAATTTAACAATTGTTTGTTTAGTGTTTCGTTGATTGCATTCGACGTTACATACTATTGACTGCTTTAGCTGTTAAATTTGGCCTCGTAATTGGTGACGAGTTTAATACGTGAATTTAAAGATATATTATTTTATTTTAAAACAGATTTTCAAAATTGGGTAATACTACACATTTCAGTGGAAACACAAAACCATAGACAAGAATGTTTACTGTACTTCCTATCTAAAATGGCGTTGGCATAAATACAAAAGTTCTATTTGGGGCTATCTTCTTTCCTTGTCTAATTAAATGAATCTGTACAGGCGAAAGAAAGAAACAGTGAATATTCTCTTTTGGATTGTAACGAATACTAACGAATTGTGGTTAGAACTTGAAATATTTTGTCGTATTTTCCCACTAAATTGTGCAATTTTCAATCTTATTCAGTGAAAAACAGTTTATTTATACTATTAGATTTAGTTTATTACCTTTATTTTTACACCGAAATATCTTAAAAAAGGTATATGGAGAATAAATGTGTGTACGAGGTATGTGTTCGATCGATAATGTCATCATTATGAATGTTAGAATAACCACAAAATAAACTTTCTCACATAACGTATCTTCATAAACATCAGCGTGTGACCTAATTTGTAGCTAATTTCATGGATGTTGATATTGTATCATTGCCTAAACATAATTATTTCGTTGCATCTTCCAAGGGGACACCGTTAACCCTAACGTTTTTACTTCGAATTCGATCTTCAAATATTAACGGATTCGTATTTAAAAATTTGCAAACGGGTTTTGTAGCGAATGTTTTACCATTTTGCAAAACAAAAGCTATCATTTGTCAAAATGCACGTTTTTCTCCATCAAAGCAGTTTTCATTTCATACTACGCGTTTGCTTTGCGTTGTAATGGGTTCAATGTCGATGCGTTCCGTCGTCCGTTCCGTTCATCCGTAGACTAGGTATTGGTATTATGCAACGCAAAACAACAGAACTACTCTACGTGTTTTACGTTAAGTCTTGTATTATGTTCATTGTTATTATGTTATAGAGTTTAGACATTGTGCATTCCATATTGCATTTTTTTATCATTTTGTATAATGGTTATCATTATCAGACCGGTTAGTCAGCGGAATGAGGTCAACTATGCGAGCAGAGTAGGTTAGAGATGTGTTGCATTTATTTAGCGTTTTGTGTAATATAATTGGTCGTGATGGAACATTGTCTCAAATAGAGCTCGAGCTCGACTCTATTCAACTCATGACCAAGTATCTAATGCTGTAGTGGGGCGTTGATATAGGGTATTTGAGTGAAACATTAATAATTACAATTTTTTTTCACGAAATTTTTTTAAATATTAATGCTAATTGGAATGTTGAATTGAAAATAAGGAGTTGCCATTGCAATTTTGCACTATCGACATAGTATACAATAGACAAAGTGCACCGTCGTTGCATCGGTGTAATGAAGCATTGAGTGAACTTCCGATCATATAAATTTCGACGTAATAGGAGTTTGATCAATTTATTAATCAAATAAATATTTGACCATTCGGTGAATTGTTTCCCACAAACGTCTTTCTACGTTATGTAGCTATCTACTTATAATAAGTATGATTCTTAACTTTACCATTCTATTTAATTGACTGCGCCGAAATCGGATATGCAAACAGATTAATTGGACTTCGGAGCTACAATTATTTATTAGAGTTTATTGAGTATGATATTGGAGACGGTTACGAACGAGATTATCTCTAGAGCCTCTACATGCGGCATATCCATACCATTCTTTTTCAAAGCGATCTTTATAGCAAGTTTTAAAACTTGCATTTCACGACGTTTTTCATTGAATGGAATCTTGTCATCGAATTTTCAAATAAGCTTAAATTTTGTTTTTAGCATGGAGGATGAAAAAACGAAGGCTTTTCTGCAACTTCAGCGTCTGCGGAAAAAGCTATCTTCTGTAGCTGAAGAAGATTATGTGATTGTCAAGGATGAGTAAGTACATATTTCTGTTAGTTTCTTTCAGTAAACAACGAATGCAACCCTTCGTGGACTTAGAAGGCTTTAGTTCTTTTCAATAATTTGTATGTTACCTAGGCCTTGTATTCTCCATGCCTCTAATGGACCTTTCTAAACTAATTCTAACGAATTGTGGTGAAATTCATTAACAGAATTAAAAATTTCGTGGAAACTGCCCAAAACTTACTAGATTTGCAATAACCTAATACAAATAATAAAATCCAATCAATAATGAACCTCGATTTACCATTGATTCTATGATATACTGCTCTTGATTCGCGTAATGTCTAGTAAAACTTTTCTAAAATTTTCTTAGATGGAAGTTTTTTTTTATTTTGATTGTATTAGGTTTCATTTGAATTTAATCTTACATTAAAACGGTGGTATCTTCCTACGTTTATATTGTAGGTAATTTATTGTCTCCCCCAATAATTCTTATAATTGACAATATATCGTGAGAACTTGTTATGCTAATACAAATTTATAGTTCTACAATTAATTTATTTATATAATCGCCCTTAATGGCGTTGCGTAAATATTTTATACGATTTTAGTCTAGTCAATATAATCGCCTCGTACTTTAGCGTTTTAACAATCTGACTAGTCGTCGCAATGTGGTAGAGAATTTAGCATACTTGCCTCTAGATAATAAGTGCTTATTCACTCTTTTGTCTTGAAGGAGTCCAAGTTATATTTTTTTCGGTGAACAGATCAACAGGTAGGGAATTGTCTATGGTATGCGACGGTCACGATCGAGAGCAAAAATATCCCTTATCATTCATCATCATCAACCAATGCATACGTCCCACTGCTGTGCATGGGTCTTCTCTCAGGCGTGGGTTTAGGGCCTAAATTTTGGGTTATAGTCGCTGGCCTAATGCCACGGGATTTCACACGTTTTCCGAGGGTTGAGATCCTTTTTTGACGTGCAGTTCATCACGATGTTTTCCTTCACTGAAAAGCTCATGGTAAATTTCAAATAAAATTCCCTTAACAATATTTCGAGGCATTTTATAAATTCAATGGACAAGATGTGGAAGGTATGACCAATAAACCTTTGGTCTAGTCAAAACCAGAATAATCAGTGGAAAAATTTGTGAACATTGACAATAAATTGAATATAGACATAGAAAATGCTAAGTGCTATCAAGGCATGTCTGTCAAAATGCTTGTCTAAGTGTGAATTGTATGTACAGATATATTTAGACCGTGAAATACTTATTATGAAATATTACAATGAACTGATTAACGGATCCTGAACTCTCTTCAGCAACATGTTAGCATAATCTTAAGCATGGCAAAATTATAACATTGCAATAAAACGTCCCAATTAAGTTCTAAATTCCACGGCCAGAACCACCAGCAGGGGCGAGACGGGAGGTACATTTCCCGCGCTCACAACTTGCGCCAGCCGCATACACGTCAGTCCGGCACCGCGCGCGTTACGGCCGAGATTCCTCGCGTCGCTCTCCAATAAAATATATTATTAAAAAAATAATTTTTGTCTATTGCTTTTTTTGGCGGGTTTTCGTGAAATGTTCGCGGAATAGTTAGGTTATTAGAAGTGAAATAATTATTTCGAAATGTTGGATTAAATATAACAATGAGTCTAATGTTAAACGATAAGGGTGGTTTATTTCAACACGGACCGTAATTAGTGTGGAAGCAATGCAATTTCCAAGTAATGAGGAGGACGACTTACAATATCGGATTTTTGGCGAATCCTTCAGCTTTCCTGTGGAAGGGAGTAGCTTGGCAAACTCGCAAAATGCAAACGCCGGCCGCTGTAGAAAGTGAGTCTTATTGTCTTTACCTTATGTTAAGCATAACTTTAATACTAACTCTTTTCCTTGCATGTTTCAATGCATGAAAATTGAGTTTGAAAAGACACTAGCAAGATCTTCCATAGTTAATTTAAATTTCGTACGAAACATACCTATACTATATGGATATTTGTAATTTCTACATTCCTATACGGGTGTGGCTTAGACCATTACATCAATAAAATTTTATGTAAACTACCTACATTTATTTTTAATTTTGATTTTTTCTAATATTAATTAATTTCTTGTTTCGCAACCTTAAATGACAAAAATAGAGGTAGTGTCAACCCCAAATAACATGAAAATAAGGTTCATATAGCCATAACTTAAGCTTTACAAACTGAAATTTTGGACGCTATGTAATTAATGTAAGGTACAGTTTTCCACAAAATTGTGTGATCCATCATTCCTACCTAAAACACACGAGCTCTTTAGGTATGAAGACCGATGCATGTAAAAGATGGAAATACTTGGTATACCTTAAGTATGCATCGATTGTATTTAGATAAATAGAGCTCACCCTATTACGGAACAGGCAACAGACGTTATGCTATGCATACCTAGTTGTTGTAACATTATATTAGGTAGGCGTAATGAAATCTATGCTATGGTGATGATAACTTATTTTAAACATAGCAGGCTCTAAAAAGGTGAAATTAGAAACTGTTCAGGTGTTAAACTCTTCAATATTCTAAAATTTCACACACGCTAAACGTTTACCTAATTTGAATTCGGCGTCCTCGTGTGACCTTCAACCCGTTCGATTATCCTGCGTGATTTTCGAAACCTTGAAACGTGAGTTCAAGGTTTCATTACTATCTGTGTAACTATACCTGTAATTATGTCAGTATAGGCCTATTCCTTCTTGTTAAGTGCATGTGTACTTAGTACAAGTTTTAATAGAATTGCCGACATTATAACTCGTAGAGGTTATCTTGGGTCTTTGCAGCAGCAGCAGCAAGCATGATAGCCTGTTTCTCTTGAGTGAGACAGCAATTGCAAAGGGTGCTTGCTAAAAGCATTTACAAAATAAAATAGATACTTGAGCCATTCCAAAGTGACGGGTGGGACATTTTGGCTCCTTTTTTCTTCAACTTTAAGTAATTTCTTCCTAACCATGGGTTAGTTGGACTTAAAATGAAAATATGATGAAGCCAGATATCCAATATCAACTCCGACTATTTATTTACACAAATTTATGACATTATTTATACTCAAAACTTTTAATTTTCTAAGTGTCACGGGTGGGACACTCACGACACCCGCCTGTTTGAGTTGATGGCTTCATTGCCGAGATCAAGACAAACTATCAATATTTTGTTCAGCAAGTTTTTCATATGAGATAACTTGAATGTTAAAGTTCTATTTTATATATACACTTAATGAATAACTTTGATAAATTTTAAGGAAAGGTTAAGTTAAAATATGTGCAAATAGTGACGGGTGAGACGAGTTACGATTGAATACACAGAATTAATAAAATTACACTGTTTAATATGAGATCCATCGTTTGTAAACAAATATTTTATAATTTTTGTCTTATTGAGACATTTTAACATAAAAAAAAAACAATTAAAGAACTGATAAAGTAATCTTATTATTTTTCTTGAAACACTATCTATGATGACATGAAATCAACTTAAAAAAAACCTAAACTTAAAATGCCTCAATAAATTTGAAAAATCCTGCCGCATTCTTGAAGATTATGTATCATGTCAAAATATATCAAATTTTAGAAGTTTTGCGCGAATATAGAGTTAAAACTAATGGAGACTGACTTTTCAAGAATTTCCTGATACTAAAAATCATCAGGAAAAGTGTTGTTACTTTTTAATTGCCTTTTTTTATGTGTTAAATGTCTTAATTATGAGAAGACTTATAAACAAAATTGCTAACAAATGATGGATCTATGTATAAACAGTGTATTTTTTAAAATTCTTTGTAATCAAATGTAACTTGTTCCACCTGTCACAAAATGGTGTCCCAAGCGTCACAATTTAACACACCAAATGTTAAACTCCGAAATTAAAGCAGCTGTTACACCTAGTAAACATCGTAAAAACTCTAATCCGTGAAAATATAAACATTTATTCATAGTAAAAACGTTTAGAAGTGTGTCCGTATTAGTACGGGAAAAACTTGAATTCGAGCTGAGGTAGTATCGACTGTTAAGATATATGTCAGATGACGGTAAGAAGCAAAACTTGAGAATATTTTCCACATACTAAATATGTTATAGTGATACCAATTGTTTATTTTGACTTGAAACGATCTTACCGCTACCCTCGTTGCTGATGAGTTAGTTATAGCCCCCCCACCACTGCCATATGATTTTTTTTTACATTACTATTTTCTAAAGTCTAAGCTTCGGAGTCGTTCGAGTATTACGGGAACAGGCGAATATTGAGAAATTTTAATCCGATAGAGCGTCACCTCTAGTATTACCTAATAACACTGTTTAGGTAAACATTTAAGTGATTAGTTCAATGCGTTTATGCTGTTGTCATGAAACAGCTGCATATGTTTTCATGAAAAACATGGAAAAAATTCAAATACAGAAAGTCACTGTGTAACTTAGAGTGGTTACACACGACGACTTTTAGCAGGATGCAAACGCGGTGTAACACGCGATTACTTCGCTATGCTTGCGATTGCATCGATGCAAACGCGCGACTGCATCGATAGAAACGCGCGATTGCATCGCTACAGCATCGCGTTTGCATCGCTACAGCATCGCGTTTGTATGGCTACAGCATCGCGTTTGCATCGATGCTCAAAGTCGCCGTGTGAAACCGCTCTTAACCAGAATATTATCTTTAATTTCTCTTTTAACGTAAATTTCAAATTGCAGTATCGAGTTGATGACTGAGACATTGTAATGTCAAATAGTACATTACAATGTCATAATTATATTAGCAATGCAATAGGAAACTTCAGTAAAACTCGAATAGTTATGAAGCTCGTATTGTAAATAGTAACATACTTATGTTTAATGGGTACTACATAGGTTATCTTTCATCTTAATTACCATGACACGGCCTGCCTTTTGCCGTAACGTGGGCGGATAACCCACAACTTTATGAGCGTGCTAAAATGTAAAAGCTTGATTTCAGACGATGAACAGTCCAGAATTTCATTCATAAAGACGGACCATCGAGGCCTTGTGGTCCGTCTTTATCCGGAGTGATATGTTAATATTTTGCTATTTATGGGTTTATTATCTCACTCAATATTTATTAAAACTCGACTCCACATTGAATTTATTGGTTGTTAATTACACCTATATATTCTGTATGTATTCTCCACAGTGTTCATTCCAGACTTGCGACAAAAATCTTGATAGGTACAACCTAATTTATTTTTATTAAAACATTACTCCTTGTTGACTTCATTCTAAAGTAGTAGATTCTTTAGTAGCAGTAGAGCTCCTTGTTAAAGAGTTCGACAAGGAAAGTACTGCCACCTTACCTATTTCTACCGCCAAGCAGTAATGTTAGCATTACTGTGTTCCGGTTTTGAAGGGTAAGGGTGTTGGTGAAATTACAAGCACATGGGACTTGTTAACTTATGTCGCAGGGTGTCGGGCGCAGTGGCAGTGCCCCTCAGATCTTTACGATTTAAAGCTCGTGAGTGGCACTGCAACTGTTATGGACAGGCCTGCAGCTTACCATCAGGCGCACGACCTGTTCGTCTCGTCACTTGATATTATTAAAATAAAAATAAAATCTAAAACTCTGAACTACATAGTAGCAGGATACTTATGTAAAAAAACTTCGGTTGAAAATGCAAAACCACGCTATGGCAAAAGCCTGGGAAAGTACCACCGCTCTTTCCGTTTCTACCGCAAAGTGTGATTGTTATTTTCCCGATTGAAGGATGGAGGATAAAGGACGAACTGAAATGGAGATTCACAGGATCTGGAGGCTTAAGATCTCATGTCCCATGTCCTTCAAGTCCTTTACGCTATTACAGATATAATGGGTGATTCGTTTGGAGGTACTTTTTTCAAAACTAAGAAAAATTTAATAAAAACAAATTTATCGAGTTATCTTTATTATCATACAAAAAACCATTCATTACATTTATTTTTTAAACATTATTTCTTTCAAATATTGGCCATAAGCGGTTAACGTGGTCCATTCTGCAGTTCCAATTTTCGATGACGCGTCCGAGAATTTCGATTGGTATTTGGCGAATAACGCGAGTAATGTTGGCTTCCAATTGCTCAATCGTACCCGGCTTATCCGTATATAGCCCCAAAGTAAAAAGTCTGGGGGTGTGATGTCACAAGATCTAGGCGGCCAACTCACCGATCCGAAGCGTGAAATTAACTGTTCACGCAATACAGACTGGATTATCTTGCCATGATAACGGACTATTTGTTTCCTGAAATTGAAGCCCGTGATCTCCTGGACATTTGGTACCAACAAGACTGCGCCACTTGCCAAACAGCACGTGAAATCATGGCTTTATTGCGTGAACAATTTGGTGAACAGTTAATTTCACGCTTCAGACCAGTGAGTTGGCCGCCTAGATCTTGCGACATCACACCCCTAGACTAATTCTTTTAATAACTAATCTATACGGATAAACCGGCTACGATTGAGCAACTGGAAGCCAACATTACTCGCGTTATTTGCCAAATACCAATCGAAATGCTCGAACGCGTCATCGAAAATTCGAACTGCAGAATGGACCACGTTAACAGCAGTTACGGTCAATATTTGAAAGAAATAATCTTTAAAAAATAAATGTAAAGAATGGTTTTTTTGTAGGGTAATAAAGATAACCCGATAAATTTGTTTTTAAAAATTTTTTTCAGTTTTGAAAAAAAAGTACCTTCAAATGAATCACTTGTTACTTCTTACCTTAGTATCGCAATGTCTATTGCCAACGGCAACAAAACTTAACACCAGTCTATGCCTTAATTTTGACTTGGTAGTCAAATAAAACCATTCATTACGTACCAGTTATAAGTAATTTTATTGAGAGTCATTTTTCTCACACATTATTATGAATGAAGCTCATAGTTTATCCACTTACCTTAATGGTCTAAAAAGACTGCTTCCGAAGTAGCTAAGTACGATAATTTACGTTATTACCTTTACACTTGAACAAGTATTAATTAAAAGTAAAACTATGTAACACTAACTACGTTGATCTGGCAATTCCCTACATAGTAACCATTGCAGCTGTCTAATAGGCACCAATTGAAAGTGCTTTTTACCGTCTAACATTTCCATTAAATGTAAATTCTAACATACCGCACCTGCTAGGTATGCCTATAAGAACACCTATAAACAGTCTGACATGGCAGAAATAGAGAAAATTTGGTACATTTTTTCAATTAGCAGCAATGATTTTTAGCCTCATATTAGCTTTGCCTATAGTATTGTTTCTAGTTCGACAAGTCAAAACATGGCATGTGACTCGACATTTTCAAGAAATGACACGTCAATCGTCGACAATGCCACGCTTTGTATAGAATGAAAACCGTAGGTGGGTTGGCGATCTCAGTAAAGCTCATATATATATATATATTATAGGGATTTACTGTTCTTCTCCTACATTTATTCTTCAGTCACTTTCTTATGTTACCAACGGGAAAATAATTCATCTCTTTCGTTGCCGCGAATCGCACGACTGTGCTCTGTGCTGCACTTTTAGCTGCTAGATTCATTTATAAGAATGTAATTGTAAAACGTTTTAATACCTACTGTTTACGATGCCTACCAAGAAGTCATAGCGACGGTTTACTTTAAGTATTTTGTGTTTTTCAATAAATAAGTTATAAAAAAAACATCTTTCAGAAAAACTATAATACTTCTATGAGAAAACAAAGTTCAAACAACTATATTGACCATTCCCCATCCGTGGGGGTAACGACCATGGAGGGTGGCACCCCCGAAGGTAACCTTAATTGCTTCACGTGCGTCGGCAGATGGCAGGCAAGGTGCGAGCCAGTGTTGTCTGCTTATCGATAAAAAGATCGATCGTGTCATCCTGAGAAACGATTAGGGGTCTGCCTGCATGTATGCATATGGAGATTTAGCAATGGATTGTATCTCGTTAAATTTACTGCGTTTCACAATACAGGGATAGATCAGGCTTTCAAATAAAAAAAAAGTCGATTGAAACCGACTTAATTTATGGTTTCATTTCAATTTCTCAAGTGTTCTGTTACGTACGATTTTATGATGAACAAAAAGGACTTTAAACTGATATCTTTTGTTTAATAATTTTCATTTAAACAGTCATTGAAAGAATGATAAAATTTTTTTATTTTAACTAGTAGTACGTAGTTCAAGTAGACTGTTATTTCTGCCCCCTTTATTTGATTTATTTATTTATATATAAAATTTATTTTTTTATATATTTAGTTATAGTCTGAATTATAAATGAAAGAACATCGATACTTTTCTATCGATAACAAATTATCGACAAAATCATCCTTCTCATATCTAACACGCCTCCTATGAATACCAATGTAATTGGGGTGAATGCAGGACTCAACTTTCACACGATGCAACTGCACCTAGAGTCTCTATAATAACAAAGGTTTGATGCCTTTTGTCTAGGGAAGTTGACATTTCAGGTTCTGATCCACGTAAAGGTAGTAATATCGCGATAAATTAGACTTAATGAATAATTGATAGGACTTTATTTTACTTGTATTGATGCAAACTCCTTAACAAAATAATATAAGTTTCAGACCGTTTTTTAGCATAGATCCACAACCAATGACACGGGAGGGATGACATACGAGAGGGGCGGGTCAAGAACCAAAAAAATTGTGACTGATGATGTAATTAATGGATGGTAGTCCATGAAACGTGTTTCATAACATTTTGACTTAAATAATTGTACTGATACAGTAAGAACGTAATATCGCAAAATGACAAACTAATCGGTTGTGTCGATAATATTGTCAACTTAGTTTTTAAAGTATTTATTTTTCTGTTTTTGTTTTGTTGAGAAATTATCTTGAATAGTTTCATCTTATTGGCTTTTAAACCCAGAAGGTGATTCATTAAAAATAAACTCGATGATTATGATAGCGGAATATTCGTTACGTCTCTTGTTTTCATAGCATTATGCGATCTCTTTTATAATTCGTGAGTGAGATATGGAAATATTATTCACAAAACGATGTAAATATGACACAATATAATGTTTTCCTTGGATGTTTGTCACTCTAAACTACCCTGTTTAAGTATTAAACTACCTATTACAAAGGTACCAGTTCAGTTTCCGACCACGTGGTAAAATAAGCCCTTTTTTATCCAAATTCAATAGACCAGCTGGTTTGACGGCCTCAAGAAATATTGTAATACAATTTACAAAGAACGGGACCCCGATTTTCTTGGGGGACTTTTATTTTGCGAACTTACAAAAGTGTACCTACTTCTTTTGTTCGTATTGAGACAGATTCGCAATGTTATTTTTTTTCTTTTATAAGGTAACATGGGTCGGGCTTGTATACGTGTCAAAGTTCATCCAGAAACTTTTGATTATTGGGAGAATATTGCGAAATGTAACCCGATTATCAATATTTTATTGGTGATCTGTCACTTTACTAATACTTGTGGGAAACTAAGTTTTCCCCCAAATATTTTAAAATAGTTCTTGTATCTATATAACTTCACCATCTGTTTCCATTTCATGTATGAAATACGAGGGGTAGGAGCAAAGTTTATAAATATTACATGTATCAAACTTGAAGCTTGACACTTTGCACATGCTGGTATTCGCGACTGATCAAACAATAACACATGATTTCGATTTCATCCTTTTTCAACAATGAATGCTTACAAAAACAGCGATTGTATGCACAAAGCATGAATGAATCGATGTATTTGTGATGCGTCGGCGTGCGTACAACAGCCCACACAGGCAGGGTCTGTTACCTTTATACACAAAATTGCTATATTGACTTGAGATATATACACCATGTGGCAGACTATTTTAGCTCGTGCCGTGCTCATGCCGTGATTGTGATTCCAAAATTATTATTATGCACCGAATGTTTCTCAAGTCTGTTTGTACAAATTCAGTTTTTGCTTCAGTCAAGTAATTTCTTTTTAATCGTTCGACTGACAGTCTGCATTTAGAAGGTGTCTTTAGGAACCAAAAAGGTATGATGTGGTTTTGAATCATTCTAAAAATACCTGTCCAGAATCACAAATATTTATAAAGATTACTTGACCAAAGCAAATAAATAACTTTATTAAATTCCACGAACTCTACATTTACACACATTTACGACTGTAAATGGCGGTATATTTCGATTGTACGGGTACACTAAATAGCCAACTGTCGTAAAACGACTGTTGATGCGACCCTTTTTTATCACATATTTTATACATTCATTAATATACAAGTACTGTACCTAGAGTCAGTCCTATTTACGCGTACGTATTGAAATTTGGTACTCGTTAAAAGACTACTTTGTAAACTGCATAGGTTTGGTCGCTAGAGGTTCTTCAAACAGTAATCTGCTAGTTCTGGTAGATAGATGTCACCCATAAAGCTGATATCCGATAGATACTCGTAACGAGATATTAAATCCACAGCAATATAACGATTGAGGTTGTGAAGGTGTCAACAATTTTATTTACAAGGTACTAAACAGGGAACAGGAAGGTTGTTATTGAAACTGTAAACATTGTTGTCTTTCTACGGTCATCATGTATCGGTTGCTATGTAAACTTGTAACACGTATAGAAAACTCGTCTAACGGGTTTTTCCCACGCGTCCTAAGGAACACAAAGGAACGGGGGCGAGTACAGATTAGTTGTGAAACGGGATGAAAAGAACATTTTGAACTTCATTTTTTTTCAAGCATATGAGAGGTTATGACCGATAATCAGTATTGAGGGAATTAATTTAGCTAAACTAAAGAATAATGTGAACATTCCCTTTTACAAATCCTAGGACTTATCGGAACTGATTATATTTGAATATGCGTATTATTTATTGAAATTTGACACGTTGGCGACAATTTATAATTTATTCTCGCAAAAAATAATGTTGTAGTTGTATCTATATGTACTTACGTACTAAAATACTTTAGCCATTTACAAAATTAACATGTGATATCCTATATTTTGGAATGTTTAGAAAATAAACAGTAAAAAAATATACCCCTTGATGTTGTAATGAGAATACAGTTTTTTTATATAATAATAATAGTGTGTTTGGTTAGATCACGTAATGAATATGTCCATACTAAGAAAATGTTCATACTTTAAGTAAATTAACATCTTCAATTCTGATCACTTGTTATGACTTAAGAAATATTATGTGAATAGTATCCCAAGGTTTTGCTTTTATATATATTTTATGTTTTGCTTTTGTATAGGGTATATCTATGAAACAATTAAACTCTAGGACCTACTTTTAGCGGTAATTGACATTTGCTTATGGTCCCCAAATCTGCTAATTTTAAGTCAACTCGGTTGTGTGTCGCGGGAATGTCAATGGCAGGATGTTGTAAGTTTTGTATTCTGCTAAAACTGAAGAGTAGTGGCTTCTCAGTGGCTAGCTAGGCTCGATGCTACTATTGAATTGTTGCAATTTTTTAGTATTTTACTCTTCAATTTCTAGTCGATGGCATAGTGTAATTATTTGACATAAAAACAGTACATTTAATTCGAGGACTAAATTGTTGATTAAACGAGATAAAAATAAAAATATGCATAGTAATTTTCCATGTAGTTTTTAACCAACTTCAAAAAAAAGGAGGAAGTTCTCAATTCGGCTGTATGTTTTTTTTTGTATGTATGTTACGCGGTAACTCCGGTATTTGTGACCCGATTTTCATGATTCATTTTTTGTTGGAAAGAGGTGTAGTAGTGGTCCCATAGTGGTCCCATTTAATTTTGAAGAAAATCATCCATCTCTAAGGGTGACTGTTCACGCATGAAGAATCATTTTTATAAATAGCGCCTAAATTTTATTATAAGGAGCAATTATTTTAATGGTTGATTTGCTATTCTCCAATTCAAGGCGTTTTTCTCTCTCAATATACTTTGAGTAGTGAGAACCGATTTTTATTATCTCCTGTGTCAAGTCCCGTATAGTGGCGAACTAGGGGATGAATCCGCGTTTGCGCACTTTCCGGTAACCGATTTCAATAAAACTTGGTAATTAAATAAAATTTCCACGTACCTTTGAGGTTGGTTTTTTTAGTACTCTGTAAGTACTGAGATTATAATACTCGTAATGGTTGATTTTGCTATTCTCCAATTCAAGGCGTTTTTCTCTCTCAATTAACTTTGAACAGTGAAAACCGATTTTTATTATCTCCTGTGTCAAGTCCCGTATAGTGGCGAACTAAGAAGAAAGAATCAGGGTTTGCGCACTTTCCGGTAACCGATTTCAATAAAACTTGGTAATTATAAATACTTCCACGTACTTTTGAGGTCGGATTTTTAGTACTCTGTATTGAGATTATATTAGTAAGGCATCATCGATCGATATTGATTGAATTAATGAATGTCATAACTACCATTTCACTGACACTATTGAGACTATTACCATTTAGCAGCAGTAGAGGTACTTAAAGAGTTTGTCCAGAGTAGTACTGCAACTTTACCTATTTCTGCCGCCAAGCAGTAATCAGCATTACTGTGTTCCGGTTTTGAAGGATAAGGGTGCTGATGAAATTACATGGGACTTGTCAACTTAGGTCTCAGAATGAAGAGCGCAGTGGTAGTGCGATCTTTGCGATTTAAAGCTCTGAGTGGCACTGTAACTATTAAGGACAGGCGTGTAGCTTACCATCAGTCGCACGACTTGTTCGTCTCGTCACTTGATTTATTAAAAATAAAATAGATTTTAGTAGAATAATAAATAATATTATTATAATTAGAATATAATCTCAGTGGGTGGAGTCTCAATGGAATTACAATGACCACTGGCTTAAAAAAAAAACAGACTTAGGCCTCGGTTTTAGTGATGTGACTTAGTACCTAGTTTTTGTAGAAGAATTTTACCTCCCCTCAACCGCAGCCACAACAATAAAATACACCTTTCGTCACTATTTAACATGCGGGCTTTGAATTTTCTAACTACGGTATACATTACAGGATGTTTTGAATGCAACAAAGATATTGTTATTATAATAAAATACAAGGCGGATAAATAATAACATGTAGTTTATTATTATGACGAAATACTTTCATAGATGGCGCCACGGCTAAAAAGTCGTTGACAACCAGATACAATAATCCGACAAACAAGCACATAGAAAAATTCGTGAGGTCCGTGATTTAGTTGGCATAGCGTCTAACAGGGTTTGCTAGAACACATCAGTTCGAATCCGGTCGGATCGAAGGAATTTTTTCTAAGTGTTCGATCTATGTATTAATAATTATAACAAGCTAGTGGAGTAATTTCATATAAAATAATTGAATGTCATGGTGGTGAAACATCTTGACATTCAATAAAACACTTAATGTAATTTATTTCTTCATATTTAATAAAAACCTAAATCTATGTTAAGAACTAGCGTAATTAGACGCATGTAACACGTACTTAATTAGTGGCTTAAAAGCAGGACTATCTCTATTCTTTGTGCATTAACCGATGAGAACAAATCTAACCTTAACAAAACATCCTGTGCAAGCAAATTTATCGTCTTAAAGGTAAAACAAGTTGGCTCCCCAGCCCCTATGTTTAATTTTTTCCTGTTTCAAGGAGTACACATACCTTATTATCATGCGTCATGGGGGTTTTTAAATAGTTATCAATTGACGTCACTTCCACTAGCATATGGCGATCGAATTTGAAATCGATTTTATGGTTTTATTGTAAGTTTGCATAATGAAAATTGTGGCAAATGCTTCAAGTAATTTAAGGTCAAAGAAATGAACGCACATTATATTGTGAAGAGTAGACAATATTGAGTAAAAAAACCATTTTTCGTACACTTCTCGCGTTGTAAAAAAAACATATTTTTAAGACTTAAACTAATATTATGTTGTAATGCCTTCGTAGCCGAACGGTTACCATCCTGGTCTGCCACACAGAGGTCCCGGGTTCGATTCCCGGGCCGTGAAAAATATTTGTTATGGTCTACATTTATTTCTCTCGTGAATTTGGGTGTCATTTGTGGTTGTCTAAGTGTGTGTCCATGTCACCCGTGACACAGGGTTACCCTAGTGCGGGGCTATGAGTGTGCGTTTAAAAAGAGATATTTCAGATTCTATTTTTATGAATACGTAACTTAGTCGTAAACTCCTTCAGTAAATACCATTTCGTAAATAAAAAGACTTTAACGTTGTGTATGTTTTATGGCGACCGAATATTAGATAGGCATAAGAGCAATGTGGAAGCATAGACAACAGTGAATAGAAGAGGTTCAACTTACGTTAATGGTTTGTAAGATTCAGCCTTGTTGCACTTTCTGCCACCCCTTAATAAAACTCTGAAGTAAACATGAAATAAACAAACTCACTGGAGCATATAACTTTCCCACCATTAACATAAGTAACTTTAATAATGAATTCTGTTATATTGATCGTGATAGTGATTATCGTAGCCCTCTTCGGGCCATATTGCACAGGGGCATTTCATGCTTGGTAGCTTTGAAAAAATATGGGCACATACGGGAATTTTACGATTAGTTGATGTGTTACACTTTTTGTTCATCTTATGAGACTTATGTCAATTTATGTTTAACGCCTATGTAGTGCCTCTGCTAGATGAATGCTGTCCGATGCTTTAACTTGTAAAGTAAACCACCCTTCATTAAGAGCATTGGTCATACATAGATTGATAGCCAATACATCATCCTATGATATTGTAGCTCCTTGTGACAGAGTTCGTCTGGGAAGTACTGCTACCTTACCTATTTCTGTCGCCTAACAGTAATTGCTTAACGCCTTGTTAAGAGAGCATTCTTCGAAACGGTAATTCAAAGTTTAGAGTTTCATTCAAACAATGTCTAGTCGAGGTATAAGAGATATGGTGTAGAGGCTTAAGCAATTATTTTAAAAATATCTAGGTTGACTTTAGGCCTCCGACAGAGCCTACAACAATAGATAGTTATAGCAGCACTACAGCTCCTTGTGAAAGAGTTCGTCCAGGGAAGTACTACTGCGTTACTGCGTTCCGGTTTTGAAAGTTAATTAAGGGTGCTGGTGAAATTACAAGCACATGGGATTTGGTGACTTATGTCTTTGGGTGACAGGCGCAATGGCAGTGCCCCTCAGATCTTTGCGATTTAAAGCTCTGAGGGGCACTTCAACTGCAATGGACACGTTGGAATGGACCAATGGACAATGGACGTTCGTCCCGTCATTTAGTTTCATAAAAAGAAATACAAAATAACTAAGGACTTATCGAGTTCTTAGGTTTTCGCGATTATTACACATAGGAAATGAAACTATTTTTCCGGATTTAAATCGTAACTTTGCTTGGAAAAACAAATATTCGCGATTTAAATCCAAAAAAATAGTTTAATTTCCTAAACTAAGGACTTCTTCTGTCTATAATAGTTTTCCTTAGTATAATGTATAAACCTTTTGTAAAGGTAGTGATGACAATTTCCTTTTTAAATCGTGCTGTAGACACTTTTATTAATAATTACCTTCATGACATATTTAATTTTAACAATAATTCCCAACTTTTTTCCCGAAATGGAACGTAGAAATTGGATACTATAATAAATCCTGCATCCATTTACCTAATCGAGCGTGAATGGAATAAAAAAATCAAAATACTGATTGTAATTTATTGCACCTATAATTAATGTATAAGGGATACACACCCCTATGTACAGGTAAGGTTTTATATTCCCACGATAACAAAAAATAAAAAACACAGGGCACTCATAGGGTCTTTTGCATTTTAAGAGGGGTGAGTAAGACTCGCTGGTGCATAGTACACGTCTCATCTTTCGAAATCGAAATTTGTAAACCATGACGCTACGTTTTCCTTTTATCGAAACACATTCCCAGGGTGGTTTTGATTTTTTGACCCTCAATATGTAGACAAATGTTTAAAGATTTTGTACTTCTGATCACTTTTGTCTGATATGGTTGTTCAAAGATGTTTTAGATTTGAGTTTGTATTTTTTTTTATGATACCAAGTGATGGGATGAACAAGACATGCGCCTGGTGGTAAGCGACACGTCTGTCCATAGCAATTGCAGTGCCTTTGAATCGCAAAGGTGTGAGGAGCACTACCACTACGCCCGTCACCCTGAGACAAGTTGATTAGTCCCACGTGGCTGTACTTTCACCAGTACCCTTCCCTATCAAAACTGGAACGTAGTAATGTGAGCATTACTGCTTGGTGGCAGAATTGGTAAAGTGGCAACTTGGTAACTTATTGGTAACTTCCCTGGACGAACTCTTTAACAAGGAGCTACTATTGCTACTATTTTTTATGAAGCCCGTTTAGCTTAAGCGATAGCTATTATATAGTAGCCGAATCCGAATTAATTTATGACTACTTTTTGTCACAATTTCGTTTATCATATATGGTATGGTGTATCGGGCAACGACGTCTGGGCACCCAAGCTACTCCAAGAATCTCAACATACTCCTGATAAATAAATAGGTATATACCGTTTATTAGTCACAACTTTTCCATTGTCATGAATAGCGGACTATCTTAAAAAGAGTAATTCATCAAGAAGATTGTTTTAAAGAGTATTGATTTGTACAGGGCACGTTAATCGTGTACCAGCCCAATGTTGTCACTTGATTGGTTCACTCAATAGAAAGCGCGGAGTCTTTACGATAAGATTTGGTGTCATAAATTACAAAATATAAGTATTTTACAAAAAATTACAAAAAATTATTCAAATAAACCAATCCATGGTCCTTAATTATCAGCTTCCGCGGCGGTGACTTGACTAATAAAATATATATATCTCTCATAGTTAATATGTAGTTAATGCAATAGTGTTCATTAGCTCAAAAAGTGTATTGTTTTCAGAATCGATAAAAACCAATTACTTACTTCCCATGAAAGATTATTAAAATTTCTGAAGGTATAGGTTAAAGTTTATTACACACACCTCAACACTACGCTACACTATACTACGCTACTTGTCAAATATATTTATTTGTAAAAGAAAGATAATTTCATATTTTTGACTAAAGACTGTTTTGTTCAGAACTAGATCACAAAAAGTTTGTCTCATTTTGAGCTAAGTTGTTTCTCACAATATTCTAACGGCTGTTATGGCGTGTACAAATTCAAATTTTGCGTTCAGCAACAGTATTGTAATCTTGAATTTCACATATTTTGAGTTTAGACACTATTGTGCATATAATAATGATAATAATAACACACACACTCATAGCCCCGCACTGGGGAACCCTCTATCGCGGGTGCCATAGACACACACATAGACAACCACAAATTACACCTAAACTCACGAATGAAATAAATATAGGCCATACCAATATTTCTCCCGGCTCGGGAATAGAACCCATGCATGATAACCGTTAGGCCACGAAGGCAGTTAAATATATAGCAGTGTGTATGTATATAAAGTTAGTCTTCTATTTAAAACGAAATAACAACACTACAATGTAATGTTTTAATACCTTATGTAATTACCTATAGTTATGCAATATACGTACTCCTGTTCTATTTTATTCATATTATAAACTGACTAAATTCGGTAACTAATTAGTTTGGGAAACTGAAATAAAATGTAACATACCACAAGAAGAATTTTGATACATTTTGCATAGCTAAATTGCATATAATGCGTATGGCTGGTGAAACATATTTACGTTGTTTTTTACATCTATCTTGTCATTCCAACAAAAAAATATTTTTCAAATTTCGTAGTTTTTTTTGTTGATGATGCAATATTATATATGTATGAAAGATCAGACAAAATTTCTTACATGGCCATCCCTCTTCAATTTTCTAAGTATATTAGACATACCGAAATAATGCTAAGTATTTACGACCGCATTTCCCTTTAAAGGGTGTCTGCTGCATATCTTTATACAATACAAACTTTGAATTAATCTTTAACGTAAACTAACATAAGATGTATTTGATATCCCTCTACAAAACCTCTTAAAGCAGAGATTCACATGAGCGCAATTGTTCCAAACCTGCGTACTTTTACCCTTTAAGAAGGGGACAGGCTATTGTTAAGAAATACAATATAATATTGAAGTGCAATGCCCTTTAAATAGGTCATTTACACTCTATTACTTTCTTAAATTCTTAGTTTTTCTATAATCTCGTTTTTATATATCAACGATGAGGCCACAATGAGAAGTCTTCTTAAGTAGGTATTTTGGTGTTGGAAGAATTTTATTTAATAACATCAAACGCCAATTTCATTATTGCTGTTATCGATAAGAATACACTGTATACTGGTATAATATATAAGAAAATCGCGTTTTTTAATAAATTTCGGTCCAAAGGGTGTGTTTGCAGACAGGTTAGCAGTTATCGTCACTTCATCGTCAATATTATATTGGCAAATTATCACGAAATGATTGAATATCACTTCTGGTATCATCTATAAAGCCAGTATTTAATAAAAAACTACAGTGAGTTCTTGAGATTTATGTCAAACTCACCTGTATAAGAGTATACATTGCTTCTTTAATGTGTGACTTTGTGAAGGCTTTGTGTATTAATATTATGTCTGTAAATATTAAAAAAACATATTATTCTTCTTAACATAAATTTAATGTACATAAATGTACTGTGACGCTAGTGTAAGAATGCTAATTTCTGTAAACTTATCTCTATGTAATGTAGTTAACTTAATTTTTTTAATTTTTTTTTATTAACCTATTATGTCCCATTGCTGGGCAAAAGTTTCCCCCAAGATCCTACATTGCTCCCTGTCTTTGGCGATCTCCCACCACTTCCTCTCAAACCCATCCAGATCGTCTCGCCAAAACGCTTTCACGGCCGTCCCTGCCATCTCTTTCCATCCTCGGACGCCCAAGGTTTGACGACGTGCGCCCACTTCTCGGGTTGCATCCAGCTAACGTGGCCCGCACAATTCCATTTGAGCTTGACTGACTCCCCACATCAGCAATGCCAGTCATCGAACGCAGCATTGTATTGCGTACTTGGTCAATACGTTTAAAGCCCGGAATGTAGCGTTCCAACGCCCTCTTTCAGATCTCGAGTTTAGATATCTGGAACTCGGTCAGCGACCATGTCTGTGCACTGTAAGTACCTTAATAAATATAAGGTAACTTAATAAATAAAATAAAACCTTATTGTCTTCTACACTTGCTCCCGCTAAACCTCTCTACTCATATCGCTTTCTTAATGCATGCTCGTTTTTTTCTTGGTACTTTTATCTATACTATACTAATCCAAAGTATACAATACATTGCCCTTATCTATTAACTAAATAGTTTATTCTAGCTTACCTACTGGGTTTCACAGAAAAGGTGGCAATATACACATTTCATCCTGTCACATGTTGCAACCATTATGAAACAGGAAAAATATTTGATACGCACGACCCATTCACAGTAGCAGTGTTACAATGTATGTTATATTATCAAAACAAAATCGAACAGGAACATTATATCTATTATCCACATTGGACTTGGGACAGAACAAAGCATTCATAATTAAAATATAAAAACATTTACGTCACCGTAATAAGTTTCAATTTGACATGTTTTGGAAATTGAGTGATTTAGAGTAGAATAATAAACTGAATTACATTACGTAATAAAGATGAAAGTGCGAAAGGTATCTACGTTACAGCGGTGACTTTAAAGTACGCCTGTACGCTTGCGCCAAGCCATCTGCCAGCCCCCCACGCACAAAGCCACGTTGATTGCCGCGCAGCTGCGCAATGCCACCAGGGGATGCGCCTATTCGACCAATAATAAAACGCCACTACAGTACAATCGACAACAAAGATATCTTTACTTGTTGATAAAAATGCAATATGATGATTATTTGTTGGGAAAGATTTGTTTTTGGAGTGCAAAAGTGTTGAACGTACAACTCACACACACAATCGCATACACTGGTTATAATTCTGTAAGTAAATTGACGTCCTCTGATGAAGCGTATTGTTGCACATTATTAGGAAATTTATTAAGCCTAGAGGAACTACAACATAATGTATTTATTTATCTTAAAGGAATACTAGCTTAAAATTAAATAACAACTGCAGGGCTAGCACAATAAGGCGCGACTTGTGCGAGAGCGACATAGAGCGCGTGATTTCTATGCGAGAATAGCAATATCTCGCGCTTTATCTCGCGCCTTATCGTGCTAGCCCAACTGAGAGCCAATTATAGATCCTCACAAATAGAAATATAATAAGGAACCTGGATGCACAATTTACTTAACTTATACATTACGTAAAACATACCTTATTACATAAAACATAAAAAGACTATCGTTGTACGCACTATGATTCAAAGAAGTGGCCACTCAGTGCTCTCCTTGCCAAAATCACACTCGTATTGAAAAAGATCCAGATTAAAAGTGTTTTTTTTTTGTTGTGTATGTCCTCATTGTTGTTTATTACATACACATATGTGTATATTATATTTCTATATACTTTCTATAAAATCTGCTATAATAATTTATTTCCGTAGGTTCGAAAATGTAACACTTTCGTTGTGTGGTAGTTCTAATTTTGTTATCGATTCATAGTTGTACATGGTTAAATGAGATAATAAAGTCAAATGAATAGTTAATATTTCTTGAATGTGTGTGACATTTGAACCACATCGAAAATTAAATAATGCAAATTAATTTCATTTTGTACATTCTATAATTAAAAAAATAAATGAACTGAAACATTAGTTGACTGGATAATTTACAAAACTAATTCAGAAATCACTCAAATGTCCACCAAATGTTCATTCTTATGACAAACCGCAAATTCAATAATTTGCAGTTCTAATCATATCGCCACTAAATCAACCCGACACTTAAAAGTGTGCAAAAAAGAAACACCGTTCTAAAATCAAACTTCCTTCAATAAATTCAAATACTGGCCACGTGGCAAGCCAGATGGTACATCACCTGCCTTTTCGCGTATGCTCACGGTAGTCTGCATTCCTTGAGAGTTCCCATTGCGGTTGTTGACTTGTGAGCAATTTTTTTAAGGTCTTTTATCACCTTCTATTTTGCGGTTTTAGAGACTTGTGAGGTCACTTTTGGTGTTTAAATCAAAAAGCACTGTTACAATCCACAGCACCCCAAGCTTGACACGGGCGGACCGTTGTTATCGTAAGCCACTGTAGTTGTGTTTAAGTCTATGAGTCTATACTACCTCAAATGGCTTTGGTTGACTCCGCATAACAACAGTGAATGTGTTGAATCAATCACTTTGGAAAAAATATATAGTAAAATTGAGGATATACACTGATTACTATACTGTGTTAAAACCGATTCCAAAAAAATTATACGATAGAAAAAAAAAACGCAAACTTACCTCGAAATTTTACAAGAAAATTGCTGTATTCAATAGGCACTTTACATATAAATTTTTTATTTCAACTGAACTAAATAGAACATGTATTTTACATTTTTGAAGTGGCTTTAATTTTGTTTGTAAAGAAATAAATTCTGAAATAAAGTCAGTGTCCCTGCCAAGCAATATGAACCGTATTACTATGGGAAAAATTTGAATTCGAGTTGAGGTAGTACACTATAAGTTTCTGGAACTGGCCACTTACATAAACAATATTTAAAAAATAATTACAATATTTGAAAATGGAACTCTTTGGCTGTAGAATACAGTTTGTTTCATCTGACTGTCATTTGTTTTTACATTGTGGCGTCATTTTAGAAATTGGTTGCCTACATCACCGTGGATTTAACTCGTGAAAATTTTCGTAGTATGTTTTTCTACGACTTTAATAGTAATTTAACAGCTCAGCTGAGCTTCGCTCGGCTTCAAACTGCTTTTGGCGATGAAGCACCATGCAAGATGACTATTTATAGCTGGTTTGCAGAATTCAAACGCGGTCGTGTGAATCTCAGTGACGAATTTCATGATGGTCGCCCGTCCACTGCTGTGAACAACAAAAACATCGATGCTGTGCGCCGTATGATCAAAACAGACATGTGACATACCATGAGATTCGGGCATCTTTAGGCATAGACATGAGTCAAATACAATCAAACTACACAAACATTTGGGTGTGAAAAAACTGTGCTCTCAGTGGATCCCACACAACTTGACTGTGGCTTAAAAAACGGATTTTTTTTACGAAAATCTACGATACGAACGAATATCTTTTTTTAAAATTAAAACTGGACACGTGGTTACTGTTGCTTTGGAGAATCGTTGTACCGTGAATAGTGATTGGTACACGACCATTTGTTTGCTGGAAGTTATTGACAAACTCCGTAAAAATAACCGTAAATGCCGTATTATCTTGCACCACGATAATGCCAGTTCTCACACGGCCAGACAGACAAATAAATTTTTGAAGGTGAACAACGTTGACTTTATGAGTACAGTCCTGACCTGGCACCTTGTGACTTATTTATTTCCAAAAATTAAGAACCAGTTACGCGGTCAACAATTTTCTTCTTCAGTCACGAAGGAGTGGCATAAATGTTTTCAGAATTGGTTCATTCATATGAAAAAGTGCATTAACGCTAACGGAGAATATTTTGAGTAACAATAAATTCATTTCTGGCGATGGTGATGGGAATTACCATTACCAATAATATCTATCTGTATGGGTTTTCTTTCGAAATACAATACGGCCAAAGGTGTTATTAGGACTTCTTTTAATTATAACATCTAAGAAAGCTAAATTACCACAATTCTCAATGTTCCATAATAAATTTGATCTTAGTACTAAAAGAATTTAGATGGTCCAAGAAAGATAATTACATTATTGTTACTGAAGTCCTGACAGGGTAAGCAGCTCATTTGCAATAAGTAGGTAGCAGTATGTTTTCTCTACATACAGGTACAACCAAGTGGATCCAGCTTATTCAAAGAAAAGGAAAACTAGATGTAATTCTTCGTAATAAAATGCAATTCTCAATACTGTCTCAGGCCCTCGAGATTCCCATCCCAGGAATGCATGGATATCTAGTTTCATACATTAGAGCAACCTGAAGATCAAGTTTTATTTCCTGCGAGTATCAACCTTATTGCTTTGCAAAATGGAACAAAACTATAAAGCATACAATACACCCCATAAGTGCGGTGTCGTCCCACGATCTGTACTCTAACAACATGTTCTATAAATATACGTAAAAGATGAGATGATTGTAATATGGCTGTGTGGTACAGTGTACCATAAATAAGAGCAATTTTATCCCTGGCTGAAGAACAATGACCTCAAATAATAAATAGTTCCTCGGAGGCCCCTCGAACTCTGTTTCATCTGCTATTAGCGAGACAAATTCTTGTCGCTACATTCATAATATGATTTTGTTCTTTCCGCGAATGTTTAAATGTAGGTCGATTCTGGAGATTCGAATAAAATGGTCATTATCTACGTGTGTTTGTGAGCTAGACAGAAAACTTACAAGCCGTTTACAAGAACAATAGTAAACAATGCAATTCCTTCTCTGACCCACACAAACGACATTCTTTAGATATTCGAACGCTTTAACTTTTTTCAATAAACTATTATTTTTATTGCACAGATGGTAAAATATCAATGTTTTTATTAAGGAAATCGTTTCTAATAAATTTTTTCATATAATTATACAGACTAAATAAATATATAAAATATCCTTAGCAATTTATTTTTTATTTACAATACATGATGAATAAACAAAACGCTTCATTAGCGCTTTCTCTAAACACCTTTCGGACGCGTGCTCGTAATTGTAAGACTATAATAAGGGGGAGGAAGTAAGAAAAAAAAGAATAATTCTTAAAAAAAACAAGGTAGAAATGTCAGGCCATGTGGAGGAGTCATTGTACGTAAGACATTAATCTTAGAAGGGGAATGCCCAGGTGAACCAACCCCCGTCTTTCGCCCTTACAATAATTTTGTTTTTTTATACCATATCGATGTATGAATTCGATTTATGACGATTTTGAAAGGAGTTTCGAGTTGTTAACTTAATAAAGACATGTGTGACTTATACAATATTCAGGCCAAGGTGGTCAAAGCAGAGGTGTTCTGTATTTTTGATTGTTTATGTTTAATTAAAATCCGTGATAGCCTAACTGGTTTAACCTACCGCCTCTCAAGCAGAGGCCGTGGATTCGAATCCGGGCTTGCACCTCTGACTGTCTCGGAATTGATGTGCGAAATTTTATTTCAAATTTTCTATGAGCTTTTCGGTGAAGGAAACAATCGTAATGAAACCTGCATTTCGAAGAAGTTTCACATCCCTCGGAAAACATGTGAAGTCTTGGCGGACTATGGCCTAAACCCTCGCCTGAGAGGAGATCCGTGCCTAGCAGTGGGACTATTAATGGGTGTTTAATGTTTAATTATTACTTCATCTAGTCTATGTAAGAAATATTTAAGCATATAGTCACAATATTACATAATAATATGGTTCTGGTAATAGTAGAATTTGTATATTTATTGTATGGCAATAGTTTATTTTATTTTAGGCGGGCAACATTGTGTATTATTTTTGTAAAACTGTTTGTTTTGTAAGACTTGACTTGACTTGTTTGTTTTGTCAAGTTTTACATAAAATTAAAAATATTTACTGAAGTATAATCCATTGCTTTAAATTCAGCTTACATTTTATTTGTACGTACATGCTCGTTTGTGGACCTTGTGGTCCTTCGAGCCGGATATGAATCAGCGACCTATGGATCTACAGTCCATATTAATTAGCAGTTTTCTCTCGAGAAATCAAGAAAAATATCATGAGAATATTTAATTAATTGCTCCATCATATTATCGAGCGAGCTTTTTAATTGATTGCCTCATCATATTATGTACACAGCCTAACGTGCCAAAACTTGCATTGACTTATATTCCTTTTCACTCCAATCAGAGTCAGCCTAAATCTCTCCTCTCTCCTCTCACACACTTTAAAATTTGAATTGTCTAATAGTTAAATTTAGTTAACGTGTTCGACTTATCGGGACTTACCCTAACGATGCATAGCTGAAATATCATTAATCAATTTAAATATTCTAAAACTGGGTTTATGGTTTTGTATGATATCTCAAAAAAATATTTTGTCACTTACCCGCGTTTTGGTTAGCGGACGACAATAAAGGATCCTTTACAATAGAGTTAAGGCACAATTAAACATCTTTGTTTAATATAAGGGACATGCTGTATTTTAAACCATTGGGCATTCCTAAATCTTTCGTTTGTACCATGAAAGAAGAGGAAATTCTAAGAAACTTTGCTCTAGACCCAATAAAAATTGGAGTAGACAGTAAAAAGTTATAGACAGATTTAAAAAAATAAAATCGTTTTTTGGCTCTCCTGAAAAATCGTGGTTTGTCCATTACGTTAATTGATACTTCTGGTATCGATATACGAGTACCTTATAAATAATCGTATAGGATATGAATAATATTTATTATAAAGCTATAATAGTATAGTATAGTAGTATAGTAATAATAATAATAACTAATATATAGTATAGAATGTACTGTTTTTAATCAGTTTACTACAAACATGTTTTAATCAAAAACAACAAACCTTGTACTGCCTTACTAGTTAGTGCAAGTCTTAACACATCACAGCTCAAACTGTCCCGATAGTAATCGCGTATCGAGTAGCAGCTGTTCTTTTGTAATCGCTTGCACCCCACTTTCATTATGTTATAGAGAAGTACTTATAATTATATATTGTTTCTGTTCATCGCATGTTGTTTACATATGTATGAAATATTAAGAAAAGATATAGATCAAAATGTGTCCCTCGTGTACTTTCCTATCTCTTCAAATACTAAAGTACAATCTTGTACTTTGTGTAATCTCATCCTGCGTATGTAGTACAGACGATAGCACATTAAGGTACACGTTGACGGATCGTGTTCTTGTTCTTCTTCTTGTTCTTCTTGTTCTTTATTATCTTGTTCCGTTGCTCTATAGTGGCTATTCGAAGAAAAGTGTATAATAGCTTGACTTGTGCTGTTGACTGTACCATCTACAATTTTTATTTTTATTTTCTTGTGTTCTTAGACACTATTAGAAGCTGATGTCAGCTATTTTCAGCGAACCATTTCGAAGCGGACGGTTTTTGGTTTTTGCGTAGTTCTTAAGATTATAGAAATTAAATCGTTGTGCATAACACCTTTTTCGTTCTTACGAGCGCCTTATTACGATCCCGTACCGATATATTTGGTGATTCTCAAACGGTTACCTTGCTTGGGTACAATGTTAGGTATGTGAATCGAAATATACAACCTTACAACCTTTTTAAAATATATTCCCATTTACTAAACTAATCGCTTAAATAAATATAATAGAAATTATGAGGTGGAGTAAGATTCAGCAATCTGTCGATCCTGCAATGGTCTTCGGGTGAATTTAATTTGCTTTAATGCCCGTAACACTCTCCACTAAGCCACAGCTTACTGACAGCGGTGACATTTTTGTCGTAACAAAGTGTGACGTATGTAGGTACCTACTTAGCTTTCAAAAGTAATTAAATATGTTTTATCAGTATCTATGTGTAATAAAATCGTAAAGAAGCTGAGTCTGTACATTAATATTTTAACGCAAAAGTCAATGCTACCTACTTACTTAAGACACGGTACTAAACCTAAGTCATTAGTTTTTGAACTTTTTCATCAGTTTATTTGTGGGGTTGTGTACCCTAATTTCTTTAACGGCTGTACCAATTTGGATGTGTTATTCGGTGATGTATAAGTCTGGACTACTATAATATAGTGTTTAATAAATCGGTTGACAAATAAACAAGATGTGACCATTTTTAAAGTATATTTCGTGCGCGCTCGATGTCATGCGTGCAGAAGTCTGAACAAAGTGCGTGCGCAGACGATACGTGAAAATAATATGCTATAAAAATATATAGGCACAGCTAATATGAATGTAAGTCATTGACAGAACGAGTTAGACAGAAGCAACAATTCAAAATGAGAAGCATTGAACCAAAAATACGTAACTAAAAAAATTTGCGCTCTTTAAAAACAATACTATCACATCTGACCTTAGAGAATGGAAAAATAGTCTAAGCATATGACTATCAGTTCATGTCTACCGCATGTCACCAAAATGACTTCGTCCATATGTTGACAAAGCGGCTTTTAGCTCTTATCGAAAAGATGATAAAAAGTAATTGTCGCAAAGCGCGTTCCACTTTGTCACTAACAAGCAAAAAGTTCAATGGGATCTCGATGCGTCATCTTTATGCCTACACGATGTGGAGCATATGCTTTAGGAGGTAAGTAGTGTAAGTATTTGAACAGTAGAGCTGACAAACGACCGGCTAAGTTCGCAAGGCGAATGACACTGTGACAATTTATTTATTATCATAGATAGTTTTTTTATAGGTAGAAAAAGTGGTTTAAACGGCACCACTGAGGCTGTCCGTAGACTGTTAGTATTAACTACCTAGTGTTATTAAATCGATTATTCACTAGCGGACAAATAGATGCGAGATACTTATCGCCTCCTACTATTTGTAATTTGTTGAACATGTTATTTGATAAAAAATGTTAAAATGTGGTATAATTATGTGAAAATTATATATGTGTAGGGACATAACTGAATAAGACTAATTTGATGAATAAATCATCTCAGTCGGCCGTTATGGTACCTGAGGGTCCGAAACTTGGTTTGTTTGAAAAAACAAATATGCGCGATATAGATTCGAAAAATAATTTTATTTCCATTGTATAACAATCTCGAAAACCTAAGAACTCGAAACATTTATCGTATTCACATTTGCACCTTCGCTGCCTAAGCAACAAAGGCAATTAAACATGATATTATCATAGTTTTAAACTGAGTAAAAGTGCGATTACCGCCGTAAATAGACTATGAAAAGAGATCGGAATAGGCAGTTTATAATACTTCGTATAAAAAGGATAATACTTCCCTCTGAAAACCATTTCAACCGTTTCCATGAATTATGTTGAATTACTGTATTATTATAATCATTATACCGTGTAGGCTAACTGGCATAGAAAAAATAAACAAGACAAAATATAATATAATCTCGCATTCCCCACCTTTTGGGATTTATACAACCCGAAGTTGCTTCCAGGTCTTTTTTTATGTTTTTTTTTTAACATTTGGCGTTTACTTTGATGCGTGCTGCGTTTCTTGTTTCAGTTTTTTCGATGTTTTTTGTGTTCTTGTTAAATTTTAGCAAGTTTTTACCCAGTTAGTACCTTGTTTGAAATTTTTTTTCAATGATCTATTGGAATTACAACCATATTGAAATTATTATATACATGCGCTTCACGCCTTTTTGCCATCGGGGTGGGCAGAAAATAAAAAAATAGAAACAGTAGCAATGCCGTGTATGCATAATTTTAAAAGTAGCATGATTTTAACTAAATGTATGAGAAGATTTTTCAATCGCCACCAAGATGCATAATATTTATCTGCCATTTGATTTTAATCATACCTTTACAAGCATTTTTTTTTCGGTTCGATTTATGCTCTTTACTATTGTGAATTTTTAATTCTATGTATAACCTGAAAAAAGCGATCATTACAGTTAGTTGCAGGAATATTCTTTAATGTGCTTGTAACTAACTGTCCTTTATCAAAGGAAAACTAGAGACAGCATGTTACATAAAGAAGCATTAAAATTTATGAAGTTTATGGTAGAATTGAGCGTAAGTATATTCAACTAAACTCAAAATAAACATCTTTTGTCTATGATGTATTCCATTTACAACACTTAAACACGCACTCTTTTGCATTGAGTCATGGGAAAATATATAAAAGTCATTCAAAATAATAATCCAACCATACTTAATTATAAAAATTGCAAGTCCACGCCGTGAGAAAGTTTGTTTGAATAGATAAATTCGCGTCCCTTCGTCCTTTCGAAGTCCTTTGGTCTATTATCTATGCCCTTTTCTATCTCACGTGTGTCCTTTTGAAAAATAATGTCTATTTGTCTAATGTTCTGTGTTCTTAAAGGGATTTAAACCTGTTTGGTACGCCCTTTGGGTATTTTAACCTTTGATTTGCTCTTGACGTGGTTAATGTTGGTATTAAAACGAATAGGCAGACTGTAAAGATTCTGAAATTATGTTTAATACTACGATGCCCATTGTTTTTGATTCACTATTTAGTTCATTATTAAGCTGGAAATAATAATGAACTAAAAATTAATTTTTAGTCTGGAATGCAGGAATTATTACCTACTTTTTACTATAAAATAATATGTAGTTTAAAACTGATATTATGACGCTTCGCTGCACATTAGTTTAAAAATAATTCCATGATTTATTAGGTATTTAAATAAATGATTTGAATAACAAAAGCATTCAACGATAAAGACCTCAAATAGAAAATAGGAGGTCATCTCAATGACTCATAGACAATAACAAAATCGGGTCACGTGAAAAGAAGGGGCTGTATAAAGATTTGAAGACGAGGACAAAGAAATCACATATAGTTTTTTTTTTCAGTAGACCATACTGTACACTAATCCAAAAGTAATTTGAATAATTGAATTTTGTGGTCGGCGAATTATAATACCTATTATCACGAATTGAACTTTACTCGCTTTTCGTAAATTTAGATAGATAGATAGATAAACACTTTATTCACTAGTATGACACAAATACAGATGAATACAACAGAAAAAATAAAGCATTTTTCGTAATAGCAGTAAAATGGCGTTGACTCGGCATATGCCTGAGTTCCCTAAGGCGCTAGTTTTCAGTCAGCACCAACGAGAGGTACTAAATCTAGAAGTTATTTGTAATGAAAGATCTAATAAACGACTAGGAGGGAAATTGTTTATTAAAATAGTAAATGTGATAAAGGGTGAATAGTGCATCTAAAGCAACCTATTCAATATGTAAGTGAATGTGCGGATTTCAATATAGTATAAGTGTAACTGTAAGTGAAAATTATGATTGTGAATATGTTTTATTGTAATAAATAAAAGTGAAAATGTATATTTAGGAAGGCTATGAAGAAGAGTACATGGGGATATGATAACTAATATTAATATTAAAATTTCAACAAATTGGACTAATTGTGCAAGTAATTTGGCGTACTTAGTTACGTCATGTAACGCACACCCACACACACGCACACACTCAACATAACTCTGCACTAGGGAAACCCTGTATCGCGGGTGCCATGGACACACACATAGACTACCACAAATTACACCCAAACTCACAAGAGAAATAAATGTAGGCTCTACAAATATTTCGCCCGGCCCGGGAATCGAACCTGGGACCTCTACGTGGCAGTCCGGCATGGTAACCGTTTGACCACCGAGGCAGTTAAAACGCAACACTTAAATACAATTTAATTCGGCGTAGGCACACAAGTTTTCGGGGGACACCTAGCGGAGGCATTCGGAACTATATTTAATTCGAAAAAGTGGCGAAGATCTCTGGACGAAAGAAAGTGCCTAATCAGAATGCCTAAAAAGTAATTTAATGGAATATGTTTATTTCGAACAATAATTTGCATTTTATTTTGTAAAAAGCAAAGGATGAGAGTCATTAATTCCACTGCATCGAACAGGATAGAGTTACTTTAGAAACCACAATAACCAGCGTTTTTTACAGTTTTTTCATGCACGCAGATTCCCGTATTATGTTACATTTTAAATGACATTGTTAGTAAAAAAATGAGCATTTTCAAAGAATATCTCCTTTACTACTTAGCCGATGGAAGTAGCTTGAGGGATACGTGAGAAAATCCTACAATACGTATGCTGCCGTGCTTACGATAAGAACCGTGTCTATATGTATTTCAAACATACAATACAATACAAATATTCTTTATTGCGCGCGGACAAATACACAATAATACAAAAAAGTAATAATGACAGGTACAACAGTCGGCCTTATTGCTAAATAGCAATCTCTTCCAGACCACCTGTCTGTTGTAAGCACGGCAGTATGGATATGTAGGTGTTAAGTTAGAATGTCAAAGCAAAAGCTTTGAACGATTTTATTCAAACATAAATTTTGTTAGACTGCACCGAAAACCCTTGACACCTGTGTCAACTAGAAGTGGTCAGTTGTTTGATTTGTTAAACCAGACAGTGTATTAAGGACAATGACGGGAGTTTCGCTTCACGCAGTGGACGCCCTTGGTATCTATTCTAGCGATTAAGAATAAAATTACTTAAGGTACGGTGAAGTGAATTTTAATATGTATATCAGTGTCGGACGTTCAATACCTACTACTAAGTTGAAGAATGGATTTCTTTTTTTTTTTATGACGCCATGTGACGGGACAAACAAGACGTGTACGTGGTGGTAAGCGACACGCTTGGTCATAACAATTGCAGTATCGCTCAAAGCTTAAAATCGCATAGATCTGATGAGCATTGCCACTCTACCCATCTGAAAGTCCCATGTGCCTGAAATTTCACCAGTTTTACACACTTCAAAACCGAAACTGGTTGGCGGCAAAACTATGTAAGGTGGTAGTAGTATGTCCTTGGACGAATTCGTTCGCAAGGAACTGTACAGCTAACTAAATTTAATCCTATAGGAATCGTTTTAAATGGCTCCTTCGGGACTAATGAATGACACAGACAGCAAAATTACGATTAAAGAAGCCTCAGCGTTGCCAATTCAAATATGTATAATAAACCCATTAATCATTGCCTAGGAGTATATTTTAGCATAAATTTTAATTACTTTTTTTATACATATTTTCTATGAAAACCGTTGATTTTGGTGCTAGATACATGTTAATACGCATGACTGTATTATTGTTGTGTAAAGAAATTGACGACTAGGTACAAAATTGTCCCTAACAAGTGTGAAGAATAAAAATTTTTCAAATTATTTGACATTGTCGACCTTTTGTTAACCACAACAAAGATGTCAGTTATTAATATCAACCTGTTTCTCGGCTTTTAGGTAAATCACTCCTTCATTTCATTCATCAAACTAGTTACGTTGGTTTGAATGTCCATGCTTATTAATGCAATAACGTACTTTGCCTTTGCTACTTTTATTGCAAACCTGACTCTTGGGGCTATTGAACAAAATAATGTATCTAGACTTGTCATTCGGTAGCAATTTTTTTTACTATTTCATCTTACTGTTTGATATCTCTAAAAGAACAATTTAGGCCTATCCAAGGTTTAGCTTAAAGGCGGCAGTGCTTCCCTAGACGAACTCTTTCACAAGGAGCTGTATTGCTACTATGTCGGGTCTCTCGGAAGCCTAAAATCAATCTGGATACTTTTATAACATCAGTGCTTGAGCCTCTACGCCAATGTCTCTTAAACCTGAGACATTGTTTGAATGAAACTCTAAACTTTGAATTACCGTTTCGAAGAATGCTCTCTTAACAAAGCGATAAGAATTTGAGATGTTATAGAAAACACGGCCATTGTTTATAATTAACTGCTTTGTCACATTTATTTGGCCATGGATTTCCCCGTTTTCAATTGCAAGATCCAATGCGTAGGCATACAAGCTATGTTCCGAACATTCCGATAACAAATTGGATGCAGTAGTCATGACTGCATGCTAACTGTATTGTAAATGCATGAACTTCCCGCTGGTAGTACTGCATCCAAACTGACGACAGCATTCCGATGTACAGTTTATAAAGATACTACATTAATAAGGAATTATAGTAATGTATGACAGTAATGTGTTGTAATATTATTGTTGCCATTTTTTCTACACTTTAAAGTTAAATCTAGTTAAAACCTGTTTGTGATATGACTATCGTCAGTTCAATGTAGTGTTGGTGACAACCTTGCAGAAGTTGCAAGGTTTTTCTTTGGCTAAAAGCTACCCGTGAAGAGCCATGCTTTATAGAAGAAAAGAACGTAGTTCAGAATTATTTTTTATTTCTGCTAATCATCATCATCATCAACCCATTTATACGTCCCACTGCTGGGCACAGGTCTCCTTTCAGACGAGGGTTTAGGCCATAGTCCGCCACGCTGGCCCAATGCGGGTTGGGGACTTCACAAGTTTTCCGAGGGTTGTGAACCTTCTTCGACGTGCAGGTTTCATCACGATGTTTTCCTTCACCGAAAAGCTCATGATAAATTTCAAATTAAATTTCGCATATAAATTTCGAGAAACTCAGAGGTGCGAGCCCGGATTCGAACCCACGACCCTCTGCTTGAGAGGCAGTAGGTCAAACCATTAGGCTACCACGGCTTTGTATTTCTGCTACTACCATGAAATTTGGTATCTCTTCTTAACTAACCAATTTCTTTCTTTCTATTCGTTCAAACATTACGAGGATATAGGCCATACTGCCGAGTCTTCAGTAATTTATATTTTCATAAGCCAATTAAATAAAAAAAGTCACAAACAACCGGCGCCATAAATGAGGTCATTGGCTAACAAAAAAAGCCAAAAAGTATTGACATTCCTCTTTTATGCCGACACTACTTCGTTTCATGTCCCTGGTTATCGTATGACCCACATCCGTTCATATAATTGTAAAAATACAGCGATAAAGTAAATTGATCCGATATGTTCAAGTATAATTATAATTTTTGGCCACACGCACGTTTCGTTTGCACTTTGAAATGCCGATTGTCACTTGTTTTCCGAATAAATGCTTTTCATATCTTAATTGAATATCTTAACTTATAAGACTTATTAATTAAATTTTCTTTATATTGTAAAGACGTAATTATTTAAATAGAGTTATATTTATGATAATTGTAAAATCCTGAGTTTTCTATTCTTGCTTTTTACGATCAGTCTTATGTTTCTATGTGCTAGTATTGCGGTTATAAAATTCTTAAAACTATTAATGCACACCTTTGCTGGACACTTACAATATAAATAATAATAATAATGTCAAGTGCACATCAAGTTTGTCACTTAAGATGAATCAACTTTATGTCGCTTACGTTAATAACGATCCAAAGGGTCGGTCATACTTGATGTATTTTTGACTGCACAAAACCATATCGCAGACGCAATCGTTTCATTTTACGCAAACATATTCAAATGAGGACTTCATAAGAACTTCGCTATAATAAAACATATTACTTCAGAGGATCCCCAAGGAAATGTCCAGTTAAGTTACGCATCGTGCGTGCTTCCTGTCGCACCCCACAATTTTACTTGGCTTTTAGCGACTTTCTTTATATCCAGTCCAGGTAATTTTTAGTGTCAACTCTCGGTTTCCTGTACAATAATTTAAAGCTGTGGTATTACTATGTTGAATTCAATCTCAAATAAGTACATCGTTATTTCATACGTAAGCAAGTTACACTTGAAATCGTCATATTGATCAAACACCATTACTTCGTAAGGCAAAAAAAACAGATTCCTCTGATGTAAAAAAATCGTAGTTTTTTTTTTTAATAATATTAAGTCACGGGCGTGTCCATAACAGTTGCAGTGCCACTCATAGCTTTAAATTGCTAAGATCTGAGGGGCACTGCAACTGCGCCCGTCGTCCTGAGACAAGTTGGCAAGTCTCTTGTGCCTGTAATTTCACCAGCACTCTTACCTTTCAAAACCGGAACACAGTAATGCTGACATTACTGCTTGGCGGCAGAAATAGGTAAGGTATCAGTACTTCCCTTGACGAACTCTTTCACAAGGAGCTTTACTGCTACTAAATAGAGGTTGCTTTTTGCAAACAGACATTTGTGCACATTTAGCATTTACAAAATTTATTTAAAAAATCGTAGATCGGTATATGTATAAACGTTCGGTGTCACAATCTATATCATAAAGTTTTTGTTTCGCTATACTTGTTAGCTTCGTAAAAAGCACATTTTGTGTCTCATATCAAAATTGACATGTATTATAAGATTATGACAGCAGTTAAAATAATAAGTTATACCAACCCAACAGGGTTATAGTCTGTTGAGGCTAGCGCAAAAGGTGTTACACATATTGTTTCTCGCCAACATTATTTTAAATGATTATTATATTTGGATGCTATTTGCATGTATTGAATGTGAGTTACATGGTTACACTACCTGATAGCCTCAATTTTCCTAGTAATCTAATAAACAGAAAGATTGGAAGTGGTTGTCCAATTAGATATTTTTAAATTAATTTGTTTCATTTAAAGAAGTCCATTGTTCCGTAGATCGAAGTACGTTCGTTCTATAATCTTGCTTGAAATCTTTAGGGTAGTCGGACAGGTGGAAATGACGTCAACAAAATGACCAACTTCCTTATTTTAATTAAAGACCCTTGGAGTTGGGTTCAATTATGGTAAACTTAGAGTCGTCGTGGTGCGTTATCTAGCAGAATTTAATTCTAAAATTGACGTATAGTGGATATTTGAAGAAAATTAGCCGACGTAGAATTCTAGAGATTTTCCGTTCAATACCATCAGTGGGAGAATAAGTTTCTTAGGTAACTGACGGGAATAGTGTTATATGGACCCTTCGCGACTATCTTTCTACATGGAAAAAACTCATCATTGGATGGATAGCGGTTGAAACGAAAGACTGTCCCTAATTGCGACTGGAGGTTTCTTCCAGTGCACGCCATCTCTTCTTCTTTCTGCCACTTTAACAATGTCGTTAGACCAGAGCGCATTAGTTACCTGCCTGCGTGTCTGTACCATCATTTGTCTACAGTTCAGCAACGTTCTATCCCATCTCTGGTCTTGTTTACTCCGCCACTCGTCTTCGCCACTAATACTATAAAATTCTCAAGGCAAGTAACCGAAGTATCTTTTTCCTGATTCTTTATTTTTAGTTCCTATTCTTCTTATCAGTAACGGAAGTGATCTCAACGTGATGACACCATCATGTCTTTCTGGTGGTACATTTTGAGTGTCTCAGGGTCGTATTCCAGAACTCTACTCAATACTCAAGTCAGGACTTGAGTATTGCAGTGAGCACTGAAAATCATACTCAAGGCCTTGCCATTAGGGTCGTATTTCCAGTGCTTGAAATCATACTCAAGTCTGCTTAAATCCTGACTTGAGGATTGAGTAGAGTTATGGAATACGAGCATCAGTGACGTAAGGTTAAGTCTGGTTATTTAGTCTGACCACCGAGACTTAACCTGACTCTACTTCTGCTTGTAATTTGTTAACCAAATTCACTCTTAATGTAAACATGATTATATTCACTTTTATAGGATTTCACACAACAAAAGTGAAAACAAGCCTATTCTATGGCTCCATAGCTTGACCTAAGTGAAACAAAGTTACCTCATACATACGTAATAATATGTAAACATAGTTATCGGGTTTGAAAAAGTCGGGTTTATCAAACAAGTATCAGATTAAATTGATATCTGGCATTGCCCTTAAAAACTTACAATTTCAAGGGAAATCATTTTATCAGTGTGTGGCAGGAAATGAGTACTTGTCACGATTTCAGGATAATTTTGGAAACATTTGTTTTTCGATACTCAATTTTCACCACATGTTTGGAATGCATTTAGAAACAGGTCTCGAATTAAAGATCGTGCTGAATAAACGAGTACACTATAAAAAATACTGCCTACTTCATCACCATCATGGTTATGATGATTTATTGGATCCCATTAGGCTCAACTCACACTGGTGCATAGTCAAAGCGTCGCGTCGCGTCCTGTTTTTCAACTACGCGCCGGGATCACAGTTTGGTCGCCGCCTCACGGCTCCCAAGTGACGCGCGGGGACGCGCGTCGACACGCGTCGACGCGTGAAGCCGCTCGATTCCATATTTGCAAACACAAATTTGTACCTTAATAATGGGGAAATATAGATGAATATGCTATAGGCGAAAAACATGACGCGTCGCGACGCTTTGACTCTGCGCCAGTGTGATGTTCAGCCTTACCATGCCTGTTCGTAAAAAGTGAAAATGATTAAAAGCAAATACATATTTCGAAATGTTTTGTAATATTTTTTGAATTATATTATATCTTCTTTGAGTTAGCAGCAATATAAATTATATTTGTATTTCTAATTGAATTAGACGTTTGAAAAAGACTTGTAATTTTATCCCTTATAGTATTCCTTTTTAAAATTTCCCTAGTTTTACCATGTGCACTACATTGTAAAACACTTAAAACCTATCTTGAAACATTGATCTGCTTGTTTTTTTTTTCAAAGCACCCATCAGCTGACTGTTATTTGCGAAGTCCCCACATGCACAAACCAACCCTCTGTCCCGAATTAGTTCAGTAATTCAGCATCCGCCACACATTTGGTAACCCTCGAATGCTTTTTGTAGGCTTTTTTTGTAAACTACCGTTTTGAAATTCCCGACGTTTTTATGCAATATGGATCAATAGTTTGAACTATGTAGTTCTTCTTGCAAGACCGACAGCTCGTTAAGTTCTATTGTAGAAAAGCTCTTCAGGCTTGGCTTCTCATGGCGCGGTTCTTGTATCTTAATTATTTCTCAGATATAGCCGATGACATCTTGTCTTCTTTTAAAATGTAAATTCTAACTTTGCACTTCTTTATAAAGACAGTAATCTTTACAGATTAAACTTGCTTAAACGTTTATAGAGTCTGACCTATCCGTCGGAAAAAAAAAACTAAATTTTCTTTGTTCCTTTACACCTGCTTACATTTACTTGTATTGCATCACACATTCTCAGAGGGTAAATTACCTGATGTTTTGTCCTTTTCACTCATTCGTTTTACCCATATTTTTTGTCCTCGCTGCGAGCCCAAGGGTTTTTGTCCCTTCACCCTTACGCGTACGCGCATGTTGTAGGAGTGTTAGTGAGAGGTTTAGTGTGCGTGCACAAGGGCTTCTTACAATCAATACAGTCTTGTTCCAACTTTAGTGCAGTGTGCGCCGTGATGTGCGTTTCGGGAGTGTTTTGGCGGGAAAACCAGAAATAACCAGTTTTATGTAGAAAGAAGCAGCTATGAATAGTAAAATTTGCAGTAAAATATGGTTATAGTGAATTATGGAGAATATTAGGAGGGTAGGGATTGTCTTCAATTTGTTTTTGGATAAATCGGCGTGATGTTATATGAGTGAGTATTCCATATTACCATATTTATCCCTATTATAATAATAATTGTCCGTCTGAATTTTAAAATACAGAAATATGTTTAGTACGTTGCAGAAAATAAAAGGTCGCATCTTAAAAGTGGATTTCATTTATAACTACAATTTAATTTCCATTTATACGTCAGGCAAAAACCTGTTTCAAATAATAAATAAGTTGAAAACAAAAGCCGACTAATTGTCGTGAATTATGTTCATTCAAGTGAAAGAAAAGTACAAGGTGAATGGTTCAATAACTTTTGAAGAAAACGGTATTAATATGTTATTGTGTAGTTGCAAATTATAATAGGTACCTATTAATTAATCACTGCGATGTAGTTGCTGTCTATATTCTCAACAATCGTGAAAAATTTACTTCAATCGCGAATAAAAAGCCTTAATAATAAATGCAGTAGTCCTATTCATTCAGGCCAAGTTCAGGCAATCTTGTATATGTGGCACCGACCGAAGAGGTACATACCTAGGTTATTTTTAACTCAAACAAAACGTACCTCCATGGTCACACCAGCGAAGTTGTGAACAAATACGTTGCCGAACTTAGAGCCACGCTTGTAAATCGTGTCCATACGTATTATAAACTTTGTAACAATATATCGCCAATGAATGAGGACTAAAACTCGTTTGTATCAGCTGATAAGTCGGCTGGCATGCATAAATTTTAACTACTTTTGTTTTTTTAATCGCACTTTTGTCGTTCTTACCGCATCGAATGGACGCGATTCGAGAATTATACTTTGGAAACCGGTACATGTTCCAGATATTAATGTGGAGACGGCAGACATGGAATGCTAAACAAAATATAGGTAAACATTCTTAAATCGAGGTGCAATAAGGTGTAAAATAGAATAATAGATTTTTTGACAGCGTATTGAACAGATTCCTGGAAGTGTTGCAAAAGAGCGGGGTGAACAATTTTGATGGCGCCAATTGCCATGTGATTTTTATTTGCACGTGGTGGTGTACGTATTTGACAAGTTTTGAAACGTATAGTATTCATGTTTACAGTTTAATTCAGTTTAGCATTCAGAAACTATATTTAACAATTGAGGATATAATATATCTTATATATTATATATAATATAATTCAAAAACATTTGTGACAAAGCCAGAACGATATTGTTCCATGGGCACACAAAAAATAAAATCAGAAGTGGACTAACAAATTTCTTGCTCACGCCTAACAATTCTTCTTTTCTTATCAAACAATCAGACCAGTAGATCTTTTAACTCTTTAGTTTTTCTCAATGAACGCTCGTGTCGTACAGTAATAATATCAAGTCACGAAAACTTGTCGAGAATTTAGATATATCTGTTCAAGTATATTTGGTTGAGTATATAAGAAATCCTGTTTGATCCTGAGGTGCCTCTTTTAAAAATATCTACACGTTTGTTGACGTAATCCTTCCTGGGGCCTCAAAGGAGAACTATGGCGGTTTTGTTTAAGATTTCAAATCCAGAGATTGGTTTAATGTCTTGTGAGATGATAAATGGATACGTTTATTGCGCGTATTCGATTTAACGTAAAGTTCTTGGGAAAAAAAGCAGTCGAGGTGGGAATTTTTATTATAATAATAGAAAAATATATAGCTATAATAAGAGGCGGTATCATAACAAATATAGTCCTCATGGAATAGACAATCGGACAATAATGTAGAAAATTCAAAATGTAGTTAAAAAGAACTTTGTACTCGGTATCGAAAAACCCGAGAAAAACGAGGTTCGAGACCACACTCTAGTAGTAGTAGCTCCTTGAGAAAGAGTTCTTCCAGGGAAGTATTGCTACCTTACCTATTTCTACCGCCAAGCTGTAATGTGAGCATTATTGCGTTCCGGTTTGGAAGGGTAAGGGTGCTGGTGAAATTACAGGCACCATAGACTTGTCAACTTATGTCTCAGGGTGACGGACACACTGGCAGTGCCCCTAAGATCATTGCCATTAAAAGCTCTAAGTGGCACTGCAACTGTTATGGATAGGCGTGTCGTTTACTACTAGGCGCACGACTTGTTCGTCCCGTCATTTGGTATTATAAAAAAAAAACCACATTCAAAACACAACGTCATTTGGTATTATAAAAAAAATACTACATTCAAAATTTAATATTTTAGTCTTCTAGTTTACACTGAATTAAAACATAAAGTCATATTGATTTTTTTTTTCATTTTATAGTGGTTACGTGAGGTACAAAAGGAGTTTAATGTAGTTCCAATAGTGAGGACATGATTTTATTCCTATTGTTCTTCAATCTCTACAGATCATACTAAGCTCTACAGTGTTGCCATGTCCATGTAACCAAAATTGCTGTTGGTTTAGTAGATTTTTAATACTGTGTAAATGATTTAAAAGTCTAGATATTCCCGAGACTGAAAACATTAGTCTCGAGTTTCGAATATGCTAAAATATGTCGAGACTAGCGAAGACCGAAGTCGCGATTCTTGAGACAAAATTCCAATACTAGTACACTTCCCTACAAATATATGTGTATACTTTATTCTTTATTTAATATATTAAAGGAAAATCCGACTCCTAAAAGCTCTTGTAATATCACAAAAATTATAATGGTACCAAATAAGATGAAATGTTTTAAAATTTTACTTCTTCGATAAAAATCGCATAAATCTTATCTTCAATCATGACTTAATTTTTAAGACACCGGCTAAAAACAAGTTCGTCATCACTAAATATACTTATGACATTTTTAAGGCCCTAAGAGCAAACAAATTGTAGCAGAAGTGAAGTTCATTCAACTTAATAAATACACGTGTCTCTGGTGTCTATAAAAGATATATTACTTCCACCGCAGTTTTTATAAAAAAAAACTTATAAAGTCATGGTTATCGCACGTTAAAAGAAACAAAAAATTTGTTTTAATAAAAGTAAATTGTTAACTCGTGAGACCGTTATCATCCTTGATAGAATAATAGACCTGGCGCTTCGCTGATACAGTTCATGTGATTAAATGATTTATAGTTATGATATCAAATCGTCCCGTGTTATACATTTTCCTGGGTATATAAAATAGTGAGGGGTCAAAAGAAATAACGACTTGTACTGTATATCAGCGGACATATAAAGTTACATGAGATAAGACGAAAGAACGAGATGCGCATATTCATAAATTTTAAATGAATGAAATAGTATTGTTATAATCATTACTACAAAGATCGAACTCATTCGTTCTGGTTGCATTCGAACCAGCTCCTTCAACATACTGTGCCTGATGCGCTCCCAACTAAGCTGCGGAACGAACCAGCAGACGTTACGAAGTTTTGTATGTACTTTTTGTTTTTAACGAGTTTTTGCCGTAGCGCCGTCTGTGAGAAATCTATGAAAGGTTTTCTTCACTCACTCAGGTACCTTTACAGCTATCGGCGGACTAGAGATGTCGCTATAAGGCGAGTCACCGGAAGAGATATGGGAAAAACTGTTTTGCTAGATCAAATGATTTAGGTATTTATTATTAAATAACGGTCTTACAAAAAATATACGATACACTTAAGGATATTGTCTAAAGAATGTGCTAATGTGTTACACGATAGAATGTGCTTTATCCGATCATATAAAATCCTGAAACAGGCTAAAATTAAAGTCTAAGCCAAATTATTTAAGAATAAAATATCTAACTTTGTATATATAATTTTTACATGGAGATAATTTATCTTTAATTATTATAGAGAACCTGCAAAATTTTGGTTTTCAACAGAAGCCCTATTAGTTATTAAATTCACATTTATCCCAAAATTTGTAATTGTCCAGCGGTTTAACGACACGCCGCGTCACCCGTTGCCCCGTCGTCCTTGTCGACGTCGGATCTGTGTCAAATTTTCTCCACCTGTTCATATTTTATTCGTATTAATTTACAGCGTGCGGAGTGTGGGACGCGACTAGCGACCCCCCACACCTCACCTCCTAAAATCTAGGCTCGCGTTGAGATACCTCACCTTAATAATAACAATATTAAGTTTATTGAATATTACAATGTTTTACTACCATGGGTATTCTTTAATTTTGTCGAACAGCTTGTGAGATACTGAATGTTCAGAGTCGAGAACTGCAAATAAATTTACTATAAGATGGGCACATGTCCAAATCATAAAATCTGTTCTACTTCGTAACTCAATGGTTCTGCAATGAAACAGAAAGTGGAATAAGCGAGGAGTCGTGCTCGTAGAAAGTGAATTTGTTCATTGACATCACATCTACAGCCATTTCCGTTCCAAGTTGAATGTTCGATCGATTGAACCATACTGTATTATCAAATGAATGAATGGATTGATTTGTAAATTGTTAACAATGAATGTTCAATAATAAATGGCATATTGTTGATTTGAATAAATATAATTTGGTATTTTACGTCCATGCATTAGTGGGTTTGGTTGACGCTACATATGAGACTAGCTTCTGGAATAGCAATAGGGTAAAATATATAATTTTAAGTAAATACTATACATAATATTATGTTCTCAAAAGTAAAACATTGAAAAAAGAATTAATGTATAAGTTTTCCTTATAATTGCTATAGGTAGTGCAAAGTACTTACCTATGTTTGTATGTATTTACCACATTGTTCTGTTTAATAGACTTTGTATCTTTGTCAACAGACGTAGCGGCTATGATTCAGAGTCTAGCGAGTATTCAGAGGACTCAGCGGCGGCATATGAGGATGTCTCGACTACAACCAAAAGCACTGGGCCGCGGAAGAATATCAATAGGGGAAGGTGGACGAAGGAGGAGGTAAGACTTCTTTTTTCATGTTTTCACTTCTGATATGTATGTAAATAGTACACCGCTTTTATAGAGTGCTTTTCGAACTTCACAATGTCCATAAATGTAAGAAAAAAATTGTTTCACCGCTATGTCTCTGGTCCTTCGTACCGGATATGATCACATTATTTGTTATCAATTCCAGGACAAAAGATTAAAAGCGTACGTGAAGATGTACAGCGAGAACTGGGATCTGATCGCGACCCAGTTCACAGACAGATCTGACGTGCAGTGTCAACAGCGCTGGACGAAGGTTGTCAACCCGGAGCTAGTCAAAGGACCTTGGACCAAGGAGGTGAGAACTTTAAAACTTCTACCCCATAGTCGTCGACTTTTTTTGCAACGTTTTGCAACGTTTCTCTGATACAATAACATGTCTTGGGCTAATAAAGCTACACGTAAAGTACTAAGTAGTGATACTAAACGAAATTCTCAAAAATACCTTTTAATTTGTATACTACTTCTAAAACTGTAGGTTCCTTTTTATTTTAGCTGAAAACCGCATTCGAAAATCTTCGTTGAGTAAGAAATTTTGCATTTGTCATTGTGCATTGTGTCACTGTCATTCTCAGTGTGCGATATATAAAATAATATTTTGGACTTTTCCACTAAACCACGTTGCGTAGCAAGTACTAGTATAGTGCAGAGCACATCAAGCTTGACATCTTGTACTTTGAACCGTTCTTATCGTAAGCGGCATTAGAGTTGGATTTAAGTGTCAAGCTTGACTTAAGTGTCAAGCTTGACGTGCTCTTGACCTTATACTAGTGAGGTTTTGTGGAATAAAATACTACGAACCCAACTAGTATTGTCAGTTTGCAGATGTGACTTTATTACATCAAGGGTCTGATGTGATATACAATAACCATAATATGTGATCATTTAACACAATTTTCCGCTTTGCTTAATAATTATGTGGCTACCCTCTGTCATTCCAAACCTCCAGATCTATTTGAGACGAACACTTCTGTCAAGTTTCCTCGTTTACCGAGTAATGTACATAATATGTGCCATAAGCAATACACTTGCAACTTGCGTCTCGAATCTATCAAACCGCCAATCAATCTACCTTCACGGAAATGAGTCATAATAATTCAAATAGTCTCAGGTCCCTGAACCTAGAATATCTGCATAATGCATTCAAGGAACTCGTAAAGATCGGAATGTGGGTGTTCCTTCCTGGATGCACTTCGAAAAGGCATTACTTAGTGGTTTCTTCGTAGACCTTGTACGTTTAGGTTCCCCAGCGTGTCAACGTTCCATTATTATGGCTTTCTACGTAGTAATTACTTGAATGTTACGTGATACGAAAAAATCAAAGCAATAATGATTTGTTATAAGGTTTATTTTTGGGCATTCGTCGAAAATTCCGTAGTTCATTGATACATAGGTAAAGTAGGTATAAGTTTTATTTAGGTAACATTTAAAAAAAAACAAGTTTGACTCTTTAGACTCTTGACCGTTCTTGTTTTAAGCGGCGGCGTAGGGTTGAATTTAAATCTCAAGTGTGACACTTGAGACAAAGGTACGGAGTCAAAAACACTTCAAACTTGACAAGTTTGAAGTGTTTTTGACTCCGTACCTTTGTCTGTTTACAAATAGCAACACATGTTGTGACTACAGAACAAAGTTGTGACCTTTATTTTGGGCAACACTAAAGAATGAGTCCATTTGTATTGTGGAATCTCAAATTTATTTAAAACTTATTATATGTCCTAAATAAATAAATAAAAATAACAAATAAAAGTTAAACCTAATAATAAGTATTAGTAAGTAGTAGTTAAACGGATTTTTTTATTCAATAAAAAAAGTGGTACAATCTTGCAAAACATGTGTGTAGGTACGAATAAAACTCTTATCATTCGAAACATCCGTGAACATACAAGAATGTCAAAAAGCCATACACACAAATGTATGACAACATACTTTAGGAGTTTTATGAATGAATTCATTGTGTGAGATGGACAAGTCTTGAATGTTTAACGAGTTTGCCTTTTAAATTTCTATGGAGAATTGTAAACGACGTTTATTTACTTTGCGTTGTTAATTTTAACTTTTGGCTAATGTAACGCAGATAATGTATAATAAGTTTTTTTATTAAAAAAATCGACGCTAAAAATTTTTTTATATTAATAAACCGGATTCATCCTCTACATTTGCCATACTTATAGTTGGAATATTTTCTTCAAAATTGAATGGTACCACTACTGAGGTACCCCTCTTTCCAACAAAAAAAGAACCATCGAAATCGGTTCCCAAATGTCGGAGTAATCGCGTAACATACACACAAAAAAATGTACAGACGAATTAAGAACTTCTTCCTTTTTGAATTTGTTTAAAAAATGTTTGCCTTGTAGGTATCGGTGCGAGTGCGACCCATGTAACTAAATAATAAAGTTAAAATTGGCTCATCTGCTTATAAGCATGATGATCCATTTACAATATCGTGTTTATTATAAAAATACGTATTTATTATGATAATAAATTCGGTTTACAATACCGCTGCTATTATATTACGTTTGATAATAAACGCGAATTCTAACATGAAAAAACATTTTTTAATATTAAGTTTATTTGAATATCACGATGGTTTTACTTACTTTATATTCAAAATTTTTTTTTGTGAAATTACTCCACTGGTTTGTTATAATTGTTAATACAAAGATGGAACAAAGAAAAATTCTTTCGATCCGGATTTCCTGGCCTTACCGTGGCTGACGGTACGGCGAGGACGCTGGCTCTAGTCCTACCCGATCGAAGATATTTTTCTTTGTGTTCGATCTTTGTATTAATAATTATAACAAGATTTCTCAAGTTACTAATTACTATCGCTTGGTAAAGATAGTATTGATGCGCGAAAGTCTGTCGATACACAAGATAAATCAATTTATTGATAAGCTTGTCCATACTATTGAACACAAATATAGATTCCACTATCGATACTATACGATGACGTAGTACTATGCGAGGTACTGTCGGTATACAGTAATTCTATTGATTGGTCTATCGACCGTGTAAGTAAAGTCAAGGTCAAGTATTGTTCGGCATCACTTGGAAATATAACAAAAGACAATCTCATCGGAGACTCGAGACGAAGTTACTTACTTACACGTATACAGTACATAATAACATTTGCCTTTGAAAAAAAGAACCTTATATTATATTGGTTATTGGTGTTACCATATGTGGTTCTTTTTTCTGCGACAAATTGTAATTTTGTACAAAGTTTCGCAAACTATGTCTTACAATATTTAAAGTTTGATTAATGTACGTTGGCTTTGCGCTCGTTTTTCAAATCAATGTCATTATTATTCATAAAATCGTGTTCGTTTTTTTCTAAGCAGGTATGCTGATGTGCAAAATCAAGAAGCGTTTTTGAAGGAAGTTTTTAAATTCTGGACTTTGGATTCTATTTTTGTTTATTCAACAAAAACTACTACATAAAATCTTTATCAATCTAGGTTTTTACACTTTCGACTTTTGGTCGCGCTTATCGTAAGTCGCATAGAGTTAAATTTAAATTTGAAATGTGAGTAAAGCGTGTTTTTTTTTTGGTAATTTGGTTCATGGTTCAAATAAGCGCGGATTTGGAATGTGACGATGAGGTCGACGATGGAGCATGCACACCTATACATTACCTATACACTTAAGCATTACCGCGCGTTGAAAACACCAAAACGAAACTTACGCTATTTCAAATTTTAAAATTAATTTCATAAACTTTAATGACTATTTCTCAAAAGTTCACTTTTTCGTTTAGTGAGGTTTTCAACATGCGATATCGGTACGCCTGTCTCCCAAAGTTACTTTCTACTTACTCCATTCACGTCAGGATTTTCATTCAAATCGTGAAACCCGGAGAGCATGTGCGAATCGGGCACGGGTCAGGACGGGACCGCGGCGGGCGGCGGGTCTGATTCCGTGTATTCACATGGACGACAACACAGAGAGCGTGTGTAGTCTTCCATCTGGTCCAGATGCGTATATCGAGGTCAAAGTTTCCCTCCAAGTCAGTCTGTGTCGTTTTTCGGCTTTTACATAGGGCGCACTATAAGTTTCCGGAACTGGCCACTTACATAAACAATATTTAAAAAGTAATTACAACATTTGAAAATGGAACTCTTTGGCTGTAGAATACAGTTTGTTTCATCTGACTGTCACTTGTTTTTACATAGTGGCGTCATTTTAGAAATTGGTTGTCTACATCACCATGGATTTAACTCGTGAAAATTTTCGTAGTATGATTTTCTACGACTTTAAGTATTATTTAACAGCTCAGCGGAGCTTCGCTCGGCTTCAAACTGCTGTTAGCGATGAAGCACCATGCAAGACGACTATTTATAGCTGGTTTGCAGAATTCAAACGCGGTCGTGTGAATCTCAGTGACGAATTTCGTGTCCCGCACCAAATAGTAACAGGTGACGAAACATGGATTTATAGTTACGATCCCAAAACAAAGCAGCAATCGATCGTATGTGTCTTTCGAGATGAGCCGAAACCAACCAAAGTACCGCGCGTGCAAAGTGCATCTAAGCGGATGATGCTTCTTTTTTTAATAAAACTGGACACATGGATACAGTTGCTTTGGAGAATCGTTGTATCGTGAATAGTGATTGGTACACGACCATTTCTTTGCCGGAAATTATTGACAAACTCCGTAAAAATAACCGTAAACGCCGTATCGTCTTGCACCACGATAATGCCAGTTCTCATACGGCCAGACAGACAAATGAATTTTTGAAGGTGAACAACACTGACTTATGAGCCATCCCGCGGACAGTCCCGACCTGGCACCTTGTGACTTTTATTTATTTCCAAAAATTAAGAACCAGTTACGCGGTCAACGATTTTCGTCACCTGAAGAGGCTGTCGAAGAGTATGAAAAATATGTTTCAGAGATTATTACGGAGGAGTGGCATAAATGTTTTCAAAATTGATTCATTCGTATGAGAAAGTGCATTAACGTTAACAGAGAATTTTTTGAGAAACAATAAATTCATTTTTGACCACTTATAGTATTTTTTCTTATTCATTCCGGAAACTTATAGTGCGCCTCACGTATATGACATAAATACTATGAAAACAATAATTTACTTACACTGTACGGTATGAAAACACTTTATTTAACATTGCAAAAACAGTCTTTTTTTATGATACCAAGTGACGGGATGAACAAATCGTGACTTCGTTGGCCACCCCATCGCACATTATATAACAGTTGCAGTGCCGCTCGGAGCTTTAAATCGCAAAGATCTGGGGGGCACTGCCACTGCGCCCTCACTCTGAGACAAGTTGAAAAGTCCCATGTGCCTGTAATTTCACCGGCACCCTTACCCTTCAAAACCGGAACGCAGCGTGCTCACATTACTGCTTATCACTAGGAATAGTAAGGTAGTAGTACTCCCCTGGATGGACTTTCCACAAGGAGCTCTGTTGTGAGCTGCGTTCTGGTATTGAAGGGTAAAGGTGCTGCTGAAACTGGCACATGACAGTTGTCAAATTTATGTTTTAATGTGACGGATGCAGTGGCAATGCTCCTCAGGTCTTTGCGATTTATAGCTCTGCGTGGCACTACAACTCTCATAATTGTTCATACTGTCACTTGATATTATATATAAAAAAATGCGATTGCAACGCCCTGATAAAGTCTATACTTGTATGGGACGATGTCGATACTCCAGACGTAGTTGTTGTAAGTCAAAATACGATTTTGTGCTTTTTAACTTAGTGTCCTTTTTTATGTATTTTTATAGTTTTCATATTTAAAAGTAAAGGAATCACTCAGTTTATGTTTACTTTCAAACACGGAACCTATAGTATACATAAAAAATATTATATTTAAGTTTAAAAGCAAAAAAATGGTATTTTGATTTGCAACAACTTACGTGTGAGGTATCGATATTTTCTGTACTGTTTATGATGATAGTGATATATTCCACTAAGTTCAACTATAAGTTCAATCAGTTGAACTAATCGGACACAAATATTCCAATAAGTTGAACTAGGTACATCTTTTTAACAAGTTGAACTTATCGAGTTCTTAGGTTTTCGCGATTGTTACACATAGGAAATGAAACTATTTTTCCGGATTTAAATCTTGAACTTATTGAAAAGTTGAACTTATTGGATGAAATTCATCCTGTTGAAATTGCAGTTATTTAAATAATAGCTCAATGTATAATGGCTGTTATTGACGCAAATGTTCCAAAAACGAAGGTACAGTTATTTCTACATTTACTATGTCACCATAAACTATTTAATTATACAATCGTATACAATATTATGCAGATAACAAAAGGCAGCAGAATCTATTGAGTAAATCTTCTTTCGCCCCTATGTGCGACAATACACGTTCCTTTTTTCCATCCGTTAGTCGGATCCGATAGTCTGATCCGACTACTGGAAGGCGCTCGTACCATATAATTGTATGAACACTCAATACACGTCCGATCCAATAATCGGATCGGTCCGAGTCGGAAATAGGGTCCGATTTTATTACCGATCCGATTGTCTGAAGGCGCGCGCTCTATACTTTTGGGGGAGACGAAATACACGTCCGATTCTTCCCTCCGATTTGAAGCGTTGCCAATGCTAGTTATTCAAAACCCCCAAAAATCAAGATTATAAATTTGGGGAGAGCAAAAGTCATATTTCCCACATGTAATAATATTTATTCATTCTCAGTATTTATTATATTATTATTTTTACGCTTAAAAATATATCCAATAATTAAGAAAGTCAAAATGTACCCATCTATTACATATAGGTTATGCTATAATTAGAAATAAATACAACAAGTTGAATTAAGTTTAAATCTTACTAATTAAGCTTGCCCGGGACGTGGACGCGCGGTGCTCCGTCAGGAGCTTAAAAAATGTCGTTGCGTTTATTTTGTATGAACTCGTTCACACATGTCCGTGTCCGAGCCGGCGCTGTGATGGGCCCGCAGTTCATACAAACTAGCACGCCCCGTCCTAGTCCCGGGCACGGCCCTGATGTGTGTGATTAGTCCTAAAAATACCTACTGCTCGGCTTTGTTCGGCAACAGCTGTATTCTTTTTTCATACCGGGGACCGGTCAAAACGAGGAAGGGTCGCGCGCTCAACACTCAATTTACTGATCATCATCATCATCATCCTATTTAAGAGCCAGGATCTTGTCGGTGACTGATAATAGTAGTAATTTTACAATTCAAGACAAAGTGATTCTAATTCTACTAGATAATTGTTTACATATAAGCGGTTTGCTAATAATTCTATATAAATGTTGCTATAAGCAGCGCATGTGCGATATTGAAAAAAATATCAATATCGTTCGCAAACAAACAAATAAATAGTATTTTTATCAGAGATCATCAATGTAACAAAAATATGATAACATTCTAGAATGCGAGGGCATTTTCCCCATATAGCAAAATCCAAACAAAATCCCCAAACGAGTTGTTGAGTTGAAATTCTTTGTATTTGGGGAATTCCCCATAAATTGGCAACACTGCAGTTAGTTCAGAAAAAGTGACGTAAGAATCGGACGTGTATTGAGTGAATCCGATTTCGTATCCGATAGTCGGATCCGACCATCAGACACGAAATCGGACGTGTATTACCGCACTACAACGACACAACTTTAAGCAGTTTCTCATTCTCGACCAATAGGAATGACTCCCGCCCTTGTATCCTTTTATTTGCTCTCAACCAATCACATCAAAGCATTTGACTAGTAACTGAATAACCATTACCCAAATTCAAGGCCGATGTATTCATTTAAGTTCAAAGCAATAACTGTTTTTTTTAACTTATCGAGTAGGATTTAAAATTACTTATGAAATTCTTTCAGATTTATTTACCATGTCTAATTTGTTTATATGACCAATATAACGTTCTTTACGTATAGTTTCCTGGGTAGCGACCAAAACTAACTCTGATCTTACGTAAGATGGTACAGCAATCAACAAATTAGAAAAATCGTAGTTGTAATATTATTACGTATACGTATACATATAAGAAAATTAATATAGAAATTAATCACTCATTTTCGATTTATTAAACGTCGTAAACCATCGCGTGTGAATTGTCAATTTGTGTAAATAATTTTCTAGAAAAAAAAATTAGGAGGCCATCTTGAAGACACGTGTCGATTTGTTAGTATTAGTTGTTTGGTCATGATGTCATCCGTATGGGAAGCGTTATTACGAGAAACATGGGCTAAGCCTTTAAGCTACAAGATTTCAAGGCTTATAAGGCCGCCATAACCCTGTCTCGGGTTAAAGGTTTGATTTCTCCATTAAGAATTAATATACGTATGTGCAAGACAACCACACCAATTGCTTGGTGTCAAACTAGGGAATGCCCATCCCCATGAGTACCAGAGTAAGGGAATTCACTTTGGGGCACTTCCCAGAACTCCCAGTCCAGAACCAATTTAGTTAATTTTAACAAAAAAGTTAATTTTCATGAAATTGATCCTACCGGGAATCGAACCCGGGAACTCCGCATCCAGAGCCCACAACGTTAAGCCACCGAGGTCGTCATTTGAAGAACAATAGTCTAACATGTCAATTCAATGAACAGTTTCCATCTTCTCAAAACTATACACGACTCCAATAGATTCAAGAGTGTTGTCCTTCTGCTGGGAATCGAACTTGGATCTCTTCGGTATGGATGCAGTTAAGTCTAAGTTACACTAGGCGACTTGAGTATCAGCGTGAAACAGAACAAATGATACTTGTCATATCTAATAGTATGATGATTAAATATAATAATGTATGTATTTATATACAATTCAACTAATTATAGACATGTGATATACCAAAGAAGTGTATTTATAAAGAATCTGAAATGCTTTTATGGCCTATTTCCTTCAATTCAAAAAGCAATACTGCTTTACGCATAATATTGAAGACCTATGACAATTCACTGTTCACCATTAAATAGTTGCTACTGTGGAGTTATCTTTTTCAGTAGGTACCTAATACATTTTATATGGTGACTTGATGTTTTGGTGTAACTTTGATCTTTTAACAGCTATATGAAGTGCAAGAATCGCAGTAAATACTTAATTGATATTGAAGGCCTATGACAATTCACTGTTCACCATTAAACAGTTGCTACTGTGGAGTTATATTTCCAGTAGGTACCTAATAAACTTTATATGGTGACTTCATGTTTTGGTGTAACTTTGATCTTTTAACAGCTATATGAAGTGCAAGAATCGCAGTAAATTTTTTTATTATTATAATCAAGTGAAATGATTGAAAATGCATGTAAGGGTATCACCACACTTATCGATACGAAAGCATTAAGCCGGTCAGAAAAAGCTATATGGTCCCTGAGCGAATAAGACTGACGCGATATGCACATCTTTATCGTTCTTATTGCATGGATATAAAGTGTTTTCTGACTCCAGCCGATTCCGAGTTAATAAATGTGGTGACTTCCTTAGCAATCTTGATGGACCTTCGAATATAGAACGTATTCAAATAAGAGATACAGCTGATCGTAACGGTTGAAAATTCATATTTTTTTTGTCATAAACCGGCTCACCTTGTTTCCTAACGAATTTTCGCACGCTTCAAATCAGATGATAGAGGCTTTTATTTAACTTTTTTATCGTCTTTTTTGTTTGTAATACACATATTTCTTTTTGGTTAGTCATTGATGGGTCGTTTCGGTTGAGAGGCTCGGCCGAGGTGTTTGAATTTGGAGTAGAGTATCTTTTAGGGTGATTAGTAATAAAGTTTGTTGAGGAAAATCCTTACTAATTTTTGAAGGACTCTTCACGGTCAGCACTTATACGTCAAAATGAGTCCTAAAATTCACGAAGAAAATACTTATGGGGCTTTTTTAGGGTATTTCTTCTTGCAAACAGCCAGGCAAAAAGGTTGTGATGGCAATTTTTATTTGCCATCCATGATATTAGTGACACTAAACAAGTAGACTAAGCATTCTGGGTTGCCAGCTGTGTGACGTAAGAGCCGTGTCCTGTGTTCGAATGCAAACTCGAACTTCGTTAGAAATTTGGTAATAGAGCTCCTTGTGAAAGAGTTCCTCCAGGGAAGTACTGCCACCATATTTATTTCTACCACGGCGTTCCGGTTTTGGAGGGTAAGAGTGCTGGTGCAATTGCAGGCACTTATGGGACTTGTCAACTTATGTCTCATGATGGGCGCAGTGGCAGTGCCCCTGAGATTTCGTAAGCTAAGGCGTTAGGTAAGCGACACTCCTGTACGTAGTAGTTACTACGGACAGGAGTGTCGCTTACCCCTGGTGGTGTGACTTGCTCGTCCCGTCACTTGGTATTATAAAAAAAAGTTTCTTAAAATGTCAATGGTTGATACGTTTAATGTCTTCACAGACGATCGATCCTAGTTCTTATGCTTCGCATTATAAGACACATTATAGTTGAATGGGTTGATAAACGCAAGTTGTCCAATGAAAAACAATAACATGAAATTTGATTTATTTATTTTTTCTTTACAGGAAGATGAAAAGGTGATGGAATTAGTTGCGAAGTATGGACCGAAGAAATGGACGCTTATTGCGCGACATCTTAGAGGCAGGATAGGGAAACAATGCAGGTAATTAGTACATATATGAAAAAGGCGGAGGGCCCATGCCAAGTTTTCTTTATTAGATCAATCTTGTTACATAGTTCCCAACGTATCATAATAATCAGCTTAACAAAAGCAAAGTCAATCCATGAATCGGTTAGCAATACACAGCAAGACACAACAACAATGGTCACAACAATGTCTAACTTTAGAACTAAAATAATAATTTAACGCTTAGCTTGTGTGGTCCTAGGTTAAATTCCTTTCGGAGGTCCGCCCTGTATTTGAAATCATGTACAATATAGTTTACTAAATATCACCTGATTTAATGATGAAGGAAATCATGTTTGAGAATCTACATAAGAGAAGATTCATTATCCCTCTACTTAGAGGAGACGCGCGCCCAGCAGTGAGTTTATGGTAAATTATTTACACAATTTTCATTAATATAACACCATAAACCTCACCTCTCTTTCTGATACTCTGGAGACTTCGTTTTCTGATGTTCCAAAAAATTTTAACGTTATTCATATTAATGCCCAAAGTATCCCGGCTTATTACTCTGATATGCTGACGTCGTTTGACCTCAACAGTATACATGCAGTATTGATCTCCGAGTCTCGGTTGAAATATGTTTACCCTCTTCCTCTTATGCATTGGCTGGATTCCGTCTTATACTTAATGATCGTATCGGCTCTGCTGGTGGTGGGGTAGCTATTTACTTAAAAGCACACATTCCCTTCGCCATCATTAGTACCTCGTCACAACCACCGTCACTCAATGCTGGTGAGCATCTGTTGGTTGAGGTCACTCTTGCAAAAGTCCAAGTTGCAAGTTCCAAAGTCCTTCTCGGAGCTTATTATAGCCCATCGTAGCGTGTTGATCACTATACCTCCTTGGAAAAACTGTTCAGTAAATAAAAAAAAAATCGCTCATTGTTACCCTGCTTATGTGTTTAATTTTTCTCCTGTAATCTCTATGTATGTGGTGCTAACAATAAAGAATTTTCTATCTATCTATCATAAACCATCGTATGTAATTTGTCAAATTTGGTTGAATATTTTTTTAAATAACTAAGAAAGGTCATTGTGCTTCAAACAAGTGTTGTTAGTATTACTTCTTTGGCCATGATGTCATCCATAAAAAGTTATGGGAAGTGCTAAAACATGACAATATTTTTATTTTTTTCAAAGCTCTTTTTTATGTTAACCATCCCCGTATCTTTCTACATTAGTTGTGATTATAGTGACTCTCCCTACCGACCCTTAGGGTATTCGAGTAGTTCACTATGACCCGCGCGAGCATGCCCGCGCAAGGACCATCTCTTACGTTGACCATTCAAAAAGTCACGAGTGAGTACAATGGTTTTTTCGCACTAGGGAAACCCTGTATCGCGGGTGCCATGGACACACACATAGACAACTACAAATTACACCCAAACTCACGAGAGAAATAAATGTAGGCCATACAAATATTTCTCCCGGCCCGGGAACCGAACCCGGGACCTCTGCGTGGCAGTATGGTAACTGTTCCACCACGGAGGCAGTTATACCGATGATTGGTGACAATACAGCCGCGCCATCTATACGCATGTGACATTTTGAAAACAGAATATTATTCAACTTTTATGTTATTTATAGATTTAGAGAATTGGGTTGATTTTGCAATAGAAAAATACGCCCTATTTTTTAAACCATGTCACAACTTATAACAATTAAGCTCAAAATGCTCCGTTTCGTTTAAGTTATTGGTACAACGTGGATTCTAGCCGTCTACCTCTTAACCGAGAAGCAACCTTATGCAATTATAACAATGTTTCAATGAGATTATTAATTTCCAGAGAGCGCTGGCACAACCACCTAAACCCGTCAATAAAGAAAACGGCATGGACTGAACACGAGGACCGAGTGATATATCAAGCGCACAAACAGCTTGGCAACCAATGGGCCAAGATCGCCAAATTACTGCCCGGCAGGTCAGTTACGGGACCATTTATAACTGGCTTCTATATAAAAAAGCTGAATAAGACTCTTATATCAAAACATAGCAGTAAAAAGTGTTTTTATACAAATCATTAGTAATATCAAAATCAGTGTCTTTTATATTTTCGCCTAAAGTCAATATCCAGTAGTTAACTTTATTATAAATTACTAAACAAGCGAATACTCTAGTGTTCGCGTAACATATTTGCATTTCAAATTTTAGCTTTTAGGGAAGCCGCTAGGGGCGCTGTACAAATGTACTACTTACGCTTTCTCTATCTCTATTGTATATTCATGATCTATGGCGCATTGAGAGTTAACTTGCTACACTTACCTTACTCTATATTATGTTTCAGAACGGACAACGCAATAAAGAACCACTGGAACTCGACAATGCGGCGCAAGTACGAGCCAGAAATACTGGACAGCTTCGAGCATCTTCGACGCAAACAACAACGGGTAAAGCGGCCAGAAGTAGTACAGTACAGTAGCGAACTCAAAGTCCAGGTCGCTTATAACGATGTGGGTGTGCTTTTTATGTTTTCTATGGGTGCACTTTTTTGGCAAACTGAAAAAGAACGATCAGTGTAATTTGTATTGCGATCGTCAAATATTTTCATAGTAACGAAAAATAAATTTAATTTCTTTGTAAAAAGATTACTTTTATGACACAAACCTTGCAACCTTTAGAGGAAATCGAAAGTCCATAACAGGAACTAAATGAATTTCAAATTAATGTATTATTTTGAAAAGTATAATTGTACAGATTTGAACTGTGCAGAATCAGAAAACTGCCAAAAGGGTGTTATCCTAATTTTAAAGAAAAATATGGAACTACAGGCCTATCGCTTCACTGAGTCGGTTCCTGAGGTAGCTGTAATTCCAACAAGATTTTTCTGACGATATTCAATATCACGTTGATTGAAAATAGTGCTTACCAAATTAGTCAATTGTTATATGAAATATTAATAAAAAAGAAAATTATTTCATTGATAATTGAAATGAATAGACAAGCCATTTGACACTTTTTTCAATCAACTTGTTATTGAATATCGTCAGAAAAATATTGTTGAAATTATCCCGTGTGCAGCATAACTGTTACGGAAACCGCAGCGCGCAGCTACCTCTGGAACCGACCCAGTTAAGCGGTAGGTATTGTAGTCGTCCGTATTTATGTTTTTACCATTTTTATTTGGCTTTTCATATTTTAATTCGCCAATTCAATGTTTATTAACAATGCACCGTAAATATGTACAGTCGAAGGCTTTAACATGTATACAAATTAATATTAAAAGAAACATATCAAGTAGGTTTATGACTCAGCTACAGGGGAGTATAGAATACACAGTCCTTGCAGATATTCAGCCACAATAGGTGCAATAAATACTTACTACGAAAATTGTGTATATATTATTTAGTTACATGTATACGTTATTGCCGTATTTGATTGTACAGTCAAGAACACGTTAAGCTTGACACTTTGTACTTTGGACTGTTCTTATCACAAGCGACATGGAGTTGGATTTAAATCTGAGTGTCCAGCTTTACGTGCTCTTGACTTTATACCATACATCTTATACCTATAATTTCATGTTCGAGTTTTTGGTGTTCTTTCATTTTTGTAATGCTTTATGACTTTGTGCCTCATGTAGTGTAGTTTATATTGTTTTCGTGTAACAAGTTTAATCTCAAAACAATTGTAGCCATTTCACATGTTGTTAAACAATCAATCGCTTTTAATGGGTTTTAACCTCTTGTTGCTTTATGAATAGTACAAATAACTACAGTGACCTTGGCGATGAATACTTTTTTATACGTGCTTGTTTTGGAGTTAAAATAATCCGCCGCCAAAGCGGTTCGTTTTAATGGTGGGTTAGATTAGGAACAGCCACGTGGATTATTTTCAGATCAAATCGAGAGTTTTAAAAGACGGGAGCGTAGTAGTGAGAAGAATAAGGTGTGTGTGAAAATATTGATGAATGTAGGTGAAGCAAGAGACGTTTCACAGGTCGATAGTCTCTACTTACTCCAATGGGAATTTTGTAGCAGTAGTTTAGTAGCAGAAACGCTACATGCCACGGTGGTTAGCATTAATATTAGACATATCTGTGGCCTTACCATGTACTTTTCAAAATTCGTTCTATGCGCTAGTACCTGTTTCAGCATTTTAATCCAAAAGTAAAGAGTCGTAGCTACCTAGTTCTTGTAGTATATAATTATTATTTTGATTTTCAGACTTACAGTGGTTTGTGTGAAAAAAAAAAGAAATACACGGGATTTAATTTCATTTTCCATGTGTAACTATCGCGAAAACCTAAAAACTCGATATATCACTCTAAATAGTTTAGGATCCAGGTCCCAGGCAATTTAATCAGGATTTTCTCACTTATAAAAGCCTTCTTTTTTTCCCAGTCCTGGAATAATGACACCTTCAACGATTCAACAATAAGCAACTCATCGAATACAAGCAACCCTCCATCGAAGCAAGTCTTGCACTTCAGACAGCTGTTAAAAGATCAGCTGAGCAACATTAAGCAAACTACAAGGCCCAAGTCACCTGATAGAGGCGGACTGGTAGCCGCGGACACAGTTGAAATCATCGAATCGCCGTATAAGTAAGTTTAAAACTTTAATAGATTACTTCACTGTAGTTTATAGTGGAAGTAGAGCTCCTTGTGAAAGAGTTCGTCCAGGGATCTTACCTATTTCTGCCGCCAAGCAGTAATGCGATCATTATTGCGTTGCGGGCTTGAAGGATAAAGGTACTGGTGAAATTACAGGCACATGGGACTTGTCTACTTGTCTCAGGGTGACGGGCGCAGTGGCAGTGCCCTTAAGATCTTTGCGAAGTAAAACTTTGAATGGCACTGCAACTGTTATGAGGGCACGACTTGTTCGTTCCGTCACTTGGTTTTATAAAAAAAAAATAAATCCTTGCCCAGCAGTTGGATTTATAATTTATTGATGATGATGACATGTAGCTGTAAAGTTTATAAAGAAAACAAACACGACAAACTGACCTCTTATTTTTTTTCCAGATACGTAAACGTAGAGTCTTTGCCGTCAAATTCTCCAATTAAGAACTATTTGGCACGTGTGGCTATGGGAGAAAATAGCAATAATAGTACAGGTAAGTAGCTAATTGTTTTGCAGTCCATTAATTACTAATACATCAAGAAACGTCATTTTTACTGAAGTGTAGCCAAATGAGTTCATTCGATTGCATTTTTTACTCGTTGGTATCTTTCTGGGTTTTCTTAGCGCTTAGATTTGGATGGCTCTTAAGACGTCCTACATATAACAATTAATTTGGATCATATTTCTTTAGCCATTAATGACTTTAATAATTTACTTCCCTCAGATGATTTGGCCCTTGAGTAATTAGTAATTTCCCGGAACGACAAGTGTTCTTGTGTTTATTTGTGAATAGACCCATTTCATAGTTTCCCGGAAAAAGTCATAGACAATGCTTAGGAAATTAATCTATTAGATCAACACCTTTACTATGTCGATTGGCGTTGGCGACTGTAAATATTTGTATAGAAAATATAAATTCTTTTAGCGACCGCCAGGATCGCTACAATTTCATTTAAATTCATAGTAGACATACTGGCTGCCTATAGGCGAGTTGCTTCCACCGTGTATGTTTTATTTGTCCGTGATAAGGCAGTGAATATGTAACCTTTGGATTTTTATGGCAGGCACCACACTTATCGACTAGAAATCGCATTAAGCCGGTTTAAAAAAAAAGTCCATGTTTCTTTTATAATATCAAGTGACGGGACGAACAAGTGGTGCGCCTGATGGTAAGCTACACACCTGTTCATAATAGTCATCCTGAGACATGAGTTAACAAGTATCATGTACCTGTACTTTCACCAGCACCCTTACCCTTCAAAACTGGAACGCAGTAAGCTCGCATTCCTGCTTAGCCGCAGAAATAGGTAAGGTGGCAGAACTTTCCTGGACAAACCCTTTGACCAGGAGCTCTACTGCTGCTGTATAACGTCTATGTAATAAGCGCGAAGAGGACGTTGTGTGTTTTGCGTCGGCGGTCCGAGTCTAAACGAAACGCGCAACGTCTTTTTTGCTCTTACTGCATTAACATAAAGCTTTTTCTAACCAGCTCAAGCCGATCCCGCGTTAAGTGTGGTGATTCCCTAAGCCAACAATTACCTCAAAACGTACATTTATTCAAGAATGGCTACTCCACTGTTATCATTATTTTAATATTGACTTCCTGTACAAAATCTTATTATATGTATTCCAGTATCATACAACCAAGAGAAGGATCTCAACGTCCCCTCATACACGTCTCCCCGTAAGAAACTCGAAGCCAATACAAGTAACAGTCCTCCTCCCATTCTGCGCCGCAAGAATAAGAAGACTCCGCTTATAGCAGCCAACCCAAATGTGAGTTTGTGTATTGTATCGGACAATTTGTTGGTAATTTTTGTTTTAGTTATTGTGTTTGAAACTTATTACATACTTACAACTTTGAGTGATAAACCGGCATTTTTAAATTTTATTACAATAGCGAACATGGTGAGCACCGTGACGTGACGTCGCATTTTTATGTCATCGCGAGCGCCGGCGACCAATGACTGCAAAAGATTAACATAGTGCCAAACATGGCTGCAAGGTCACAGCTGATTTTAAAACATTTGCACAGTAATTTTATCAACGTAAAAATTGAGCGCGACAAACGAGATGAAAAGACATTTTTTGTTCCATGGTTTTCGTGGCGATGTTTAAACGACAAAGATATAGCTATATACGCAATTTTATATCGTCGTCCTTGTTCTTCAAAGTGTATAACAATAGTTAATTACCAAACAAGCAAACTAAGATTTACCAACTGAATTAAATGTTGTCACGGGGAGGTTTATCACACATATTCTGACATGCTACGGCCACTGTTATTCAGTTGTGGCATAGACATATTTACTCAATAAATCTAGCTCTTAATTGAGGCTATCAGCGCAATAGATGTATGCATTCAATTTTTTTTTTACAATATTACTTTAAATTATACTTAATTTAATAATTAATTGTATCTTATACATGAAAATAGCATCCAAATTATTTATATAATATCTAAATATAAAATAATTATGTAGTTTAGTATCAGTTAAAGTAATGTTGAAGAAAAAAAAATTATTGTAGGTTACACCACTTTTACGCTGATGTAAGATAAAGGTCAAATATATAAATTGCAAGTGTAGCGATGCAACCGTGTGTGTAACCACTCTAAGGGTCGTATTTCAGAACTCTACACAATACTCAAGTCAGGATTTGAGTATTGTAGGGCGCACTGAAAATCATACTCAAGTCCTTGCCATTAGGGTCGTATTTCCAGTGCTTGAAATCATACTCAAGTCTGCTCAAGTCCTGACTTGAGCATTGAGTAGAGTTCTAGAATGGCGGCGCCTACAGCGGGATGTATCCAACACAACACATTTTTATATAAGTATTGTTATACCCTGATTTTCTTCCCTTGAATATGATTACTAAGCATTTATATTTTAATAAAACTAAATGTAGCCGCGTGGCCGTTCAGTTAGCTGATTTACCACCACTCGCCCAATACGCGTTGACCAGGAGCAGAGACATTAGTGCCGTAATCTCGTGGGTCACATTTTTGTAAGAGTTTAAGCTTGGTAAAATTTGTGAAAACGTCCAATAAATATTTTAGGGAAAGTTATGTGAGTTTTTTTTAAAAGACTGGTGCCCACCGCCGCCTAACAGTATGTATGTTGGTCCGTTACGACAGTGTAAGAATCGCGTTAAAATCGTATTCACGGTAGCGTCGAGACAAAGTATTCTTACAAACAGAAAAAAAATTTTTTCAAACAATCGCTAACAATATGTCTCAACAATTTATTACAGTCTTGGAACGAAACAATAACAAAAGCGCTGCAATCAACGGAGACAGGCATAACACCGATAAAGGCATTGCCGTTCAGCCCATCGCAGTTCCTCAACTCGCCTGCTGGAGTGTCCTTTGACACCACGCCTTTGAGACAAGCGCAAGCACAGGCTGCTAAGGTATCTACTATCTTGTCGATTCATGTCTCTCTGTAATGAACGAAGATAAAATATAATTGAACCAGAATTTAATGTGAAACAAGGTAACAATAAGGGCATGTCAAAAGGGTGACCCAGCGACTTAATACTATGTGAATGCCCTAGCTTGTTGTTCTGCAGTAGTACGTTTTGAAATAGGTCATAACTAAAATGTATATAATATATAAATGTATTTTGATACAAATAATTCACTATTAACAATAATAATAAATTGTGTGAGAAATATTGTTCAATATGTGTAATAATAATAATCGTCATGAAGTATTAAATAAAGGTATTTTACACACGAGGCTTTTTAAGGCAAAAGAAAAAGTAATATTTAAAGAAGCATCGACACGATAAGAAGCCTTTTTAAGGCTGACTGTCTTTTGTATTTAAGTTCATTAAATTAGGTATTTGTTCGTTTCAGGAATGGGGCGCGAGTCCATTACTGCACACGCCTACCCCTGCCACTAGTCTCACGCCGGGTAATCAACTGGGGAAGAACACGCCAAAGTAAGTGTTTTAATATTGGTTCATTTTCGCCCTATTGCATCAATGTCAATTAATTTTAGTTCTCCATTAACTAACACGCTGTTTCTAGTTTTGCTTGTAAAGAATAGTAACAGACATTAGATTTCAAGAACATGCCTTAAACAAACTGTAGTTGATTTTTTCCATGTTCGGTATAAAAAACAAATTTGCAATAAATAAGAACACACCGAAAATGCCTGTGAAGGTGTAAAAAAACCGACCTCAAAACTTTGTGGAATTACAACTGGATCAAGTTTTATTGAAATAGGTTAATGGAAAGTGGGTGAAATCATATAAACCGGATTCCGATTACCGGATGGAATATTTTCTTCAAATTTAAATGGAACTACAAATGCGGTAATCCACCCTTTCCAACAAACACTGCCTCCGTGGCCGAACGGTTACCATGCCGGACTGCCACGCAGAGGTCCCAGGTTCGATTCCCGGGCCGGGAGAAATATTTGTATGGCCTACATTTATTTCTCTCGTGAGTTTGGGTGTAATTTGTGGTTGTCTAATTGTGTGTCCATGGCACCCGCGACACAGGGTTTCCCTAGTGCGGGGCTATGTTGATTGTGAGCGTTATTATTATAAACAAAAAATCGTCAATTAAAAAATGTCGGAGTAATCTCGTAACATGCACAAAAAAATACAGTGAAATTGAGAACCTCCTTCTTTTTTGAAGTCGGTTAACACTGATTGCCGGTTACGTGTTGTTCTATCTTAATCTAGATATAAAGAAAAATCGACTCCGACCTAATTAGCGTCATACTACTCTTAATGTCAGACATACATTGTGTTATCATTTCAATTGGGTTGTAATACCAATGGTTTATAATAAAAAAAACCTCAAAAAGAGGTGCCAATTAGGTAAAAACTACCACAGTTTTAAAGTCTTTAAAGGTATTTTCCGTTTTTAAATTACACTCTGGGTTTAACAACGAGCTATCGCCGATTTTTACGTTCGATTTTCTATAGCAACTTTTGATATTAAGTTTTCTACCAACTTATAACAGATAACTTTGTTTAGGTTCTTTATTGACTTTTTTTGGATAATATATAATATTCACTAACAATATAAAGTATGAATTGGGAGGCACGCAATAATGTGATTGATTGGTTTGAAATTCCTAGTCATTAATTTTATTTTTCTTAAGTGGTATTGAGGTATATTGGTTTACCATAATTATTAGTGTTTGGTTAGGAAAAATTTTCCACTTTGAAAAATTTATGTTTTTCAGAAAAAATAAATATTTTTTTCGAATATTTTTCCTACATTTTTCCTATATTTTTCCACATTTCACAGTTGATAGCTGTCAAAAGTAGGAGATACCGAACATCGTTTTCGATGGAGCCATTATAAATATTTATTACCCTATGATTACTTTTCACTGTTGTCCAATTTTAATCTCGTTTTTCTCAACTTGCCTTTAGCTATACAATTTTAATTTACAGTCCACGCTAAATAAAACTTCAAAATACATTCCTAAATGTAGAACATAATATGAGTCTTTGTATTATATTTTTCAAACTGAAATTCTTCGGAAAGATTTTCACTGTTTGAAATTTTTCTGAAAATTACCCAATAGGAACCATAATTAAGCGCAAAATAAGTAATACCATAGACAATATATATATTTTTTTCATTTTCGCAATCACGAACACTGATGTTAGCCACTTGATCGTCAGCGCGCATGATATTTGATATCTGTCACTTTTCTAATCAGATGGTACCTTTTTTATTGTTTAAATTACGCGCGGCGATATGACACGTATAGTATAAACACTTGAAACTCAAGAACCTATTAAGCTACCGTAAAACGAATAACATGTGCGATAAGAGCACTTAAGTAGCTTTTGTTTAGACTACAGTTATGATTGTAATACGACGACTTTATTTGTTAATTTCTGAGTACACTGAACACTTCTGAAATATTTTCATAGTATTTTAAGCTTTAACTTCTAACCACTTCGTATATTCACTGTATTAAGAAACAAAACATATATAAAGATGACAAGCGTTTAAATACCTGTCGATTAACACTAGAATGATATGAATATAATGTGTAACTATTTTTAAAATAAATTAATGACAGTCGCGCGTAGCGACGAAAATCGCGAAAATTTGCGAAAATGGCGTAAAAACACTATAAGTCGCGAGCTTTTTTTTTATCCTCTAAGTTCGCGAGGAAGAAAATTGACGAATCCTATCACAACTCACAATGTAATGACCTAAAAGAGGTTTTAATACGACCTCTATTGAATAAAGTTATGTATTTAAGTGATATTTTACTCCAAAAAGTGTTTTAATAATGAATAAGTTTTTTTCAAAACAACGATCACAAGGTGCAATGGCCTCCACTTTGAGAACCTTTTTTTCCAATAAGATTGTGATTCCAATAAGATATCAAATGTTAAAGTTTTAACACCATTTGAAAAAGCACATCCTGACGATCATTTCGACGGGTAATAATTACAGAAATTAATTAATAATGTCATCTATCACAATTAAAGCCTTCATCAAACACTAAACGTCAACAATCCCGCCAAAGTTTTTTTTCCCTCTTTTTTCTGTTATAGGGACGCATCATGAATATTTGTTTTTTTTATACTAAGATATCGAGCATTTAACAGTAAAATACTAGCAAAAATTTGGTGTTAATACGTGTGGTAACACCAAAGTAATTTGTAAAACAGTTCACCAATCGGGTACTGTAATTTACTTACCAGTGACGGTCGACCGAAAGTGAACATACTGACTATATATATTGAGCTATAACTACCAATAACTGTGAGCAATTGACTGTATGACAGTTATTCTTTATAGTCTGTTTACACAGCTCGTCGTTAGTAGATATTTATTTAAATTTTTGAGCAGCGGACAGTAATGGATTTTCATACTTATTTTGCCAGCTAAGACTGGCAAAGAGTTCAACTTTGTGGGTTCTTTTTTTTAAGCAATGCAAACATTTCTGAGCATGTTGGAGAAATATTCATTGTCTCCTATCGTCTCACAACACCAGTACCGTAAAATATACATTTGACAAAAATTTTCTTGTCAAAGTTGTAAGTTGAATACATCCATTCATGATAAAGGGGACAACATTGACTTCAATCGTCAGTTATCAATATATTTCCTCTATTCCAGAACCCCAACGCCCTTTAAAATCGCAATGGCTGAGCTGGGCAAGAAGTCCGGCCTTCGGTATGAACCATCCAGTCCCGGGCTATTGGTAGAAGATATAACAGAAATGATACAACGAGAAGAATCGGACAGTACTGTGCAGTTTAGTGACTCTCTGCTGTCGGGTAATGCAGAACAGGAAGGCGCTAATGTACAGGTCAGTAAAATATATATATATTCCCAAGCACGGGTCCAACAGTGTATGTTACTTCACAAATAAACTCCATACAAAAAATAAATACATAATAATATATATTACACCCAAATTGTGGGGGTATATTACATTTTAAATTATGATAGAAACAACTCATTTCCAACGTAAATCGCGTACACGATAGGAAAGAACAGTAGGAAAGAGAATTTTACTATTATTGGTTTGTTTTAATTTTATTTTACATATGTCACTTTATATTACCAATTACTACGCTGTGATGCAATTGAGCGCTGCCAAAATGTGTTTTATTCTTTTTTACGCCTATTATACCAGTAAAATAACCACTGTACGCCGTTGCAACGTCGTTCACTTTTTACAAAACTTAGCATTATGAGCATTGCAGCTGAACGGTTCTACCGTATAAATGTGAATGCACATAGGATTTTTTAACGTATACGGTAAATCGAATGAGAAAACTGAATCGAATAAACCGTACAAGTGTAATCCTGCCCTTACAGCTACTAGCGGTTGACAGGAGTTGTCGCTTTATTAATTGCACTGTTTACTTTGTGTGTTTCTGTGGTCTTCTATTTCGCCGACTCCCTAAATGAAGTCTTCGTTTGATATTACAGGTCAACGACTCGGGCATCGGCAGCCTGAAGCGACGCGTGTCCGAGTCCTCCCAGCAAGGCAAAGAGAACATGCCTGCCCACAAGCGCGCCAGGAAGGCCCTCGCAAACAGCTGGGGCGCCGCCACCAGCACGCCTCATTCGCAACACCAGACCATGGTGCCAGACGTGTCGTCGTTCATTGTCGAGACTCCGGTTAGTATTCATTACGAAATACTCAAGGGGAAATGAAACTATTTTTAACCGACTTCAAAAAAAAGAAAAAATGGAGGTCTTTTTTATATACTATCAAGTGACTGATGGTAATGTACACATCTGTCCATAACAGTTGTAGTGCCACTCTGAGTTTTGAAATCGCAAAGATCTGAGGGGCACTGCCACTGCGCCCGTCACCCTGAGACAAGTTGACAAGTTCCATGTTGTAATTACACCAGCACCTTTACCCTTCAAAACCGGAACACAGTGATGCTGACATTACTGCTTGGCGGCAGAAACAGGTAAGGTGGCAGTACTTCCCTGGACGAACTCTTTCACAAGGAACTCTACTGCTACAAAGGTTCTCAATGAGGTTGAGGTTCTCAATTCGACTATATTATTTTTGTATGTACAGGGTGAAGAGCACGTCAAGCTTTACACTTAAGACTTAAATCCAACTCTATGCCGCTTACGATAAGAACGGTCCAAAGATCAAAGTGTCAAGCTTGATGTGCTCTTGACTGTACATAAGTTTCGCGATAACTCCGGAAATTTGTGAACCGATATTGATGAATCTTTTTCTGTTGGAAAGAGGGTACCTCAGTAATGGTCTGATTTAAATTTCAAGAAAATATTCCACCTCTAATGGTGGCCAACTAGGGGATGAATCTGGTTTTGTGTACTTTCTGGTAACAGATTTCAATAAAACTTGGCACGTAGAGGTAATTCCAAGAACTTTTGAGGTCGGTTTTGTTGCAAAAAAGTGCACTTCATTTAATTAATTTTTTTTTTCAACAAAGTTAAGTCAACGTTGAAAGATTTTAATTTAATTGCTACTTTATGTCTTAATTATTTTTTTTAAATACAAACGTTATCCTCACTTTGATTTTGTTTTGCTAAATGTGTCGGAGTGTGTATTATTTACTTATTTACTTTCATTAAAAGTTTCACCATCTTATACTACAGAGACGGATATATGAGGAATACCACCATCTGATAAAGGTGTGATTATTCCGGTCAGGCGTTTCGAAATTCTATGTAAAATATACAAACTATATTCCAATCGTCTCCATTTTTCCAGAGCAAAACATTGGCGGGTGACAGTTCAGTAATGTTTTCACCCCCGTCAATCGTCAAGCATTCCCTTCTAGAAGAATCCACAAGTCTCCACAGCCTAGTGAGCGCAGAAAACACGCCAGAGAACATCAAAACCTATGAAGAAATCGACATTGAAACTGTCATCAGTGAAAAAACCAAGGTACAACACGGCGTCCTTACTAATCCCTTACCTAGCCATCCTGTGTATGAAATCTACGAACCTAACCAAGAACTACCTTCTAACGTATTTAGGGACATAACAAATCTCGAAAATTCTAGAAGTTTCGCGCGACTAAACGCTGATAGACTCCGAACAATTGCTTCGATAAACGAATTAGGATGTGATTCGAATTTAATTGCGCCTAAAGAAGTATTAGCCAATGCGCTAGCAGATCATATTTATAAAGTAACCAATCAGAAACCTTCTACATCACGTATTGACGAAATTCTAACTAATAAAATCATTAACACCAATGCTAATAAAACTAATAATGAAATAGAGTATCAAAAAGAAAATCAATGGTGGCCGGTGGAAAATAAAGATTCGGGTACGGAAGATTTATTTTCGAGTGATTATTATATGTTTGCTAATAATTATGTTGAATGATAAATTTTCTACACTTACTAAGAATTTATTTCATTAGATAACACCGAAAACTTCATTGGCAAGTTAATATTTTTTGTAAAAATGTAGAGATTTTGATCTTCTAGTGACCGATCATTCATAAATTTATGATTTCACAAATCTTTAATATCGAATGATTGTTAAGGTCCTCGTAGACAGTTTGCCTTGAAGAAAAAAATTATTGTGCAACGATGTTTTTAGTCCTTGAGTTCTACTTATAGGCTTTTAGATTTCGTTGAAACTACTTGTAACTCCCAGGATGAGTAATTTTTTTTTCAATAATTTGAATAACTGCCTTTTATATTGTTGTAATAAACCCATTTCGTACAAATTTTACATCATCTTTGTACTTTTGTACAGATTTTAGTGACAGGGTAGATTCTGGCATTGCCTTAATTTCGATTATATATTATTTTAAAACATTTTTCATTTTGACTGACCCTAAATGGACGAAGTCCTTTTGTTTAGATATTCTAATGAGAAGACACTGTGAAATGGGAAGCATTGAATGTAAAAAATTTCGTCAAGTTAGAATCGAATCGTGATGCTATGCGCAATATAAAAAATAAGTTTAAAAACGAATTTAAATAAGTACGTCAAGCGTGTAAATTATAAAATCGAATGTTTTTAATGAAAATTTTACAAATTAATTTTTTATTAAAACGTTCTAATTTTAAACAAAAAAAATTATCCGTTGAACTGACGCGTTGTAAAAATCGTTTATAAATTCTTCTTAATTATCGTTACAAAAAATACTGTTTTTTTAAACTGTAGGTAATAAGTGCACCAAACTAATTTTAACGTTTAACGAGATTAGGAAGTAAGCCAAAGATGAAGTTTTCATCAAATGAACTTATTCGTTTTGAACTTTTTAATAATAATATATTGGTAAAAATATTAGATTAAAAAAATAATTAAGTATTAATTTTAATGCAAAAGTATACCTCAAGTTTACCACGCACCAAATTTTTAGTGTTAGTATGGCGTCGTATTAAGAATTTCAAGTATTAATGTTAGATTTTAGGACTAAAACTTGTGTTGTAGTAACAAAAAACAAGTACAAAACTTTTATGGGATAGAACAAGCCGACAAATATCTAATGAAAAGATCCATGACCAAATTACATTTCTCACGTACGTAAAGGCTGATATTATTAAACCTTAGAATGTGGTACTGCCCGATTTTTAATCTGCTGGAGGAAATTGACATTTACTGTGTTGCTATGTTTTGTTAAAATTAAAATAGTGTTGTTTAAGAGATTGACTTGAATGATTCACCCAGTCAGTACCCACTATTTTTCTTTTAACTAAACAAATTCTTTTCATTAATAACAATAAACATGGCAACATTTTATTACAAAGTGACATTAATAGTTGTCAGTTTTGTTGAGTTCATCAAAAATCCGCGTATATTTTTGATATAGATGTTCGTGTTGCCAGTATAAGAAGTTTGTTGTTTAAAACTCTATAACATGGCAATAGTACTTAAACTTATGAGTTTTTGTTATAAAAGTATACTCTTTTTAAAACATCCCTGTTTTAACATTCGTGTTTCTTCTAAGTGATAATACAATAAATTACTTTTTGGAGCATACCTAACTCATTTTGTATCAAAACTTAAAAAGTTGAAAATAACTAAATGTTATGAGCCCTATTGATATTCATTCGTAGCACAAATTACATAAATAGTAATTTTAGTACCAAACTACCACTTGAACAGAAATGTTCAGAGAACAGGACTGTGAATATCTTCTCATATCATTGCAGAAATGTGGTTCGGTCTTTTCTTTAGTCGTAATTGAGTATTAAAAATCTGGCTGAAAGGATTAGTTTCCCTTGCATAAAGATACTAACCAATCCTTGTTAGGTGACCTATCCCATCCTTTGTATTTATTTATTATAGAAAGTCTATTAATTTTATAGTATTTTTGCTTTGTAATTTTGCCTACAAATATTAACAGCTACGTTTAATTTATCCATATTTTTTGGACTAAATTTCCAACTTTTTCTGTCACATTGGTTGTGGAATCGTGTATAATTTCTAAACTATTTATTTTAACTTTTTTTTTTGTTAAAAGTTTCAAGTTTAAATAATTATAATCGGCAGCTATACTTAAGGATACTTTATTTGAAATAAATAAATGACATTGTCCTGAAAGCTTTTATCCTTTATATTATTTTCCTTCCATTTCTTTCCGCTTTGTCCCCTTTGAAGCCCTACCCTACCACAATATTGACAGGCCAGTGTTGGATCTACATATTATTTTTTAAAACTTATTTATTATTATCTTGTTATAGCGATTGTTTTTTGTTACTATTTTGTTTAAAATTGTTTTAATTTATTCTGTAGCGGTAGTGTATGGTATATTTTTTTGTATGACACTTTTGTGATTTTTTCTTATTTTTTTATATTTTGGGTAGTTTAATGTCACTGTCAATATTGTATGTATTCCAATCCACTGTCCGATGGCCCGATGTCATTTTTTATTTCAATAAATGTATTTTCCACAGTATTCTGTTGGTTTATTTTTAACACCTTCGCGGTATTATGCATGTTACTCTAACGACTCAAGAGGAATGTCAACAATGCCTCCAAAAACTACAGTTTGCCCACATAAACATTTTTTTATATTGTCAAGTGACGGGACGAACAAGTTATGTGGCTCGTGGTAAGCTACACACCTGTCCATAACAGTTACTGTGCTACTCAGAGCTGCGATTTAATCGCAAATATCTGAGGGACACTGACACTGTGCCTGTCACCCTGAGACATAAGTTGATAAGGCCCTTTAAAACCGGAACGCAGTAATGCTCACATTACTGCTTGGCGGCAGAAATACGTAAGGGCGCGTTCCCACTATGTCGTCACGATTTTTTATCGTTGAATGACTGTCGTGACTAGCTGTTCCCACTAGATCATGACGATAATTTATCGTTTCACGACAGCCTCCTTGCCCATCTCTGGCTACGACCCAACGCTACTGCAAAGCGAGCAGAGGGTGCGGGGTACGAGAGGGGAGGGCAGGGAGCAGCATACGTGCGGACAGCGATAAACAAAACGTGACGACAATAGGAGCAGCGACAATCTGTCGTCACGTTTTTATCGTGACTTTTTTTATCGTCAGACGACTGTCGTTCTATCTGTTCCCACTGTGACGACAGTTTGTCATTGTAACGATAAAAAATCGTGAACGACAGTTAATCGTGTCGTGCTATATGTGAACAACTTTATTTCAATATACAAGACACGACACTGTAAACTGCACGACAATCTGTTGTCACGACATAGGTGGAACGCGCCCTAAGGTGGCAGTACTTCCCTGGACGAACTCTTTCACAAGGAGCTCTGCTAGAATAACGCTTTAGAATTAGGTATTAATTACAAATTGTGCTGCGAATAAAGACATTTAATTTTATTCAGTACTAAATACGGTCGAACCACATTTTTTATCACATAAATTCACTCAAAATAAAATGAGTATATTATTATCTGCATATAAAAGCAAGCATCATAGTCGAACGACTAAAATAAGAAGTACATACATACAGACGTAGCTTATGCACGTTGACATAAACAAATATAGGCTATATTTCATTAATTTTTAATTCACTATATCATATTAAGTACAATTGGTGGAGGGAACAAAGTAACTATACTATAATTGGATATTCTCATTTCATATTAGGAACTATTTAGAGACTTGTGTCCGGATCGGAACCGAAATACCCGTTGTTCTACACATATTAAAGGACTATCGAATGGAAATGGACGGGCCGTGCTCCGTCAAGGGCTCAAAAAATATCTCTGCGTATGTTTTGTATGAACTCGTTCACACATGTCCGTGTCCGGGACGGGCGGCGGTTGGGACGGGCCCGGAGTTCTTACAAGTTAGCACGGCCCATTCACGGCCCTGATGTTTGAGGATAGTCCTTTAGTGTTCTCACTGGTTACAAACTTGTCTCATACATACTACTTTGGGATCTTTTTTATTGAAAGTAATCTAAATGTATCTACAAAGTATTGGCCACTTTTGTTAATTTGTTTATTTTGTACTTACCTAATACTAAAAACGAACCAGTGAAGCGCAGGCCACACTGCGAACGAAGTTAGCTTAGCTCACGTAGCCGGAGCATCTATTCATACTTCGGTTCAAACCGCGAACTAAGCTAACTTAACTAACCCGACGATCCCGCTAAGCTATGTAAAATATGTTGCCCTTTTGTCACACTCCATCCCAGCACGTATCCATAGTTTAGTGTAGCAGGACACTTACGTATTTTCTTAGCGTACCTTTGCATGTTTGCAACTACGTGTCGTTCGCGGTGTGGCCTGCGCTTTACATTGCTGCTGTTTTTGTTGATTTAATTGCGTCATGGATAGCACACAGAAATGTATCTCGTACAAACATGGATCCTACTAGATTATTGCGAGCTATTAGTATTACAGTGAATTATGTCAATTGTCTATCTGCCTATGGGGCCGAACGGTTACCGTGCTGGACTGCCACGCAGAGGTCCCGAGTTCGATTCCCGAGCCGGGAGAAATATTTATATGGCCTACATTTATTTCTCTCGTGAGTTTGTGTGTAATGTGTGGTTGTCTAAGTGTGTGTTCATGGCACCTGCGACATAGGGTTTCCCTATGAGTGTGTGCGCGTTATCATCTTATAAGGGTCTATTTTCCTTACTTTTGGAATCCAATTTCGAAGAACCGATTTTCCATATCTGCCTTCAAATAAGGCGTAAAGCGAATACCCATAAATAATTATAAGTATGAATAGAAAATAGCGAAAAAAAATGGTTTTTAGATCATCCGTCAGTCCGGTGAGCCCATAGTCGTGAAGAAGTCCGCCGTGAGGTCCATCAAGTTTGAGGAGACAGACCAGATCGAGGAAGAGAAGCCTACCAACTTTATATTGGTTAGTATATAGAGTCAGTTGGGGTAAGAGGAACTTGTAGCCTTAACTCACTCACTACAGTTTCTCAGTCAATAAAACATACAAATAAATTAGTTTAAACGATTTTAAAGAGATGTCGCTACGATGTTCCAAGTCCAAATAGCGGAAGAAGCAAATTTAACAGGTTGTGAAATCTTGAGAATACGATGTAATTATACATTACTTTTATAAGAATTTCGATGACTGGCCCTCTTACAATTTGCACGTTTTTGACAAATACGTCATAAGTATTGTATTTAAAGTAATGATTGTTAAAACATGTGAAACTGATAAATAAAAGCAAGTTTACTGTACTCCAAATTTCTTATAAGACTTTTATCTGTTCTTCTTATAGCTCAAAACATTTGACTAAAAAAAGTAGTAACAGTAGAGCTCCTTGTGAAAGAGTTCGTCTAGGGAAATACTGCCACCTTACCTATTTGTGCCGCCTAGTAATCTGAGCTGGTAAAATCAGGCACATTGGTATTTTCAACTTATGTCTCAGGGTGAGGGTCGTAGTAGCAGTGCCTTTGAGATCTCTAAGATTTAAAGCTCTGAGTGACTCTGTTATGGACAGGTGAGTCCCGTCACTTAGTATCATAAAAATAAAGAAAAAAGGAATTTTTTACAGTCAATATTCAGAAATTTGTAGACCAAATCATAGTATCATACCTCGTATTAATTAAATGTTTCAATTAAAAATTTTATTAATTCAATTATTAATTATCATCATGATGACTGAAAGCAACGACTGGTCTCTTAAACCATGTTATAGTAAATTAGCGTTTACTTCTAATGAAAGAATTAAAAAAAAATCATAAATATGGCAAATGTAATTGATTGTATTTAAATAATATTCTTTTATTCTTCTGAATCCACCTGATTATGAAGAAATATTACTCATATTCATAAACTAAATTGAGTTCTATTTACTTTAGATTTAGTTATGGAACGGACTCAGCTTGTGCCATTTTTGCCTAGTTGCAGTCAAAGTTGGTTTTATAAATTATCTCAGCGAAAGACTTTAAAAGAAGAAAATAAATTGCCAAATGAGTAGACAGGAATTGCTGCTTCTGGTTCAAGGTCATAGCGAAATTGGACTCTATTGCTAGGGGCTATATAAAGTTGAGAATGCATAGTGGCGATTTGTAAGGGATTTTTTTCTACGACCTTTTCTCCTTTGTAGATAGGAATTGCCAACTCTGACTCGCAAGGTTAAAGCAAAGTTGGATTCTATTGCTATGTGGTTAAGGTTAAGAATTCATTGAAGGGATTCGTATGGAATTTTGTGGTCAAACGAAACTATTTAAACGAATATATTCTATAAACATTTCATTTTGTTATGGTGGCAAGCACCTAGAACCTTGTGAAAATTAGTTTTTGTTTAAATGTGCAACATGGAAAGGCGTTACAATTGTAATTCCAAAACTAAAAAATATTTTTTCACGTTTACAGACGGACAACAAATGGCAGACATTCGCATGTGGCAAGACACAAGACCAACTAGATTTGACCATGCTTGCTCATCAGTATATGAGGAAAACTGCCCTCAAACCCCGCTCGCTTAATTTCTAATATGAACGAAAATAGATTCAATTGTAGGTCACAAAATATTGTTAAGGTAGATAAGAGTACAGGAAATATAGTGTGTAAAAATAACAAAATAATCCGATATATTAGCCAAAACTAAACAAATATCTCTGTGTTTGAACGGCGACGCTTTATGATCAACGATTATCTTCGAACGTAAAAATTAAAAATGGAAATAAATCGAGTGTCATGGCATTGTTTACGAACACGCTACCTTTTGCGTGAATTATTATACATATACACACGTTTGTTTAAATCCGTGATACTCGAAATTTTCCCATTTTGATAACTACTTAAGGCGAACCAGGAAAAGTCATCGTCACTGAAACGTAAAGATATTTATCAAATTTTGACTAAGATAGAATAGATTGTTTTCTGTCTGAGAAAAACCGAAAAACTTAAATTCCATTTGATATATTGGTGATTAAAATAACGTCTGATACATACAGACTGAAATAAAACAAAAAACGTATATAGAATATTACGAAACCCTTCAAAATAATAATAAAATTTGATACTTTATGTAAATTAAAAAAAAACTAATGTGTGATTTTATTGTAAAATTTAATATTAAGTTTAGTATAGAAATTCTATAAGACAATAAGGATATATTTCGGAAAAAATTACGTAAAGTCACTATTTTTATACAGACCGTTTAAAATTCTCAAAATTTAAGATTGCGTCATTGAAATAAGCATCAAGCAACCTTATTTTATTCAACGGTTAACACTGATAATTTATTTTACTATATTTAAATCGTTAATTTAAAACCTTACTCGTTCGTTGGTTTCGCGATGGAATAAGGGTGCAAACATATGTTGCTCTGTCAACCGCACGGCTGCTCGCATATTCACACTTGTGAAATCTACTATCAGCGGCATGAAAGCGTGTTACATTTATTGTTTATACCATTATGTGTTATCATTAATTGGCAAAGAAGCTTTATAATATTTTTATTGATTGAACAAGTTTTGTCCGCTTATTATTTTTGTATTCATTACTGAGGTTATTTGATTTTCTACCATTGTTTATGGAATTGAGTTGCAGTTAAAAATATCTCTATTACTTTTGTAATAAAGACAAATAGAAGCAATAATCAAGTCATTGCTGAATGGTGATACTGTCATTTTATTTCCAATTTCACTCAGTATGAGCTAATATTACAATAAAATCATATATCCTGTACTGTTTGTATGTGTGTTTATTTATAAAAAGAAGTACAAATCTAGATTAAGTTAAAGCTTTTTAATTTTTTATGTGAAATCTTATAAAGTAAGAAATTAGGTAATTTGTTCTTAAGGTAGGACCACACTCGGCGGCGTAACGGCAATGCACGTAAAAATTGCTTACAACGTATATAGCTCATCTCGTACAATATAAACAATCACTGCACTGTTGTGCAGTTCTGCCTAGTCTGGTTCCGCCTTTAATTTTTAAAAACGTTTAGAAAATAGTGTTATAATTTTTAGAAGAAATTATTGCGTTTTAAGTAAGTCGGCGTTTAAGATTATATAAGTGAGGCAATATTTATATAATGATTTTATCATGTTAACTGTAGAGAAATAACTTTATTTTGCGTTTTCAATTTGTAATGTCTATCTTGTGTGTTCAATGTACCCTATCTTTGAGCCCTTACGCACTTTGTACATCACATTAAATAGTAAAACAGAAACTTTGAATACCCGCGCAGTTTGCCAGTTCTGGTTTAATAAAATGGCGACTTAATTTTTTTAATAACCGCATTTGGATATGTTCCTCTTCGGCCAACTAGTCGGTAACTAACCTTTGCCTAATGCAAATATATTCCTAGATATATAGAACTCGTTGCATCAGTTGAGGTCCTTGTGAAAGAGTTTATCCAAGGAAGTACTTCCATAACTATTTTTGCCGCCAAATAGTTAATGTGAGCATTACTGCGCTCCGGTTTCGAAGGGTGGTGGTGAAATGACGGTCATATGGGACCTGTGGACTTTATACCTCAGGGTGACGGGTGCCATGGTTCCTCAGATATTTGCGAATACTCATCAAATAATTTTATTTGCCATCATGGGTACAATAAAGATGTTAACATATAGTGGTTCTATTTTCTCAATGTCCCTCGGCAAACTTCGTGCTTCAACTGTCGTCGGGTTTTATTCAGTTGCCCTTTGCCTCAGGTACAGACCGGACGCTTTCAGTCGACTTGGAAGTATATAGAGTTGCTATTACATTTTTTATTTATTATACAATGGGAGCAAAGCCGCTAAAGTCACAGGCACGATAATAATTTACAGCGTGTACTTGTTTTTTACAAGAATCCGATACCTGTTTGAGCAGCGAGGAAAGTAGTTATTCCATCGATGGCGAACATACTAACATAGCTATGTCAAATGAAGAAATGCATTCAAATACTAACTGAATTGAAATGATTAATAACCGGAAAAATATTAATTTTTATTTACGTAAAAGAAGCACACTTTATTTATTTTATATTTTTGTTAACTTCCTTATGGCATGAAGTAAATGTTATTAAAAATAGGGAAATAGTTTTAAAGCTCAGTATAGTTCACACGGAATTCAAATTATTATAGATCTTAAATGAAATAATTGATGGGCCTGGAAATTAATATTCGTGTGCAGTCGAAAATTCTACGAATGCCGAGGCCCATTGAGAAAATAGAAGCATTGTACAATATTTTATGATCGCCATGACATATCACCAAGGCATACGAAATGTAATTATAATTGTCCAATACTTCTAAATAATAGTAATAATCTTAACAATAGTCATGAGTTACTAATTATAGGTTTCCAATTTCATAGGACAGTGAAAAACGAAGTCTTAAAACCTATAACAGTCAGGACATCAAAACAAAAGTAATTAAATTAATAATCAACGTAAATAAATTAATATCATACAATCACGTTCGTCTCAATAATAAATAAATTAATGTGAAATTAATTAACAATATAAGAAATTAATTCAATGTATTAAATGATTTTTCAATTAAATACTTAAACATTCTGCGAAGTAAAAAAAAATCACTCATGCCTTAGCAGTGATGACAATTTATTGTAGATTGTTGGTGCTATTGCGATTATACTCTTCTCAGATAATGAAGTTTCACAATTCGTTTGGCGTAATTGGTTTCAAATTAGAAGACCTGTAAGTTGCAGTGCCACTCAGAGCTTTTGAATCGCAAAGATTTGAGGGACACTGTCACTGCGCTTGTCACCCTGGGACATAAGTTGACAAGTCCCATATGTCTGTAATTTCAACAGCACACTTAGGCCGCAAATTGGGAACGGGCGTACGTTTGCGCGTACATTGTGTCTTACGGGGATAGTGCAAATCCGCGTATGTAGTAATTTCACAAGAGAGGGATTTAGCGTTATTACTTTATTATCTCAATGGCTATGACTTTCATTTTTGCACAGTAAGCATTAATTTATGTTGTCTACGGACTGATAATAATAGATTCCCGTAAATCACGCTATTTTGGTTGCTACGACATGGAAATAGAAACTCATAAATAAATGCTAGTTACGCGTACTTGCACTATCACTGACGTATATGTTGGTGTATCCAACACAAGACAAACATTGAGCGCTCGACAAAACGCACCACCGTTGCGAATTTGTGCCCTTACCCTTTAAAACCGCAACGCAGTAATGCGAGCATTACTGCTTGGCGGAAGAAATAAAACCTCATCTCTAATTTTAATAAGTTATTACTTATTTAGGACTTACAAAAAGTTTTTACAAAAACTTGAGTTAAAATTACAATTCTTATTTATTCACTTGGAATAACGCAGATACCTTATAAATATTTGTCTGAGTACTGCAACTCCTTTTGACAACATTCCATTAACAGTCTTGATTGTGTTCTTAAGTATACCTGTATTAAAATAAGCGACAAGTATGTGCGTAAGGTTACTTAATTCTTCTGTATAAGGAACACTTTACATAAATTAAAATTGTGTGAGAATGTACGCTTGATTCTTAGTTTTAAAGTATATTTTATTGTACGAAAGTATAGGATATTATATGACGTAGGTTCCCATATTTACGTCAAAATTTCCTAAAAATTTTGATACTCGTTAAGTCTGCTCCCATATTGGCAGTGTATTTTGGTATGCGATCATTGTCACGTTTTCGTACACTGTGTAACAACGAGGTCGGCCAGATTTCAGCTTGAATATTGTATTCCATAGCCATATAAAAAAAAAACACAATTTTATTTAAATGGCGATTCTGTTTTTATATAGGCTGTTTGTTGACACCTTCCTCTTAGACGTGATCTCAATTACGTTCAGGAGCTTAAAAAAACAGTTGGTTTACCTGCAAGTGTGGCCGAGTGTACGTCAGTCATCTGAAATTTTGTTACACAGTGTACAAACGTTTTTAATTTTTGACTTTTTGTTTATTTTGTTACGTCCACAAGTGAATTTTATCATACTGCCATTATTTTATTTTTTTAAAGTCCTAGCTTCAGAGTTACTCGAGTTATAATGATGAAGCAGATTATTGCATTGTTAACCTGTATAATAATGTATTATTAAAAATATTATATATTATTTCATATTTAAATCGCCTCTTTACTACAGTTTGAATTTTATTATGATTGTTCAGATGAAATTAGATTAAAATCTGTACTGTCGCTTGTTTTCTTCAAATCGTTGGTATGCAAAATAACGTAACTGTATTTAAGTAATCATATAAAAATTTACTTTAACCATATCGAATTAAACTTTCCCAAAAATTACATTCGCATTAAAGTTAAATCACTTATCGACTTGGTATCTTATTAAGCTGGTCGCTTCATGTCCGTGTAATAAGGGCGTTTCGGTCGGTGGTCCGAATGGAAGTAAATGTAAGTGACACGCGCAACTTATTTTTTGACTCAAGCCGAAATATATCTCGTAATAAGTGTGGTGTCTTCCTAAAACGAATAATTTTATTCCAAAGCAGGATTGTAGAAAATAACCCTCTATATTGCCATATTTATTCTGTACTTGAAGATTAATAAGCTATATAAAACCTTACCACGATGCGAAATTGAATAGAAATTTCTCCTAGAGGCGTCATGAACATTGATATCAAAGGTATACAAGCACCATCATTTTGAGGACCCATGTTTTATCAACCAATAGTAATTTGTTATCGTGATAAAGAGCTGTGGTAGCCCATTGATAGAGTAGTTATACACTGTAATATTAAAAAAAGCATTTTGTGGAAACGCTGCAAAGATGATTTGTTTTTTTGTAAATTTTCTGGTTAACAACATAAAAATACATTTAACTTACTTTGTTACATTAGAGATTAAAAATATCTAGCCATTATGATTGACTTTGCAAAGTAAACTATTTCAATAGAAAACGAACAAAAATTTGTTTTGCCTTGATAACAACGGAAAGATATTATTATGAAATGGCGAAACACTATGCTGAGTTTTGGTTTGACACGATAAAGTTGCTTTTCAGTCAAAATCTTTATTTTCTAACTCACGTCGGTGTCGGTCAATGTGGCCTTAAGGGCGTCTTTAAATTATAGCTTATAATAATATAAGGCCCATTTAGATGGAGAGTGTTTATAGCACGCTTCGTGACGAAAAATCGTACGCGATTATCGTAAGCAATAATCGACATAAGATTATTGTATCATAATGTTTACATTCAGGCAAGAACTAAAATCTCGCCTACGATTATGTCATACGGAATGGACCTGGTGATTAAGTTCATTGCACTGTATAGAAATATACAAATTTTATAACATGTCTTAAGTCAACATTTTTTTTCTCTCTCGTTTCATTAATTCTTGTCTTAGAAAAGCAGTGATAATCAAAACACCCTCGCGCACTGCACCCATGCTAGAAACGGCTAGCACAAAAACTCAAAATACGATTTTTGCTTTCAAGTTCTGTTTACACGGAGACGTTCAATATTTAAAGGCGAGGCGATTATCGCTCACGGGGAAGGGCGACAATCGTGAATATTTTTAATGTTCTTTCGATAATCGTATCTTTGAGATGTGAAACTCTCTCCATCTAAATGGGCCTTTAGGCTGAGAACTCACGGAGTGGTTTTAACCCGCGCCAGTCGCGGCTGCGGGACAGCTGTTTTATTTCAATACTCATGACAACCGATCGAGATTGTTGTCGCCGAACCGATCGCAGAGTGCGCGGGCGACGGTTGCCAAGCGCGCGGTGACCGCGTCCCATGCGGTCTACTAGTACCCGGGCGTAAAACGCGTCGTGAAATGTGGTACTAAATTTTACATCCATATCGTCGGTGTATTGTAAAGGCGTAAGCGCCATTTCGAAAATTTTTTTAGGGCGTCCTCTTAAATTCAATTATAAAACTTAAACTTAATTGAAACCAACATTTTATTTAAAACAGGACGTAAACATCTTACAACAGTCGTGAAAAATTAAAACATCATCACCTAAAAATTCGTCATTCTATGACGGAATTTCAATGCATTTGGAAAATTCCTCCACCTTAACATTTTGAACATTACCACATCATGTATCTGTGTAGTATTTTATATTAAGACTTTTATAATTGGTTTTATTGTATGACAAACACAGGTTTTAGGAGTTTTTATTGTACATAGTTTTAAGTCAGAAAATAAAGTATTGAGAAAATTTTATCCTAGTATTTTATTTACCAGGTTTCGAAAGTATCATTTATTTTGTTTGATAATTATCCGATATATAGCACATGAAAGCGAATACTGTCATAACTCAAAATTGTAGAATTGAAAAAACACGATTTGATAGTTCAAAAAATTACTGAATGAAACCAATACAATAAATATATTATTCTCGTTTATAAATGGATAACTAAATGTTATGTATAAATAATCACATTATTTGCAATAAGATCCTTTTTTTTTAATTTTAAATTGTGTTTCCACAAATTTTCAGTTATGACAGTATTTTATCAGATCTAATTTTAAATTTAAATTTTATCATTATCCGTGCTAATTCATAGCTTTACCTGTTTAACTTTTGATTAAAATGACGAAAAGCGAGAAAACTATATAAACTTGAACAAAAATTGGGAAAACAACTTGGTTTGTGACTTTTTTGAGAAATAAAGATTTTGACAATAAGTTTAAAAACGCGTGATTTTCGTGACGGTACGACATTGTGATCGCGAGAAGACATTGCATTCGCCGTGCAATATGTGTGTATGAAACCTACTTTCTAATTCGTTAAACTATTTCACCTATCGTTATTACTTTAGACCCTACAATTAATTGTAATGAATACCTGTACCAATGAATCAAGACAAAGTCCAGATGAATCGACTTCATCACACGACATAATTCCAAACGCAACCAAAAACTACTACGGCGTCACTGGCGCCGTCCCCTGTCTTACGTCATTTCAAAACAACTTTGAAATTAAACCAAGACTAATATTGATTCAATTATTATCTATCGTCGGGACTGTACCTCAAAATTCTTAGAATGAACAATATACACTTATTACAGGTAATTTATTTACAACCGCGGTACTGTCCCGAACGAAATTTAACACAAGTCTCAATTTACATTGCCTGGAAGTGGATTGAAAGCTAATGTTTGTAACCATAGCATAATGATTCTTATGTCAGTCGCGCGTCTTTCGGAGAATTCTCGTGTAGTTTCGGGACATCTTTTAGTAGCAGTAGAGCTCCTTGAGAAAGAGTTCGTTGAAAAGAACTACTGCCACCTTACCTATTTCTGACGCCAAGCAGTAATGTTAGCATTACTGCGTTCCAGTTTTGAAGGGTAAGGTTGGTGGTGAAATTACAGGCACATGGAACTTGTCAACTTATGTCTCAGGATGACTGGCGCTGTAACAGTGCCCCTCAGATTTTTGCGATTTAAAGCTCTGAGTGGCACTGCAACTGTTATGGACAGACGGACGTATAGCTTACCATCAGGCGCATGACTTTCGTTCCGTCGGTACGGTACGGTACAGACACGGTATGTACAGACAGGCGCACATCTTGCTTGACACTTTGAACTTTGGATTATGCATTTGGAGTTCAATTTAAATCTGAATTGTCAAATTTGACATGTTCTTGAATGTTACTTAATGCTGTAAGTGAGAGGTAAAGAACCTTAAGTGCCAAATAGTAGGTAATTTTGACTACCGAGCGTTTTAAAGAGAATTATGCTTATAATTAGGTATTTAAAGTCAATTTTAACCCTGTCATGGACGGTACATAAATAGTAACGGACACGAAAGTGTTTATATTATTGATTGAATATAAAATGTTCAAAGTAGGTATGTAAGTCATTAAATTTTGTCAGTACGTTGTTGACACTTCCCTATGGAGAAGCTGTAGGTGGCAACTATAGAGAAGGCACTTGGAAATCGAACTGTAAAGCCCGTAGTTGGTTTTTAAGATCCATATCGATACCTCACACGTAAACTGCTGTAAGTCAAAATACCAGTTTTATACTTTCTAACCTATATATATATATATATATATATATATATATATATGTGTCCTTTTATTAAGTATATTATAGTTTCCATGTTTGAAAGTAAATATAACACTAAGTGATTTCATAGATTCTATAAATACAAATAAAAAAATCTATATAAGTAAGTTAAAAAGCAAAAAATGGTATTTTGACTTACAACAACTTACAATGCACTGTAAATGTCACATTCTAATATATAATTTTACTGTAAACACTAATGTTACTGTCCATGAACGTTAAACAAATACGTTTTTTGCCATTGCGTTTTTTTCATTCTAAAGTAGGTATCTAAAGCGATGATTTTAAAACATTTAAATTAGTTAATCAGTTATAAAAGTTTTTGGTTTTTTTTTCGAGCCTCCAGCTGTAGTTATCTTAATTATCATCGTAGTTGTCGTTGTGTACGTAATTAAAATTATTACATTAAAAGATTACGGTACTATACCGTAGTCATATTGTTTATTAAATTTAAACCAGATATTAACCTCTTATCAGTACAGTTGTCACAGCGCAAAGTACCACTATTACAAACAGTAGGTACTTAGTACTTTGAGGTTTTGCATGTTAAAAAGTCCAGAGAACAATTCGTCATCCGTACTATCATATTAAATCTCCCAATAATCACCTTTAATTACACGACATACACACACGAAAATTACATATATATAAATATGACCAATGTGTCTATTTACAATGACCAACTATTAATGAACTTCTTACTCATTGTCCTTAAATTAATTTTATTTTTCAGTGTAATTTGCGTACGTATGAAACATAGTTCATCAATTTTACAGTCTAACTGCCTCTGTGGCCGCACGATTACCATGCTGGACTCCCACGCAGAGGTCCCGGGTTCGATTCCCGGGCCGAGAGAATTATTCGTATGGCCTACATTATTTCTCTCGTGAGTTTGGGTGTAATTTGTGGATGTCTGCCTGTGTGTGTGTCCATGGCATATGGCGATACAGGGTTTCCTAGTGCCGATCTGTGAGTGTGTGCGTTATTCATTTATTTATTTTCAGTACGCATAACATACTCGCCATTTATTGTTATTATAATTTAAGTTTGTCTACCAAAATGGAACGGAGAAAAACTATTTCAAAAATCAAAGGAATTTCATTATTTTTACGTTGCAGAAGAAGAATGTCTTCTATAACTTATTACTTATATAATATATGCCAGACAATAACACAAATTATTTGATCACAAATAAAGGAATTCCTGGTAATTAGTGTTCCCGAGATCGTCAAAAAAGAAACGCTTTAAAAAAAATAAACCTCGGTAAATACCAACTCGACGTACCGACGTACCGAAATACTTCAACTGCGCCATTTATTAAGATGAATCATAATGAACCAAAGGGGAACAACTGCATCTTTCCTCCAATTCTGTCAAGTTAAGATAGTAGGATTCCCTTTGGTGTTTCAAGTCTGTATAAATACCTGAGCACGCGTTGTGGAAGTATCATACAGTTTCCAGCCTTTGCGTGTAAAGAGTATAAAGAAACATAGGTAAGTCGCTTTTCTACTCTTTTCAGCTAAACTGTAGTTAGTTTAATTTTTGCTTTGAAGGGTGGTGGTGAAATTACAAGCACATGAGCCTTGTCAATTTATGTCTCAGGGAGACGGGCGCAGTGGCAGTGCCTCTCAAATCTTTGCGATTTAAAGGTCTGAGTGGTACTGCAGCTGCTATGGACAAGCGTGTCGCTTACCATCAGGCGGACGACTTGATGGTCCTGTCACTAGGTATCATAAAAAAATGGTTGCTTACGTTATGTTGCCAAATTTCAAGAAACCAATTTTTTGTGTTTCATATGATGAGCTACAAATAAAAACATACAAATAATCGTAATTTTTTGTCGGGAATTCTACCTTACTTCATTTATATGTAGCGTTCAAATTGTAGTTCAGAATAATTACAGTTAACATGTGGCTGAGTGGTCCTAAATTGAAAAAATTAAGTTTTAAGAGATGTTTAAGTTTAATTTTTTCTAAAGTTTTCTCTTATCTTTAAAATTTCTTTCGGACATTGAAACTGCACCAAATGCCTTTATTATTAAGTATACACACAATAAGTGTACCCATGGATATTCATTTAAATCGAGTAATTAATTTATTGCAACCTATAGGTACCCACCTCCACAATTATTTAATTTTCTGAACAATAAATTATTCCTTTCAGAAACCATGAAGTTCCTTATTGCTTTCGGCGTAGCTCTAGCAGCTGTAGTAGCGCAGGAAGAAAATCTAGAACCTCAATATGTATATGTAGACGCGTAAGTATTTGTCTACACTTGTATTCATTCCTGAAGTGCAACACTAGCTTGAATAATATGGTTGGTTTTTAGCGTAGAGCTATATCGTATGATACTTTAGTTATAATTTTAGCGCAGTACAGTTTATCATGACAACCACACTCCTCAGTAGCGCCTGTAATATTTGCTATAGCACGCCTTGACAATGAAAGTATGTACTTAAAGGTTCTGGGGATTACTTTTTGCGACTTTGTCACGTTGCAACCTTTGTGCGATATCCGAATCAACCAACAAACTTTATTATATTCTTTATTGCACCAAATAGAATTGCACAATAGAAAAGTTAATTGAACAGAAGGTAAGCAAAGTTGGATTTATCTCTAAAAGAGATTTTTTCCAGTCAACCCAAGGTAGTGACAGCAAAGGTCATAAGCGGGCAGTAGCGTGCAAGAGAGAGAGAGAAATATTGTAAACTACTAGTTAAAAACCTTTGATCCATCTACGTAACCGTTTTTCATAACTAGTTAAGAAAGAAGATTTTTCTTTCACTGTTTCTTAACGAGTTATTAAAAAGGAATATTTAATCCATATTCAAAACTCAAGTTACGAAAACGTTACTTAAATTAATCCAAACGTTCGTCAGTTTTCTTCTTCATTCAAATACATTTAACAAACTTTTCAGCTATCCAGAATGGTATGTCCAGCCTGCAGTAGAACACCAAGAGAGATACCGTCGTGACGTCACCTACAGCAAACCAGTCGGCGGTGGAAAAGTCTTCGGGACTCTTGGACAAAATGACAATGGATTGTTTGTAAGTGTTATAGTTGAACATTTGAAGGTATATTATCTAAAACCAGGGTTAGACGTTGTCAAGATATTTATTTTCTTTGATAAAATTGTCATGATAAGTTTTCGACATAATATACATATAGATGTTCGATAATTATCCATGCTGATTCATACTTGTTTTGTCTCAATAATTTTTTACCAAATCCGGCAAACAGTGAGAATACTAAATAAACACGAAGAAAAAAATCTTTGGGACAACGATTTGGTTTGTGATTTTTTGAGATTGACATTTGACGCGTTTACGTACGCTTCTAATACACACACATGGCACGATATTGCTAGCAGTGATTTGAACTAGCCGAAACTGATGGCTCTTTTTGGAAACCTTGCTTTGGAATCTCTCAGAGGCAAAAGGTTTTAGGCATAACTTTTGAAGAAACGTCTTCACTACAGTGTATATTATAACTTCTTCGATGTGGGTTTAAATAAATTGTTTTTATAATCTTTTTCCAGGGCAAAGCCGGCTATAATCGCAACATTTTCGATGACCATCGCGGCAAGCTAGACGGGTCGGCCTACGGCACCCGTGTACTTGGCCCCAATGGCGCATCCAGCCACGTTGGAGGCTCCTTGAACTGGAAGAACTCCAATGCTGCAGCGAATTTGGATATTAGCAAGCAGATTCATGGGCCGTCTTCTGTAAGTGTTTTTTTTTATAACGATTAGATCGACGATAGAGCATGGTAAATAATGCCTATTCATTCTTACTTTGAAAAGGCCGAAGGTAAACCTGCAGGTAGAAAATTTCACTCTATAGGTGTTCGCCACATAAATTTGGAAGCGTAATACGTCGTGCGAATCTTTGGAATATCCACAACATAGGGGTGAAATCCCAGCCTACGTTTAGTCTCTCGATGACGGAAAGGAGAAGGCGGAATTAATAGAAGGTGCGATTCCATTACATACTCTCCGTGATATATGCTGTAGAATATCGATAAGTTAAGATAAGATAAGGCAACTTTACGGCGGTGTTCCAGAACCTGCAGCTTCGCCTCTACTAAATCCGTCTATAAAGTGTATTGGCTACCTTTACCAGAGACCTAACCGTGTAACTTGTAATACAGTATGAATTTCAAGTTGTAATGTCAAATCTTCACTCTTAATTATTGGTCCAGTAACCATGGCTAGCCATGCTAAATGCGTTTTTCAACTCGTAGCTACCATTCGAGAACCTTATTCTATAGAAAGTGACTGTTAAGCCGTAATTACCATGTCAGCAAGTTTATTCTTGTTCCGTTAAGATTACGGCTTATAATTCCTTCATTTGGTTCTGAATGAACATACTCAACAAAATGTCCGTTTTATTCTCAGATTAACGCGGGTGCAGGCGGTCGTTGGCCGGTCGGTAAGAATGGAGACTTTTCTGCTCAAGGCTTCTATGGCAAGACTTCGGGCTTTCCTTCTGATTACGGCGTGAGAGGCGTTTACAACTACCGTTGGTAAAAAGATGGTGACGTTTGGTGGGCCGTAAATGAAATAAAAATGTGTGTAAAAAATCCTACAGAAATATTCCTAAAAATATTAAATTTACAACATTGTTAAGGAACAGTTTTTCGTATTTGGCCGTTTCTATTTTCAAGTTATTGCAACTGCCACTTTTTTCTGCAAATTTCAACGCTATGTAAACTAAATAATTTGGGCATATGATATATCTTCAGGTGTGGCCTACTGAGTATGCATATGAGTATGTACAAATCTGTTAACACGTAGTGTACCTGCAAGTATACAGGTTTATACATGTAATAAGTATTCTTTTCTGGTTGTATTTTAACTTGCAACTTTGTGTAAAATATTAGGATAGGTATTATTATAATAATGTTTGGCTATGATTATACCAAATTTGTAAAATATAATAAATATTTATTTTCTGAGCAATATACTAGTGTACAGGGTCAAGAGCACGTCAAGCTTGATACTTAAGATTTAAATCCCACTATATGCCGCTTATGATAAGAACGGTCCAACGGTACAAAGTGTCAAGCTTGACGTGCTCTTGACTGTATATTCTTTTCTATGCCCTTGTAATTTTTATTTTTTATTTTAAAGCTAGTTACAATTATAGTTGTCCACATTTTCATATTTAAATATCTATGTTATGGTAAAAATAAGGTAAAAGTTAATACCTCATAGAGAAAAAAAAACAAACGCAAAGGTACCTACAATAATAAGCATAGAAAAAAAGGTAAAGTGACGTGAAGTGTGCAATCCGGACGTACAAAAAAGCGTGCGTTAAAAAAAGTTGTTAAATAAAAAAGCACGAAACAAGAAAAATGCAAGTACCGACTCTGTAAGTGGTACACCGCACTGTATTCAAATTTAAATTTCAGTTAATTTGAAATATTTTCTAATAAGATTGTTTCCAATTTCCGTTTAAAAGTGTGCTTATTTAAATACGTATTATTTAAATACCATGATTCTATCCAATTGAAGATATTTAAACTTGCGTAAAACAACTGCCAATGCATTGATAACAAGTTCTGTAAATATTGAAAAATATATCTTAAACAGGGTTATTTATAAAATACAAACAATGACATCACGGGCAATTGCAGCCTAGATCCAGCGATCGTGGTCGCATACCGAGAATTGTCCTCAAATTACGTAAGTAGATAACATACGTTTTATTCTTATTTTATTTTTAAATGTAGCCTGTACTAAGCCCGGTTAAGTATGAAGGGATTGTGGATTCAGTGTCCAAATTGTAAGCTTAAGTTAAATTGTAATTTGTTTTCACTTGATAAAAGTATCAAGTGAAAATAAATTACTATTTAACTTATAATATCAGTATCAAGAAAAGTGCGAGTTAGTGATTTGTTTTTATTTAATTGCTCTTAGTAACTCACGGGTATCTCTAAAAATTGTGATCTCCAACCCAGTATATCAGTCGCAGCATAAGAACTTGAGCGGGTCTGCAAACACAAATATGTATATCGGCACATGGCTAACTGAAGTCTGGGACAGTGAAACTGCAATTAAAACCCCCATTGAAGTTGCCAGGAGTGCCTTTAATGCGGAAACTATTATGCTGCCGTCGTCTTAAGATTCCTTTGCGCACTCGACTTCTTCAGTCTTACACCTGGCCAATACTTTTCTACTTGTGAGGCCTGTACAATAAAAGAGCATCTCAGGAAACGTATTGAGGCATTTGGAATGTGGGCCTACAGAAGAATGTTGCACTTATCATGGACTCGCGAGTCTCCAATGACGAAGTTCTGCGACTACTTGGACAGAAGCGTAAATTTGTCTACAAAAGTCATCAAACAAAGAAAAGTTGCATATCTGGGTCCTCCACTTAGGCATGACAGATACGAACTTCTGTTACTGATAATGATGGAAAAGTAGCTGGTAAAATTTTGTTTAAAATTAGGTTGGTCAAAGGAAAAGAATCGTGGCTGAGGAATATACGAGAGTGGACTGCTACAGCGAGTGCCGCCCGACTGTTCAGCCTCTTCAGAAATAAAGATAAATATGCTGAGTTGACTGCTAACCTTCACTAGTAGGAGAGGTAACTTATTAGTTATTAATAATTACATTCAAACGTAGTTTTCGGGACGTGATTAGGTTTATTTAAATAAAATAGTATTGTTACTGGCTGTATTATATCCATTATGACTAATATGAAAAATTTTAAAATTGTCTTATTTCCTGAATACAATAACTGCGATACTTCAGAGAGAGGTGTAGTTAACATCTAAGAAGTCCGATCTCTATTAATACGCGATCTAGGAAGTAATTTTTTACTTATCTCGTGACGATGCTGACCTCCTCCATCATCTGCCCATCTTTTTATCAACCTCTTTTCCGGTTTCTGGCCATTTATTTTTAAAATTTTTGAAACGTTATCGAATACCATTTCCCTTCGCTATTTTTAAGTTTGTTCTATTCGTCGTCACTTCCATCAAAATTCTGAAACAGATGACGTGCCCATAACACAAATCACCTTCATTTCCTTATGTATGTTTCCTTATATGTTGTAATCACGTCGCGTCGTAGAGAGTTTTATAATAATTGTACCCTTTTTATACAATTTATCATTTGTTACAGCCCTTCCCTTTCCTCTTTTATCATCTTTTGCAACAAATCGTGTGGGCTGAGCTTCTGCATTCTGATTTCTCCGGCTAGGCTGCAATCTTCACCATCATAAGATAACGACCATAATTAAACACGGATCTTTTATATACCATGCCGTTACTATTACATGACTACTTAAACCGCTGACCTAAAAGTTTCACAGAATGCGTAGAAGTAGTTGAACATTTTTTGAAATACCTTTTTGTAAATATTACATAAATACCAGTAATTTTAATGCATAAATTAATTAAAAAGTTTTATTTTACAAAGTCTATAATAAATATTACAATATACTACTCGAAAACCCAACTAATAGATCTACTCACCTCAGACAAAAAATGATATGTAACTACTCGCACGGGGTCACGCACTAAGATGGCAGTGACGTGTGCATACTCTTTGACGTCTTATTTGTCACTAAAATATCATATTTGGCGCGAATTACGAAGTTATTGTATACGAGAGAGACTTCCAATCGACCTAAGTATTATTTTCTATCGCGTAAAAGTAAGTTCACCCGATGCAAGTACTTAAGGATTAATATAATAATGTGCCAGACAATCACACGAATGGTCTGGTCCCAAACTAGGGAATTCCCTGTGCTATGAGTGCCAGTGCAACGGAATGCACTCTAGAGTATAGGTTCCCAAAATTTTATCGCCCACTTAGGCAAGACAAAAAAATTCCAACAAGCCCACAAGCACAAAAAATAATTGGAAAAAAAAAGGTATATTTTATATATATTTTGTTTAACACAAAAAATTACAAAAAATATACATATTTGTAGTCATGTTTATATAGATATATCAAGTGTTTTTTAATGCGGTACCGTCAACGCCCATAGGCGGTCTCTACCACACTTTGGGAAACTATGCCTAAAGCCCTTCCTAGAATGCCCAGATCAGCACTAATTTAGAAATGTTCATCTCCTAAATTAGTCTTTTTTGGTTGGGACACTGCAAACCGTTGGGCCACCGACGTCGTCAAATAGTTACAGTTGAAGAAATATTATTTGTTCGATGAATGTTATCTCTTGGAATGGTTTATCCTTTCTATTACAATAGAGTAATAAAACCATTAACACTTTTACTCAAAGGGTACATGGACTTAATGACCTTGGTTCATAATATTTTTCTGAATTCTAGTTTTGAATTACTTCTTCATCATTCATCAGGTCGTTTTTTTAAACTGTATAGTGTTTTTTAAACTTCGTAAAATACTGACTGCTAACTATTTTCTTACTATGTAGTTCAACAAAGTTAGTTCGCATAAAAAGTATCAAGTTTAGAATTAAGTGCCATTGCGTAAAAGTGTTTAGAATAATTGTTTGCTCTGTACAGATGGCACGTGCCTTACCGAAGCGTCTCAATCTTTTGTCCTATTGTACTTTAACGATGAAGCGATAAGACGAATCGGTGCAAATAATATTTCGCCAACTATAACAGAAATGGCGGCCAAATTGGAGTACCCTAACCTCGCAAGCGATGCGCGCTCTTAATTACCACATGCTCATCTAATTCCCTACATCCCTGCCATCCAATAACGGTACTGTTTCGGAGCTGTTATAGTGCAGAATTGATTGCAATTATGTCGAGGGTGAGTTTACAGTACAGTCAATTTAATTGGAATAGCAATACTTTCATTCAAAAGTAATTTATTTGCATTTAACGTAGTGTTATGTACGTCCTTGTGTATTTGTGTAAAGGCGGCATTTAACATGGATGTTTGTATTCGCTATTGGGTGTATGTAGTAATTGGTAAGATATTTGATTTATATTTATTTGTTTATTGTGCAGTTAATTTAGTTAGTCTGTATTTTATTTAATCGACATCAAAAAAAGAGGAGGTTCTCAATTCGTTTTTTTATATTTTGAAGTGACGGGACGAACAAGTCGTGCGCCTGATGTTAAGCTACACGTCTGTTCATAACAGTTGCAGTGAGTCTCGTCACCCTGAGACATAAGTTGACAAGTTCTATGTGTCTGTAATTTAACCAGCATGTACATTTTTTATGTATGTTACGCGATAACTCTATAATTTGTAAACCAATTTTGAAGATTCTTTTTTGTTGGAAAGAGGGTATCATTAGTGGTCCAATTTAAATTTGAAGAAAATATTCCACCTCTAAGGGTGGCAAACTAAGGGATGAAACCGGTTTCGCGCAGTTTCCGATTTCAATAAAACCTGGCAAATAAATGTAATTCCACGAACTTTTGAGGTCGGTTTTTTTAGTACTCTGTACTGATTAAAACTCGCATGAGATTCGTCTATAAAATCACTTCCGGTCCTATTGAATACGTGACGTTTACTGTAGTACCAATTTAATTGTACAGCTTAATTCCATTACATTTGGTTGAGGCTATTTTAAAACTCGGACTTTCGTGTACAAAATCGCTACCGCTCCTCTTATATATGTAACATTCACTGTGGTATTAATCTAATTGTGCAATTTAATGCTACCCCATGCTAATAGATCCGAGTTCAAGCTTCAAGGCAATCTACGCCGGCTCTGTCTGATCTTGTTAGGGTATCCTGCTGAGCGAATCTATGTTTTGAGTTTGCGGTTTTGAGATTTGATTTTGACAAGATCATTCTGGAGTTGGTATTTGAATTGACTTTAGGGTTTTAATATATTTTTATAACTGCTAGATGGCGTTGTCTAATTTTAAGTTATTTCAAAAATCACTTTTTTGTTTGGCGTCCTTGTGGGAAAGCATGTTTTTGTAATACGTATTAGTTTTTTCTCTTATAGAACACCATGAAGCCAGGTGCGTGACCACCAGCGCATGCAATTGCCCTCTATATATAAATATAAAATATACTTAATAACTTTTAGACAACGTCACGTAAGTTGCTCTGATCCCAAAAAAACAACTAAAGCACTTGTTTTATGGAAATCGGAAACAAAGACGGTACCACAAACAAGCAGACTCGAGACAATATTGAAAAGTTAGTTTCTACTTTGACATTGCAGCGGCACCATGTAAACCAGTTTGCAACCCACTCGACCACGGAGGCGATTATATAATATAACGATAATATCTATTTAACTTATTATATGGGCAATAAGCGGTGAATTTCTAAAAATAACATCACTAAAAGTTTTGTACAATGTGGTAGCAAAATGTGTAAAACATTTAAAAAGTTTTTATAACACGTATAAAATTAAGAAAAAGCTTTATAACGCTGCAAAAACTTCGCTTTTGCGGTCAGGACAACGAAATTTCGGTTTTCACTTTATTTATAAACGCAAAGCGAACATTATATTTCAAATCAATAGTTTCCTATTTGTTTTTGAGATGTGCTTGAGGAATAGCAGTTGCAAAATAACAAACGCTTATCTTCCGTCTGTTTGCTCCACATTCTTCAGTTCTATGGTCACATTGCACGCAGAAGCGCTGATAGTCTCGAGAGCGTGATTGTTACGGGCAGGATTGAGGGCAAACGACCTAGAGGTCGAAGTTCGAAACGATGGTGTGACCAGGTGGCTGAAAGCTGCCGTCCACAATCTAAAACGCGGCTATGTGACAAATTGTGAAATATCCGTTTTAAATAGCAAAAGATGGAGCACAAAATTCTCTTTAGGAACTGTTGAAATTATTTGACGTGCTCGACTTATCGGAACTTTCCTAGCGGTGCGTAGCATAAATATCATTAAGGGAGACTTGCCGTCCGCAAACTAAAAAACGCAGCTGAGTGTGACAAAACCAATTTTGAGGACCATAACCCAGTTTTCGAATATTGAAATTATTTAATGATAGTTCTTAGGTTTTCGCGATTGTTACATATAGGAAATGAAACTATTTTTCCGGATTTAAATCGCCATTTCCAGGGCTCTTTACAGGTCCCATGGTCACGGTTGACGTCGGTTTGTTTGAAAAAACAAATGTACGAGACTTAAATCCGGAAAAATAATTTCATTTCCTTATTTAATGATATTTTAGCTTTGCGTCATTAGGGTAAGTTTAAGTAACTTTAACTGTTTTCAATTAGAGAACTTGGAGATCTGTCTTTAAATTATCTGAAACGGATATTGACAACTTGTCACTTAGCCGCGGTTTGTTAGTGGACGGCAGAGAAAGTCTGTTAGTACCAGTGAGCGTCGCATTCCACCTAGCCAAAGACAGTGCAGTGGAAAATATTGATTGACGGTGTACTTGATCAAAGTCACGATTCACAGCGGTGAGGGACTGATGGTGGAATAGTGACGGTGACTACTATAACACAATTTTATTTTTATGGATAATACCCAGACTTCAGTTCAATCTAGGAGTAGAGTCCTTTCATAGGAACTGCTGCCCGGACCTTCTGGTGTCTACGTACACTCACTCATATATTTGAAAATCATCATCTAGAAACGGTTTCCAGAAGTCGAGTCCCTTCTTGGAAACAACTGCCCGTCCGCATACAGGGTGTAAAAACGTCATACAGGGTGAAATTGTTATTGACGGCAAGAAACCTTCTTCTACCAACTTTCTTGGAGTTTTGACTTGTTTGGAGGTGCGTAACGTCCTCGCACGATCGAGAATCCTCCTCTTTTACACATGTTTTTTATTTCATAATGAAAACAGGAGATACCGGTAATGAACTATGGGGCAAAAAATATGATTGACTAAACTTGCCTCGATAAAAAAATTCATCATCATCATCATTCATTACAAAATTCCGCACAATTTAATTTTTTTACTACATTCGTCTACGGGAAACTCAGTTCCATTTAATTGCTATTAGAGATAGTTCAATAAAATTGTCTCTCCCGTGTTCTGTAATTAATATGTCAAGGCGTTATGTGTTTATTTTACAGTAAGAGGATATATTTTATTTCTAAAAGGCAAATGTTCAAATTTTATGCAAAGAATTTCTCCGCGTTTACCTCACACGCTTCAAAGCCTACACAACCACGATACCATTTCGCCTTAAGTACGCACTTGCGCATTTTCATATAAATAAGGTCATAATAATTTATCAGTTGACATCGTTTGAAGGCTATGTACAGTGCCACTTCATGGGGAGTCTCCCATATTAGAAAATGTTTGGTTTCATGAACACAGCCTTAAAATGATGTCAGCTAATAAATTACATTATTAAAAGATTCTCTTACAATATTTGCGTTGTATAGTCTATCTGCTTTACAAGATGAGTGGTCTGAAGCGACAATTATTCACTTCCTGCCTAGAAATGTCTTTAAGATGAATCAAAATAGTTATATTTTTAGTTACTTTTCTTTTGAGGCAAAAAGTACCTGCGGTATCAAAGTATAAATAATAAAAGGAACAAACTTTTGTCAAATGTAACATATTATTGAATTGAAGTTATGTTTCATGTTTAACAATATTGTTGAGCAACAAGCATGTAGAATTGAGTAGCTATTTTAATTTTTTTGGAAATTTGTGTCACAGTTGTATTACGTGGGGCGCAATGTAAGTTTCCGGAATGAATAAGAAACAAATACGATAAATGGTCAGAAATTAATTTATTGTTTCTCAAAATATTCTCCGTTAGCGTTAATGCACTTTTTCATACGAACGAACCAATTTTGAAAACATTTATGCCACTCCTCCGTGACAATCTCTGAAACATACTTTTCATGCTCTTCGATAGCCAGTTCAGGTGATGAAAATCGTTGACCGCATAACTGGTTCTTAATATTTGGAAATAAATAAAAGTCACAAGGTGCTAGGTCGGGACTGCACGCGGGATGGCTCATAAAGTCAACGTTGTTCACCTTCAAAAATTAATTTGTCTGTCTGGCCGTGTGAGAACTGGCATTATCGTGGTGCAAGATGATACGGCGTTTACGGCTATTTTTACGGGGTTTGTCAATAACTTCCGGCAAACAAATGGCCGTGTACCAATCACTAGTCACGGCACAACGATTTTCCAAAGCAATAGTAGCCATATGTCCAGTTTTATTAAAAAAACAAAAGCAATCATCCGCTTAGAGGCACGCTACTTTGGTTGGTTTCGGCTCATCTCGAAAAAACCATACGCTCGATTGCTGCTTTGTTTTGGGATCGTAACTATAAATCCATGTTTCGTCACCTGTTACTATGTTCCACACCAAATTTGACGCCCCTTCGTTAAATCTGGTAAGTATGGCATTGCACCAAGTGACGCGGTCCGTTTTTTGAGCCTAAGTCAAATTGTGTGAGATCCACCGAGAGTACAGCTTTTTCACACCGAAATGTCTGTGTAGTATTGATTGTATTTGACTCATGCCTATGCCTAAAGATGCCCGAATCTCATGGTATATCACATGCTTGTCAGTTTTGATCGTACGGCCAACAGCATTGATGTTTTTGTTGTTCACAGTAGTGGACGGGCGACCATCACGAAATTCGTCACTGAGATTCACACGACCGCATTTGAATTCTGCAAACCAGCTATAAATAGTCATCTTACATGGTGCTTCATCGCCAAAAGCAGTTTGAAGCCAAGGGAAGCTCCGCTGAGCTGTTCAATTACACTTAAGTCGTAGAAAATCATACTACGAAAACATTCACGAGTGGAAATCCATGGCGATGTAGACAACCAATATCTAAAATGACGCCACAATTTAACCGCTCACGCGATGCGCTCATCCTACCGCAAAACGGCGGCTATTTGGTTTCGCCAATTAGAAAAAGATTCAGTTTAAATACAAGTTTTTATAAATAAAAATTATTATTCTGCTTTGCTAAATAAATACCCTTCGTACTACAACAAAAACATCTCAAATAAAATGCAGTAATACACCGCAAATCCTGCACTTAAAAAGCACTAATGAAATTTTTGGTGTACTTGGATAAATATGATAATATTCCGTTTGAGTGGTTTTAACGTTTACCATGAAATTACTCATTAAAGTATAGTTTATAAACATTTATATTCAGGGTAAACTTAAAAAACGCTACTTACGGTATGTTTTCAATAGATAAACACCGAAATCACCAGCCCAAACAATAACTCACACGATTGTCGTGACGTATATTTGAAGTTGTTTATTTTTTTTAAATGACAGACCCAGGCATTAAAAATTTTATGGTTTGCTAGAGTAGTTATCAAAACAGCAATTAGTATTAGTTCTTTTACCTGTTATAACTTCGATATCCGATAAATCGGTATAAAATCATCACCGGCACCTCTAGGTGTGGTATACGTCTACGGCTGCATGTATCGCGTGAGCGGGTAAAAACAAGTGACAGTCAGATGAAACAAACACAGAGTGTGTGTGGAATGGAACGCCGCATCTAGTACGCTAGTACATAGATATCGTTGATTCAATTCAAAGAATTTTGTAAACACCGAAACAGTAGAAAATCTGAAAGGGCTATTTCGGGCGAATACACCAGATGCGGTAATACGTCACAACCTAAATGCAATAGGTTTTGACGGCTTTGTAAAAAATACCGACCATTACGTTTCACGAATTCTGGGCGTTTTTCATGAGATTTAAATTTTTCCCACCTATTTTTAAAATGGACGCTAAAATATTATTTTTAAAATGACCATAGACGATGTAATATTGTAGACTATTTTTTTTATTTATATCATGATCATGGATATATGTCCTTCAGTAGCAATGTGTTATTATATCAAAAATATAGAACAAAATGCATTGACCTACCAATAAACAAAGGTCAATGACAAAATGCGATACATAATGCCGGGATATCAAAAAGAAGTATTAGCCGACCTATCTCTACATTACCTTTGTAAAGTTTAGGTAAATATACTCTATCTATTCCAATATCAGCTGTATTCAAAATGTTCTAAAGTTTATTGTGAATATGATACCTTTGTATACGTTCATATAATCACGTAACAACTTTACGTATCAGTTTTTCTTAAATCATCTTCCTCGTGAATTTAGTATTTTTATCATAGACAACTATTCTAGATAGCCTTCATTATTTCAAGAGACGCAGTAGTTGATTCAATAGTGTAGCACAATTTATTTCCCTATCAATTTAAATCTGGTGCTAGCAACCCTGAGTGAAGTGTAACTTCCAACCCCTCGCCTCACCGTATTTGGGTCGCCAATTAAGGTGTGCTCTCCATTTAACCATACCACATAGGGTGACTTCAATTTTCAGTAGTTACGGACAAAGTTGTGGAAGTTGCGAAGTGATTATAAACTTTTCTTGTTCATAGCTTCATTAATACTTCTGCTCCGATATTATAAATGCAGTAGAGCTCCTTGTGAAAGAGCTCGCAGGGAAGTACTGCTACCTTACCCATTTCTGTCGCCAAGCGGTAATGCGTCTGGTTTTGAAGGATAAGGGTGCCGGTGAAATTACAGGCAAACAGGACTTGTCAATTTATTATGTCTCTGAGTGCCGGACGCAGGGACGCAGTGGCAGTGCTTCTCAGATCTTTGCAATTTAAAATTCTAATTCACACTGCAAATATAATAATGTAGTATATATATGTGTATTTATTCATATTTATTTATTCGTTTAAATCGAAATTATGAGCCCTAAAATTCCTTTAACTTCCGAATCATGGTCACACTGAGATTTGCGGGGATTATATGCGTCTCACAGGGCTCAGGTGCGGTCACACCGGTGTATAGGTACAACCATCATACTAATAACATACTTACAAAGTCTATGTAGGTAATTAATACCCCTTTAGTACACCATATGGGCGATATAATACCAGATTCTAGATGTAAAATTGTGCTACCGTACGCGTAAAAGTAAAACAAGTTTCTCTGTGCTTATTGGCACATTTCGTAGTTAAAACCCTGTGTCTTTGTGTAAATTGGTTTAAAAAAAATATTGGATTGACTGAGAGCTCAAGCATTGATGGATACCTTACCCAAATGTATTCACATAATCATGGAAAAGAGAAACCTGCCAGCATTTTCGTCGTCCTAAGAGCTAGTAAACTACGATGGGAAAAGCGCTAAACACCCAATATACTCGTTTATTAAAATACTAATAGTATTTTATGCAATCGTTGCATAAAATCGTTTCTTAAAGTCGAGTCGGGTACCGTATTTAGGCCATGAAGCTTTCCGAGTGATACGAGATTTTAAGACCTAATCATGTAATGACAGCATACAATATTTTTTTCACCTCACTAGTTCGGAAAGGCTTTCTTTCTCATTACAAATCTGCGCGCAGAAACGTTTTTTGCACGCTAGCGTGGAAAAGGTTTTTGAAATTCGAACTTGACGATGGACTGTGGTACACCTAACTTTTTTTAGATAAAAAAAAACATAATGACACGTTCAACTACGCGAGTTGTATTACTTATTTGTGTAATATAAATCCTTTGATATATTGTATTCTTATTATTGTTGACATTAAACTGAGTATGACAACTAATTGTGTTTATTAAGTTGTTTTAATTCGTCGAAGTACTAAAATAATTTCAATAATCTAAAAATTATTAACTAATCACACAAAATTATAAATTCAAAGAAGAATAAAAATTATTGCTTCATATTAACATCAAATTCGATTTGATTATGACATTTAAGTTTCGAACATCCCTGAAAAACGAAATAATTTCATTTGACCTCGATTCTAATATCAGTCGAGATTAAGTTTTATTCAAAATGAATTGTCAATAGCATTGACTTACAAATAAATGGACGTCGGGTCCGCGCTAAAAAGTGTCCGAACTTACAGTGCGTTAAAATCGTATACAGAGCGTCAATTACGCCTTAGTTTTCGTTTGTTCGACTGACAGCGCGCTTGTCAATGATGCCGTATTGTGTGGTAAAACCTTGTAAAAATTACTCAACTAAAGTGAAAAAACAGGATGGTATATCATATTTTCAGTAAGTACTACATTGTGTTATCATAGTTATCATTTAAAAGTGTTATTTTATGCACTAGTATATATAGTATTTAATTTATATTTAAATTAATCGGAAATATAAATTACAAAAGCAATCAAAATAATCAAATAGCTAACTGTCTTTTCTGACTCATTGCTTGCGTAAAAGACTGAACGAGACCCATCACGTCAATTTCAATTGTTTGAAACATAAGCGTTTGAAATATTTAAAACAAAAATTTCATAGAGTCACTTTGATGCTAATGTTATTATTAAAATATGTTTTAATATATGTTAGTAATACTTTCAAATATTGTTGTACTCTTTCTACGGCTCGGGGTTATGAATCAGAAGACCGAAAATACATTTGCCCGAAATAACGTTTGCATGAACTTCCATAATCCCGAAAGTATTTTTTTAAGTTTTTCGGAAGAAATATGTGTATGGCCTACATTTATTTCTCTCGTGAGTTTGGGTGTAATTTGTGGTTATCTATATGTGTGTCCATGGCACCCGCGACACAACTTTCCCTAATGCGGGGCTACGTTGAGTGTGTGCGCTATTATAATTATCATTATTAATTAGTACCTAAGTGGCAGTGGATAAGAAGTTCCCGGGTTCGATACCGATAGGATCAATTTAACAAATTAACTTTTCTAAATGGTTCTGGTCTTGGTATTCTATTGTAAGACAATCACCTGGTCTGAAACTAGGGAAGTCATACTCCCCATGAGTGTCAGAGCAACAGAATCCCAGAGCAGAACCAATTTACAAAAGTTCATTTCCCAAATTGGTTCTACTGGGAATCGAACCTGGGACCACGAACGATAGAAATTATTCCAGGGCATAACTCAGAACACCCAGGCCAAAACAATTTTCAAAAAGTTTACATTTAGTTTTATAGTTGATTGAGCTGATTTTTTACGGTTTTTAAAAAAAATTGCGAATAACTCGAGAAATCGGGTACGAGAATTCTCGAAACTCAAGAAAAAAGTCAGATACCCTAGCTATATGGCATAAATGGCATTGTATAAAATTCAACATTTATATAAAATTTATTAATAAATAATAAAGGCTACTCCATTATACCTGTGTTCAAGTAGTTTTCACTAGAAGCTACATATGGTGCATTTTGGTAAGTTTCCAGTAGAAGCTGAATATGGTGTTTTTTTGCGCCTTTCAATTGTTGTAAGTGTAATTGTTGCAAAATTAGGCAGTACTGCAATGACATTACAATTTAAATTCAACGTTTTAGCTTTTTCATATTCCTTTACATGTTACTACGTTTAAATAGGTTGACTTGGGACATTTTTTCGTGGTTTTTGTATTAGACCCGTCGTCCATTTATTTGTAAGTCAGTGGTCAACAGCAACAATTTTATCAAATATGACACGATACTTGATATCAAACGATATGATAGTTGGGGCCGACTCTAGTTTGTCTATGAATTAAATAAAAACTACGGTTGCGTGAGATGCGCGCGAAAAGTTTTTATTTGCCGCCATTTCGCTAGTCGGAACATATGGTTCCTGATCACGTCATAGAGAGCTTATAATAAGTGTATAGATAAAGCGGTGTATATAACTATACATAATTAGGCATTAAAACACTCGTGTGATGTTTATTTGTGATGTATGGTTTATGAAACTCGCCCGTCGGCTCGTTTCATAAACCCACCCTCGTCTTTTAAGGCCTTTCATTATGTAACAGTCACATAAACTACTATTAATTAGCAAAAATATGACGTTATTTTTTTGGAACCCATTATAGCTCTGTGTGCAGAACTATAATGAAATTTTAAATTTTTGTTGATATTCAATTATTTTTTGTGAAATTATTCGTGAGGTCCGCTGATTCGTTTCGTGGTTTAGTTGGTATAGCATCTGGCACGGTGGCACGGTAAGCTAGAAGACGTCGGTTCGAATCCGGCTGCATCGAAGGAATTTTTTGTGAGTGTTCGATCTTTGTATTAATAATTATATGAAATTTTTCAGTTCAGTAGCCTGTACCATGACAATAGAATTTTGATTCAGAACTAAAAAGAGCGCCTTCGTGATATGGATTATAAAATTTTCGTCAGTTTTGTATGAAAACGTATTTTTACCCTACTGCGGGAGGGTTATGTTTTCAAGTGTATGTATGTATATATGGCCATTTCTTTTTCACGTTGTACAGTATAAACGGCTTCATGGATTTTGACATATGAGGTGTCGTTAGTTTCGTCTTGATTGTGGGAGTGTCATAGCCTATGAAAATAATCACGATGTGGGAATATTGTTTTAAATGCTGGAAAGACAAAGCTAAATATTTTTGCAGTCGGGTTTTTGTTTTTTATATAATTTTGAAACTTGTTCCAGATACCATGTGGTCATATTGAATATTTGAATGGGATATTTTCAGTCTAATTACACGGTACGTTTACGTGATCATTGGAATAATATTGTCTGACTCAGTATTATTAAACAACATCGCATACATTACTCTAATCCCAAAGTAAGTAATTAAAGCACTTGTGCTATGGAAATCGGAAACAACGACGACGGTACCACAAACACCTAAAATACAGAAGAGATACTTTTTCTACATTTTCTACATTGTGCAAGCCACGCGATCTTGGAGGTCGTCAAATCTATGAAATAGAGATTTTTTTGAGTTAATTGTAGACATAGTGTCGATGCTTTAGCTCTTCATAGATGCTAGTTGTTTGTGTACCTATATATAACTGTATATATAATGCATAGTAACTAACCTAAGTTAACCGACATCCGAAAGTACAATACCTGTTTTAAAGCGGACTATCATAGGTCTGGTAGATTTAGGAAAATACAGGGATGGATTAAGGAAAGTAATAAACAACAATAAATATAAATATACGTACATTTATGATTATTTATAGATTTTATGGTTAGGGGGTTCGTGGTTGTTGACTAATGCTTATCACTAATTACAAGTTTCTTACCTGCATGGTATGATTTCTTATAACTTTCCCAATGTTTTGAAACGGTTAAGGGCGTGTTCCCATTATGTCGTGACGACAGATAGTCGTTCAGTTTAAAGTGTTGTGGCTTGTATGTTTAAATGAAGTAGTTTGCATATAGAACAATACGATTAACTGTCGTTCAAGACTTTTTTGACGTTACTACGACAGACTGTCGTGACAATGGGAAGAGCTAGAACGACAGTCGTCTGTCGATAAATAAAACGCACGATAAAAATGTGAACCGATAAATTGTCGTCACGATCTAGTGGAAACAACTACACCCGACAGTCGTTCAGAACACGGTCACGACAGATAGTCGTGAAATGGGAACAGGCTAGACGCGACAGTCGTCCAACGATAAATAAAACGTTATGACATAATGGGAATGCGCCCGAAGACGTTTTACCAAGCAGTCGAGTACAAACTTTATAAGCGAAATTGCAAATTTCAAAAAGACACAACGAGTACTTTCTCCTAACTAGTCTATAACTATTCCATGGATCCTTTACATAATATTTAAATAAGTTGAATGAATTGAACACTCACATTTGGTATGAATTATGTACATTGAATTATATGACGAATCCCTTTGAGTAATTAACGGTAATAACTAATAACACATTCACAACCCTATTACTCATAATTAAGCTAATGTATGGTTATTTGATTTATTAATGCAGCGACTTTATTACACCTATCAAAATATAGGTCAATAATGTTAGATTGTGATTTGCAGACTCGAAATGCTATTGCAAATTATATTGTACGAGTGCTGTGCAGCTTTTGGTTAATACTAGAAGCTTTTATTTATTAAAAAAAAGTGCGCATTTGACCTCTATCCCACCTGATGATAAAGTCGACGATGTAGCATGCACTACTGAACAATGTCTATTCACTGTCGCCTTGAAAAGATAGCGTTCGGAAATAATCGGAAATAATCTCTTATGTATATTTTTTTTATATGTACAAAATATTTGAGTAAATGTACTGTGACGCCACGGTCATGGTATCAGTTTCCTAGACTTAGAGAACCTTAACGGAACTTAAAAAAGTCACACCGTCATCCCGTTCCGCGGAATGTAAATTGACCCTTAAGTCTATTGTATACTAAAACAAAGATATATATAGCGGAGACGTGTTTAAAAACAAGCAATAAAATTTATTTTAATTACATGTTAAATGAAATGACGGACGCTTATTCGTCTTTTGAAGACATTTCTTTATATGGTATCAAGTGACGGGATGAACAAGTCGCAAGCCTGGTGATAAGCGACACACCTGTTCATAGCAGCTGCAGTACCACTCTGAGGTTTAAATCGCAATGATCTAAGTTGACAATTCCCATGTGCCTGTGATTTCACCATTCAAATCCGGAACGAACTAATGCTCACAGTCTTGCTTGGCGTTAGTTTTGGTAAGGTGGCAGCGCTTCCCTGGATACATCATTGCAGTACATTACAAAACCACCAGTTTAATTAATAAATATAATATAACATCACATACGTTGATCTGGCTCATAAAGTAAGTAACTAAAGCATTTGTGTGATAGCAATCGGTAACAACGACGGTACCACAAACACCCAGACACAAGACAATATAAACAAATTAGTTTTCATCGAACTCGGGACCTCAGAAATCAGAGCGACACCATGAAAATCGGTATGCAAGCCACTCAACCACAGAGGTCATGGATAATGCAATAGAATAAGAAAAAGAATAGAAAGAATAGAATAGAAGAAAGAATATCTAACTTACGAATTTCAAGTACAGTTTAACGTGCTTATGAAATAAATATTTTGAATTTTTGTCCTTTTATTGCGGACAAAGAATAAATTGTAAAGAAACAAGAAATAAAAAAACAAGATACACAAGAGGCGCGCTCTTCCTTGACAACTTTATCTTTTCCGCCTTAAGCCTTTTATCTACCAAAACGGAGAGAAGAGCTGTGTTTCATAAACCAATAATTAAATATTTAAAGTTCTCCACGATGATTAGTTACAATAACGAAATTTGCTAAAACACCTTTTCTGTGCTCTATTTTGTTAAATGGGTTTTACTGCCGTCGCCAACCCATTCCGGTAGCGCTAGTAGATTCCTGTAAGCTATAGCCGTAGTAACGTCTATTTTTTTATACTAAGTGGCGGGACAAACACTTCGTGCGCCTGGGAGTAAGCGACACGTCCGTTCGGAGCAGTTGTAGTATCTTTATTCAGGTAACAAACAGTCATATACAAACAATTATATAAGAACAGTGTATATAAATAGACCTAAGTACCCTACATTAATATATATAACATAAAATGTTCAAATGTGTGATAGATACAAAATATTTACTTACAAAACTACCAAAATGTTTACATTACAGATCCAAAAAGATAATAATAAAAATATGCTTTAGAACCACTTGAATGAAAGTTCTACCACTTTTTTCTTCAATGTATTTAAGGAATTTGCAAAAATATCAACATGACAAAGACACTTATCATAAAACCTACACGATTACCTGAGAAAGGCATTTTTTGCGTAATTTGTTCGACCATTTGAATCACAAAAAGTCCTTTTTGAACGTGTGAGTCCCATGTGCCTGTAATTTCACTCTGCTCACATTACTGCTTGGCGGCAGAAATAGGTAAGATGGCAGCACTTCCTGAGACGAACTCTTTCACAAGGAGCTGTACTGCTGCTTTCTCCCGCCAAGCAGTGATGTGAGCGTTGCGGTTTTGGAGTGTAAGGGTGCTGGTGAAATTACAGGCACATGACACTTGACAAGTTATGTCTCATCTTTGCGGTTAAAGCTGTGAGTGGTATAGGTGTAACTACTATGGATAGGTACGTCGCTTAACTTGTTCGTCCCGTATTGGTATCATAATAATCTCAGTACAGAGTATTTATTTTTTATTTTAATTTTATTTTATTTGGAACAAAAAACAGTAGTACAAACAATTTACAGAACAGTCTTATAACAAATTTATATACATATGTACTGCCAACTACATTGTCCACAGATTACTGCAATCATGTTGCCACTAAATTATTTACAAATATTAAAATACTGTTACATATTACTACAAACAACAGGTAGGTAGGTACAAAGAATGCAGAACTAATTAGCGTACTAAATTAAATGAGAGCTTCAGGTGATAGTTAGGGTTTCAATTACGGCTTTTCGGAACTTCGTTTTAGACAGGTGTAAAATATCACTACCCATGAAATGATCATTATACAATTGGAAGATCCGGCGCAAGGGAACTCGTAGGCCCGAGTTCGTGCGGCACTGCGCTAAGGTGAATAATGTATAAGCATGCAACCGCCCTGCACGCCGTACTGCTTGCCTGGGTACTGAGAATGATAGCTTATTGACAAGATCTATACAATCTATATTATTATGACAAAGAGAATGTAATAGCATCACTTGCAGAAGAACACGTCTAGATTTTAAAGAGAGCATTTTATATCTTTTTAAAGAGTCATTATATGGTAATTTCAACCTATTACATAGTTTATAATTTATACCTTTAAGAAATTTACGTTGGATTTTTTCCATATTTACCACATATTTATTGTAATAGGGGTCCCAAACAGCACACGCATATTCAGTCTGCGAGCGTATTAATGTTTTAAATAAATGAAGATGAGTAGTGGGCTTCCGAAAGTTCATAGCTGACCTTGTCACAAAACCGTACATACGGTAAGATTTACTTATTATATTCTCAACATGGTAGTCTAGATGTAACTTACTATCCAGAAAAACTCCAAGATCCCGCAGGGTATCAACTCTATCAAGAACTTCATCACAAAGTTCATACACGGTGTCAATGACATTTCTGTTTTTAGTAAATGAGATGACATTACATTTACTTATGCTAAATTCAAGTTTATTTATATTAGAGTATGTACTTAATCGGTCGAGGTCCTCTTGAAACAAAGTGGTGTCATTGGTGCTTTTGATAGTTTTGAAAATTTTTAAGTCATCAGCGTATAATAGAAAATTTGTATGATGGAAACAGTTTTTAATGTCATTTATAAAAATTACAAAAAGAAGAGGGCCAAGAATTGACCCCTGCGGGACCCCAGAAGTGACCACCGTAGTGTTAGACTGGTAACCATTCACAATAACCTTTTGGCATCGATTTGAAACGTATGATGCGAACCAGCGGAGTAAGTTACCTCGAATCCCATTATATGCAATTTTATATAATAATAGCTCATGGTCAACCATGTCGAAGGCCTTCCTAAAATCCGTGTACACTGCATCTACTTGGATACGTCTATCCATATTTTCAAACAAATATCCCATGTACAATAACAGATTCGTCACTGTGGATTTTTGTTGCACGAAACCATGCTGTTCCGGGATTATATTATTTTTAACCATAGGATACAATTGGATGTGTACCAGTTTCTCGAAGACCTTCGACATCGCACACAAGATTGAAATTGGACGGTAATTCTCCACGTCGTGGCGCGTACCAGTTTTGTGCACGGGTATAATATTTGCAGTTTTCCAGATTACAGGGAAAAAACCTTCAGCAACACATCTATTAAAAATAATTTGTACTGGTATACATAGGTACTTTGCACATAATTTCACAAACAGCGCCGGTATCCCATCAGGTCCTGGCCCCTTGGAAGAATCAAGGGTTCTAAATTGTAACTCAATGGCAGAAGTTGAAAAATATAAGTTAGATACTAGTGTACAATTATCAGAACAAGTAGATGGCGGGGTCCAGCTACCTGCATCAAGCGTTGATTGTCTGTATATAGATGCAAAGTAATTAGAAAAGATATCACATATTCGTTGAGGATCATTTGAACACTCATTTTTAAAGTATATTTGTGCCGGTATACCAGACTTTACCTGGCGATTATGCATGTAAGACCAGAAATATTTTATATTTTTGCAGATAGAATTCTCTATGTTTGATAGATATCTGGTGTAACAAACATCACATACTGATTTAAACCTGTTCCTATACAATGAAAATACCTCATAATCAGACATATTTCCATACACCTTCCATTTAATCCAGTATTTGACTTTATTTTTATATATATGAATAAGTGCAGTAGAGAACCAGACAGGGAAATGAGAATTTTTAGGCCGTGATAAAGGTGTATGTGCTCTAATGATTTCATATAGTTTTTCATAGAAAATATTAACAGCTTCTTCTATATCCAGTCCTTCAAAAAGTGTATACCAGTTTAATAGTTTTAGATCTATGTTTATAGCGTCATAATTGGCTTTACGAAAATTATATCTTCTCTGATGCATATTCCTTTTAAGGGATTTGCATTGTTTGATGTCAACGGAAGCCAGGACAACGAAGGGGGGGTGATATCCATCGATCTTTGAAAGTGGTAAAGTTGGCTGATATATTGTACACTCAGTTTTACATAACATAAGATCAAGAATTCTTTTGTTCGCGTTTTCTATATGATTATATTGATTTGTGTCTGTACTGAGCATAAAATTATGTAAGGAAGTGCATTTAGAACTAGAGCCAGCCATACTGAGCTTAGTTCGAGAATTATCGCTAAAGGCCCATTGCCCATCCGGCAGATTGAAGTCTCCAATAATGAAGACGTTGTCCACTTCATAGTTATATACATAATCTAAATAGTACTTGTAAAAGGCTTCATAAACTATTAATGGAGAGGAGTCTGGTATGTAAACCGCAGTGAAGACATGGCACTTTCGGTTGTAGGGGTTAGGCAAAGAAACGCTTACAAGTTCAATATTTCTATAAATGTCAAGTGTTGGCTGAATATTTACGAAACTAGGCAAAAGGGAACGCAGTACCGCAATAAGTACACCCCCTCCCTCCTTCTTGCCCGTACTAATCCGATTACGATCACATCTAAAAACTGCATAACGTTGGTCTATAAATTCATTATCAGCAATAGTGGGTATTAGCCAGGTCTCCGTCAGTACAATGACGTCATAGTCGTTACAGAGTATATTCATGAACAGCGTGTGAAGTTTGGTTCGGATCCCTCGAACGTTCTGATAATATATGCTCAATTTATTAGCCATTTGTGCAAAAGATATAATAAAATATTGTGGTAAACAGTAGTAAAACCATAACATAATAAATGAATAATATAATACATTTCCCTCTCCTTATAAACCCATGCTCCCTTCTACAAATAAAAACAATGTATTGCTTATAGGCTAGTGACGAATAATAAAATAAAAAGTCTGCATTATTAAAGACAAACATTACGCTATAGCTGTCACAAAAATCACAATATAGAAACGGGGTTATAACAACTCTGGAATGTAGATATTTTAGTAACACACCTATATTTACTAAGTTATAATTTATGCCATTAAATAAATTACTTATTTTCGCGGGAACTGTGGGGACGACTTTTGATTCTGCGAATATCATCCGCCGTTCGTATGGCAATAATAGGCGAAGTGTCAGACTCTCGTACCAAGACAGTTGCATGCTTAATCCACACATATTTGTAGTTTTCTTTTTTAGCTGCTTCGCGCGCTGCCCGAAAAAGGTGTTTCTTTGGGAGTGTCAGGTGTTCATTAATGAATATATTCAACGGCGTCCCTGAGATTCCGATGTCAGTGGATGTTAGACCTTTTTTAAGGCGATAGGCGCTGAGGATATTGTCACGGAGAATTCGTGATGATAGTTTGACTATTATATTTTTAGGTTTGTTGTTTTGCGAAGCATGCGGGACACGATGAACAGCCACTACATCTTGGCGACTGAGATTGCAGGCAATTAGTTTTCCAACAGACTCAACAACGTTTATAAGGTTTTCTTCACGTCTCTCGGGGACATTCATAATTTCGAGGTTGCATTGGCGAGCCTGTTGTTCCAGCAAGTCAATTTTAGCCTCGAGTGACTTCACATCTGTGCTCTCTTTTTCCAATTTTTTCAGGCGCTCATCCTGTACCCCTACACTTTTTTCCAGGTCTTCATGCTGAGCAGATATGAACTCCGTTGATTGCTGCAAGCTACCCACATCCCCTGCGATCGCCGCAATTTGTTGCTTTATTTTTATTTGTTCATTTTTGAACGATTCTAGTTCCGCTTTTATTTCGGTTTGATGTGTATTTAGATTACTTTTAATTTCTTCACGAAACTCTTTCAGCATTTTGGAGACGTTTAACTGGAAACTATTGAACGCCTCCAACAAATCACTTTCCGGTTGTTTTCTTTTTCTAAGTTTTAAGGAACCGTCCCGCATATGACATAAGTCCGGATTTGAAGAATAAAGCTTTGTAGGAGAATCAGCCATTATTATATTAGTGTTAGTATTCCGCGGCGAACGAAATACGTAATAGCAGTATTATGATATTTCGTGTATTGCGACAACCGTCGCTAAAGTATCGCAAGTATCGTAGTGGCGATCGTATAACGATAGCCGTCGCTCAATAATCGCAGTATCGTGGTAGCGGTCACGTGCGACTAGCGTTGTGAGATTTCACCGTGGCTGCGTAGTGTTCGTTAGCTCGACGGTAGACGGCGCGGCTCACAATCCGGCGATGCAGGTTCGATCCCAAGCGGCCGATGAGCAAAAAAAAATTTTGTACGCACCTTAGGCACACACAAGCAGGAAGGAGACAGATGCAGTTGATCCAAGATGGCACCGGCGTCTTATGGGAATTCCATCAAGATAGTAAAGGAGCCACCGATTTCTTTAATACTTTCGATAAAATATAAATACCAAAAACAATTCAAATCGGTGCGCTCTTCGACAACAAAATACACGTCTACTAGTGGCAACAGCGACGAATGAATGATTAAAGGGGGACGAATGACTAAAAAAACCGACTTCAAAAGTTCGTGGAATTAGTCTATCTGCCAAGTTTTATTGAAATCGGTTATTGAAGCACCCTCTTACCAACTAAAAAGAATCTACAAAATCGATTCACAAATGCTGAGAGTTATCGTGTAACATACATAATATAAAAAAAAACGTACAGTCCAATTGAGAACCTCCTCCTTTTTTTGAGTTGGTTAATAAAAGAAAATCCGAATGAGCAGCACAATAATAAAATAAGTCAATTTTAAGTGTAATTTACAATTTACATAGGAAATAAAGTAACTAGTTTTGATTTTTTAGGTCACACCATTAGGGTACCGAAATTTAATTTGAAATTTACCATGACTTGATTTTGATTGAAAACGTCGCGGTGAAACCTGCACGTCGAAAAAGATTCACTACCCTCGGAAAACGTCTGAAGTCCCCAACCCGCATTGGGATAGAGTGGATAACCTAAACGCTCGCCCGAGAGGAGACCCTTGCCCAGCAGTGGGATGTATAAATGGGTTGATGACGAAGTTGATTTTGAAAGTATTGTTATATATATATCTTTTATAAATATTTATAATTATCTTTTTTCCACCATATCGGAAAGTATGCGTTCTATTTTTAACCGACTTCAAAAAAGGAGGAGGTTCTCAATTCGACTGCACGTTTTTTTTTTATATGTATGTTACGCGATAACTCCGGTATTTGTGAACCGATTTTCATGATTCGTTTTTGTTGGAAAGGGGGTACTTCCATAGTGCTCCCATTTCATTTTGAAGAAAATCATCCACCTCTCAAGGGTGGCTGTTCACGCATGAAGATTCATTTCACTCGTACAATATATAGCTCGAATACCACTGACTGATGTAGTCATTGACATAATTGTTCTCCCAGAAGGAATCATGGTATGATGTACGGGAGTCGTGGTCGAATGGGCTCAGTAAGTACCAGAAAAATCCGAAACCTTCGGAAAATGGACAGCATCAGGTGGAACCCCGGTTGCGCGGCTAAATTATAATACCTACTGGCAGGGTCGTCGAACTAAAAATGGCCGCCACTCTGGGGAGTTTCTACCGGAAGTGAAAAAAAAATTCAAAATTCGAATAAACAAGATGGCCGCCATACAAATTTCATACAAGCGCCAAGCCGCCATACAAGCGTTTCTTGGCAGTAGAAAAAAATTGTTCTGATCTCTTCCAACATTGTCATGTGGGAGTCTCTAGGAGTGCTTGATAATTATTTGTGATCAACATTAATTTATCGCCATTTTTCAATATGGCTGCCATAGAAGTATTTTTTGGCGGTAGACGAAAATTTGCTCTAATTCACTTGGAAATCGGTATGTGGGGTTCTATATGGGTGTTTAATAATAATTTGCAGTCAAAATTTACTTTTTGCCATTTATTAATATAGCCGCCATTAAAGAGCTATATTAATTTTTTTAAAGTCATAAGTGCCGAAGCCCGAAGCGTCCGCACGCCAGCTTACATAGGTAGTATACTGGGACTAGATTTCACAATTGTTCCAAATGTAAGGCATACGACCCGATGTAGTGAATCAATATCTTATATACTTATACAACTTATAGCGTTGTTGTATCTCGACCATCTCTCTGTTAAATTCTTTTTTATTGGAATATATGCCAAAGAGAAAGAGATGTATTTAGGGAAACAATGCCAGGACAATCACTTCAAATTTCTGGTCTCATACTAGAGAATTTCCTGTACTGTGAGTACCAGATTAACGATCATTTAAAACCAGGACCAACTTGCCGAGCCTGACCCCACCGTAGGTGGGGTATAGGGCTCGTATATATACATATATACGAGCTGTATGTAACATTAAGTTTTTCATCCTGTATTACATAAGCTCACGCGCTTGTTCCTGTGTTACAAGGTGTATAATCGTTTTGATATTTGTACCACTCACGTTTTCTCGCTCCTGTCAGCATACGTTTATTTTCATAAATTTCTCTTTATGTCTCGGGGGATGTCGTTATCAACTTTTACAAATTTAGATCGCGTCTCTCGTTATAAAACTTGACTGTGTCGCTTCGTTACAAACTCACTCAATTTTTGTTGTCAATTTGTTTCAAAGCTGTTTTTTATTGTTGTCCTACAATAACTAAATAATAAAATGTGAGAACCTAACTTTGTATTCATAATTTATTAATGTACTATGTAAATACCACAAAATATTTAAGATTGAAACACACAGAGAGCGGGTGCACATCGGGCGCAGGTGTAGTACACACACACACACACACAC
>NW_020653731.1:9342894-9374594 GCF_003589595.1 Hyposmocoma kahamanoa
ACACACACACACACACACACACACACACACACACACACACCTAGCCTATTGTACTAAATGATTGGTTCTCCATACAAACTTTCATCCCATAGTTCACCCCCTTTAAGATTTATTTTTGTGACAAAAATTCGTAAGTAAGACGTCGAGGGATGCACTTTTATCTCTGATTTAATCAGGAATGAAATAAGGAACGTTCGTGTATTGATAAATAATTGGCCTATTCACTTGTCGTTACCAATTGATAGTTGTACTACGATCCAGGATGACATCGTACTACAAAAGAAATGCATAACAATATTGGCGAATATTAAACAAACTGATTCGTGTAAATCGTACTTCATTGGATGTAAAACATTAACTATAACTTCTAAACGCATTTTTGAGTGCTGTAAATTCGTAAAAAAGCATACGTATCTATACTCCCCAATCACAACAATAAAAAGAAACAACAGAAACCTGCATAAATTAATACTTTTCCCAAACCACTCTTGGTATACACATATCCAGACTACAATGACAATTTAATGACAATTAAATAATTCAATGACAATTAAAAATTTATAATAGTATACCAAATGAAATAAAAAACTAGGGAAATTATCTAAATTCATCATAAATTGAAAAAAATAAACTATTTTTAATCAATGATAAATGCCATCTTATCATTATTTAGTATTATTTAATATTTAACCATTGTTTAGTATAAAAATCAGTTTCGATTGGTCCATATAAAGAAGGATGGCGAAAGCTGACCCAAAATCAACGAAGCGCCGTTCATGGACTTTGCTAGTATAATTTTAAGTTTTAGTTTATGCCTAGTTATCAATACATTTTTGTATATTTTTAGAAGTCAGGAATAAATAAATTGCAAAACAATATTTTAGAATTGTTGCAAAAACACCAACGCGATTGATTCAGTTCGACTATAGATTAGGTAACGTTCTAACGTACGTTTCATTCTAAGCATGATTGAATGTTTACCTACCTAAAGTATTGGTTATTTTACAGTACACACTTATAATATCAAATCTATAAAATGCCTAGTCAATTAATCAATTTAACAATAATGACATAAAGTAAAGAATAAAAAACAATGTGACAAAAATGTCTAGACAATATTTAAATAAGAGATATGAAAGATAGCAAAGAAACGTTTTGACAAGAGGCGTCTTGCCAATGTCAATGTCACTTTGAGATTGAGAACAGTGTGACCATTTGTGGCAGATTTCTGCCAGTTGGGCAGATTTAATTTTTAATAATTTTCATTGCAACAGAACATGTTAACGTTGTTTTAAATGTGGCAGAGTTTGGCAGATTTAGGAATATTCAGCAAGTTCAATAATAAGGAACTTGCTGAATATTCCTTAACCTTTAGGAACAAACTGAATATTTGTTGTTTTCTGCTACTACGAACAAACGTCTGAAGCGAAATATAGGGTAATGTTATAAACATAACCTATACCAAATTAATAACCCTAGCTTCTACAGGCTGTACACAATTATCTTTTTTGATACTTTGATAATGAATCAGAAGTATTGATAGGTCTCTTAATGCACGTCATCAAAACACTTCTTTCTAGTGCTCCCTCTGCATCGCCCTTGCAAGGAGCCACATGCATGGGAATAATATAATTAAGATTTTTGTAAAACCATGTGACAAGTAAATAAAGATGAATATCAATAGTTCAGTCAAAGTACAGCCGGCAGTAAAATAATAACATCAGTTGATTGCCACTTCGTCTATATCCACTTTTCGCAGTAATTTGTTCGAAAGTATAAAACGTGGACAAATATTCGTTCCGTAAAATATAGTTTCATTTCCAATATTATTATTTTAGTTATTACGGTCTTATTCAATAAACATTCAACTGAGATTAAGCATTTGAAAGCTAACAGGGCATTTTTTTTAGGTAGAAAACGAAGATTCGAAGTTTCGTAATAAATATGCAAATTAGCTCTCAGAGTCGCTTGTATAAAAAGGCTTTTAAATCGATCCGAGGCCTTGCTAGTTTTTGATGTTTTGCTAAGCTTACTTCATAAAATTATATTTATATAATTACCATTTAAAAGCCTTCTATAAAAGTACGGAACAGATTTTTAAAAACATTATCCGTTGGTTTTATGCATATTTATATTATATTGTATTATTATAACAATGTGACCACTAGCTACATACCAGAATGTTTAATTTGAAAAAGGACTGACATATATATCGTGTTTTGGATTCGATTAAACGTTCTGGTTTAAGTGGCCAGAGGTTCGTATGAAACGTTGTTATGTTAATTCAACATCTTTTTAGCGTTCCCCTAAGTACATTTAATTTGAAAAAAAAAAGACTACAATCGTCTTTTGATTTTCGTTAAAGGTTCTGGTATATATGGCCAGTGGTTCGTATGAAACGTTTTTGTCATAATTCAACCTCTTTTAGCGTTCGCCTAGGTACATTTAATTTGAAAAAAGAATGACTGCAATCGTCTTTTGATTTTCATTAAACGTTCTGGTATATATGGCTAATGGTTCGTATCAAACGTTGTAATCATAATTCAACCTATTTTAGCGTTCCCCTAGGTACATTTAATTTGAAAAAAGAAGAAGAATGACTGCAATCGTCTTTTGATTTCTATTAAAAGTTCTGGTATATGTGGCCAATGGTTCATATGAACATAGTTATTATAACTTAACCTATTTTTAAAGTTCCTCTTAAATATGTTCATAAGTAATATATATAATACATATGTATAAGTACGTACTTATGTTATTAGTTAACATTTACGTGATAAGCAAATTCTTTCTGTTATCACCACCATTATGTTTCCAGTAGTTGTAAAGGTGTTGTTTATAAAAACAAGGACTATACTGGATTATGTAACAAATTTATGAATGCACCAAAATTAAATGTAAACCACCTCTTGTCGGTGGAGCATCTTCACTAGGCAGAAAACGAGCACCATCTCTCCTACAAGCCAGAGCTCCTTGAGCTCCTTTGTGTTCTACCAATCATATTTTATAAATTTATTGTAATATACTTAGATTTATTTTTGTGCAACACGACACGTTTTGACGGACTTGAGACCAGCTTGAGACCCATAGTACAGGGGATCTTAGTCTGAGAGCTAGGCACATCTCTGTACCTATTTTTGTGTGTTTTGCAATAAAGATATTTTTAATTTTTATTTTTTTATTTTTTTACCTGGTTGAGTGAAAAATCTGTCATAATATGTTTTTTACAGGTGGCGCTACTGCAAAAAAGCAGTTCAAACCCAACACAAAAGTCTGTAAGCAAGTACAAAAAATTCGAAGGATCTGCTGATTCAATTTGTAGGTCAGTTGGTAAAAGGGGAGGTAACTGTCATTGGTTTGAACCTAGTTGGATCGAAATAATTTTTCGTTCAGTTTCTTCGATCTTAAACTTAAACTAGTGAAATATTTTCACAAAAAATATATGAATACCATGGTAGTGCAAATATCATGATATTCCATAAAATTAATGAGCCATTATATGTCGTACTGCCGCGCACAGGTCTTCTTTAGGGAGAGGGTGTATTCTCCAATATGGATTGGAGAATTTACACGTTTTCGACATGTGGGTTTCATCACGTTTTCCTTTATCGTAGGCGAGAGGCATTGCTGCTTTGCATTGCCGACCTTTCGTTTTTGAAGCAACCATTTTCCTACTGGAATTGTTAATAAGTTCTTTTTGTAAAAAAAATGTGCCAGACGACCACACCTGTTGCCTGGTCTCAAACTAGGGAATTCCCTGTATTATGAGTACCAGAGCAACAGAATTCACTCCGGGACTCTACCCGGAATATCCCGACGAGAATCAATTTAGAAAAGTTCATTTCCCATATTGGTTTTACGGGAAATCGAACCCGGGTTTCACAGTGCAAATTGTTAGGCTATCGAGGTTTTTCTTTTACGATACCAAGTGACGAGACGAACAAGTCGAGACGAACAAGATGGTAAGCGACACGCCTGTACATGACAGTTGCAGTGCTACTCAGAGCTTTAAATCGCAAGGCACTGCCACTGCGCCCGTCTCCCTAAGATATAAGTTGACAAGTACCATGTGCCTGTAACTTCGCCAGTACCTTTATTACCCTTCAAAACCGGAACGCAATAACGCTCAAATTATTGCTTGGTGGCAGAAGTAGATAAGGTGGCAGTACTTCCCTGAATGAACTCTTTCACAAGGAGCTCTAGAGCTACTAAAAATGAGTTCATGATGATGGTCGTTTCTTTAAATAAATAATAAAGTTTGTTTTCATAATAAGTGAAATGCTGCTACGACATGAACAAACAAATAAATTTTCGACAAAATCGTAAGCCAAACCAACGAGTTCTGCGGTATACGTTTCTCCGAATGCTGAGCTCAGTTTTGTGTTACATGATTTTATTTTCTTAAGCTCCCATTGTCGGACACGAATAGTGTTGGATAATTTTCCGAAAAATTTCAAATAGTGGAAACGTTTCAGAAAAATCTTTGAAAAATTGGATAAATGTAATTCGAAGACTCATATTAAGTTCTACGTTTAGATATATGTACATTTTAAAGTTTTATTTAGCATGAATTACAAAATAAAATTGTATAAACATATTGCTAAAATATGTCTAAGCCCTGCTTGGCTTGTTTCCACAAATTCTCATGATAGAGTTCTTAACTTATGACAGGTGTCTCTGTCAAATGTGAAAAAATGTTGTGTATAAAATATTATGCATATTATAATATGATTTTTTCAAACGGAAATTTTTCCTTGATATAACGCTATACATGAGCCTCCTTCACTATATTACGCGTATATTTAAAAATTACACCATGAAAACTTATTGAAGTATTAATAACAATAGAAACAAAAATAATATTATTGTTATTCTCTTGTTCAAATATCTTAGAGGAATAAAAGAAAACTGCCTGTGCAAAATAAAGTCGGCCGATGACCTACAAACGTCAAATCGTTTTTATTTCACATTATTATTTTCACACCACAAAAGACGAAAAAGAGGAAGCCTTCTAATCTCTTCGAAAATTCATAACGTGGCATAACCATACTGGTTTGACCTGTAAAAAACTCAAATCTTGCTAAAGAAACAAAGCAAGATATTGAACTATATTATTTCTTCACAGCTCTTTGATTCTGGTCGCTCTCTAGCCATGTCGTAGTAAATATAAAGACCTTTAACTGAGCGATAAATTTGGCACAAAGAAAGCAACCGTTTACTTCCGTTACCAACCTCGTTTCAGCCCCTCGATGTTGGTACTTTCAGGCCTACAGCGTTATGTTCAAAGAAAGGACATGGTACTTTGGATGTTTTTTGAGCCACTCTGGGATCGTAAAAAAGGGTTTGAGGTTAGGCGTAATATCTTTTGAAATATCTATCTGACGACACGGCTCGATTCTAGATAGCATCATTTAGGAAATTTAGCAGAGTTCCTTGGGAAAGTGCGTCCAGGTAACTATTCTGCTCTCTCTGTCGTATCTGTCGCAGGACACTGCACGTGAACGAGCTAGTAAAGGTAGACCTAGACATTCTCCGGTCTCTCTAGCCGCGTAGGTTTCTGGGAACTGAAGAGACGCCTCGGCTTCGGGAAGTGAGCGTGTCTTACAGCTGGGCCACCAAAGAGGAGATTTGGTAGTGGACTTTAGAGTCAATGGCTTAGCGGTGGTAACCATTACTTGTGCAATGCGCAACGGGAAGTGAGCCTACAGCTGTGGTACTTATTTGGAAAATAGGGAGGGCACTTGAGAACGGGATGAAGTTTGTGACAACCCTGTACACTGGCTAACCTGAACTTAGAGGGATCCTGTGCACACACAGGATATAGTGCATTTCTCGTATAACCTAAGGGTCGGTAGGGAGGGTCACTATAAACAAAACTAAAGTAGAAATAATAATAATAATAATGTATGGGGCTGTACATAGCAGTTAACGTATAAGCAACAAAGAACTTATGAAATTACTGAGGACGCAATTCGAGAATGTTATTTTTGAAAACATCGGTAAGAATGAAATATGACTATATGTATTCGAGCGTAATTTTGGTTGTAAGTAGAGCAGAATCTAGATAGTGGACTGTGCTGAGCTGGGTTAGTACGGCATCGTAGTACATTCAATATTTTGGTTATTTTATGACTGGATTTGGAGTTACGTAGCGACATCTCTTGAAAGTCGTTCAGACTAATTTGTTTGTCTGTTTTATTGGTTGAGAGACTCTAGTGCTAAATAAACTGTTTACATTATGAGTTATGAGTTACGGCTTCAAGTCCCATTTCCCCTGGTGATCTTCTTACCCCACCTGTGACCATAATGTGTTTTTGTTATAATATGGAATTCCTTAGTTTGAGATCACCTAAGTGGTATGGTTGTACAACATGTTAATATTATTGGGTTGGTCAAAATGTTCGTGTGGTATCAAAGTATAAATAAAAAACATTATTATAAACATTATAATAAAACTAAATAAATAAATATCAAACTTTTCCAATTACGTATTGGACTTGTTGATCTACGATTTTGCTCTCTTCCGGGATAATTTGAGAATTCGCGTCTTTACTTAACGAATACAGCTCTAATGTCGTTTGTCGATCTCCTCGTTGTCAAAAACGTCGATTCGACGAATTTTGTGAAAACCGAAATAAGTGGAAATCTCAAGGGGTTATGTCGGGCGAATAGGGTAGATTAGTTAACACGTCTCAACCTTTTTTTTTTTTTTTACCTGCAATAGTTTTTAACGGTTTCGTAAAGACGTGTATGTTTGGCATTATCATGATGAAAACATTTTTTTTAAGATACCAAGCGAGTGGACGAACAAGTTGTGCGTGAGGTGGCAAACGACACGCCTGTCCATAATAGTCGCAGTGGCGCTCAGAGCTCACTGCGCCCGTCGCCCTGACACATAATTTGAAAGTCCCACGTGCCTGTTATTGGAACACAGTAATGCTCACATCCCTGCATTGGCGACAGAAACAGGTAAAGTGAGAGTACTTGCCTGGACGAACTCTTTCACAAGGAGCTCTACTATTAACCAGTTCCAGCCATTTCTTCTTCTTCTTTTAAATGTTATGGCCCCAACGAAATAATCAATGATTTTGCCAATGTCAAGTAAAAATAACTATGTACGGTAGTTTAGTATTATTATAAAAATTATACAAAGAAATGGCGATTTCGCCAATGTCCTGTGAGTTTTTGTTTTTCGTGAATTATAAACTTCAAACTTTCCCGCCGATTCTTAAAATCCGCGTTAATGTATTATTTTTAAAATTACTATACATATGTATACAATATAACATTTTAAAAGAGAAAAGCTCTTTTTTATTCAAAATTAGCTAATGGCGAAAACCGTACCATTAAATATTATTCCAATAGTTTTCTTGGGAAAATTTATTTCTATTGCTTTTATGCTGTAATTTATATTCTTACTATAATATTTATTCTCTCCTTTGACGAAACTCGTGGCCAACAGTGGGGCGTGTGTAGATTGGTACAGTACAAGGACAAGTTCAAGATTGAGGTCATGCAAAGTTTATTAATATTGTATTTTCAAACCTTCTTTCGAGAAAACTCATTTTGTCTACGTGATAAAAAAAAATAAAATTTTGTAGAGCTCATTGGGGAAAAATTCGGAAGTACTGCCACATTACCTATTTCTGTCGCCAAGCAGTAATGTGAACCTCACTATTCCGCTTTCGTGGGTGCTGGTGAAATTACACGCATATGAGTTGTCAACTTATATCTCAGTTTGACAGGCGCAGTGGCAGCGTCCCTCAAATCTTTGCGATTTCAAGCTCTGAATGGCACCGCAACTGCTATGGACAGGCGTGTCGCTTAACACCAGGCTCATGACTTGTTCGTCACTTCACTTGGTTTCATATATATATATATATAAAAAGTTGGAGTATCGCTGGGTCAAGTGTATCGAGCTAAAAGGAGACTATGTTGAAAAATAAATTGTCACTTTTCCAAAATTTTCATTTTTCTTTTGTAGACTAAGTACTTATCGGACCACCCTCGTATATATGTAAAAAATAGTAATTTCAAGGCTCTCTTTAAGTTTTCCCATATATCTAAGTTACACCTCTTGCCAAGCAGCACCATATGTCTTGAATGGAGTCCAAAGATGTACGATAAAGCCGCTATTGAAGGCAACGGAAAGGTCTGAAGGTTCCAAACACCCGAGTCCATTTATTTCGATTCGCTAGTGACATTTTTGCGACCGCTCTTTGTGCATTTTGTGTTGAGTGGTAAAGAGGTTTGTTGGGTTGCGAAAATGTTTCTTAAGATAAGATATTTTTTCATTTTCTATTGATATTCAGACCATACAGTCAAGCGGAGCGCCCGATAGAAAGCGGTTACCGCCATCTATAGACACACCTGTGCTGTTAAGGATGTATCTTTAGTAACCAAGGATAGAAATATGCGACTTTATATTTTATATTTTCCTAAATTCACGTAATATGCATAGAGTGGATGATACCTTCTAAATCTATGTATGATTAAAACAAAATGGGAAAAAATGGAAACAAAATATTTATGTGGCCCTAATTTGGCATATGAAATGAAATTTTTATTTGTTTAAAACATGGTGAACGAAAGATGGAACAGAGTATAAATAGTACACATTATTATTATTTTACTTGAATAGGCATGCAAAATTTTACTTAAATTTAATTTAATTATAACTGTTATTGGACATGCACAAGGTATAATTATCTAATACGGTTTACCTCTAGAGACGCGTTTGAAATGGCGAAAAAATAAATCAACTGTATCCACACAAATGTTTATACCTAAATGTAACTCTCTTCAAGCTGACTGTTGTGGCGGAAGTTTCAAGCAGCGTCCTGAGCCGAGGACCGTGCCCACTGGGGTGGTTTCGGGCCCGCTACTTAGCTTATTATACTGGTTAAGAGGCTTTAGCTCGCCCTTTTGTCCGTTGGCGTAGTCAAGGCCATTAGCGAATAATTGCTAAATTCCTTCAGAAAAAAAGTGAGGATCAGCTGATAATTTTTCCGCGATCTTATCCCTATCTAGATATCCTTATAGAAAAAGGTCTTAGTTTGTCAACACTTACAAACCCAGCTTTTTAAATCGACTTAAAAAAGGAGGAGGTTCTCAATTCCACTGCATTTTTTTTGTATGTACGTTGCGCGGTATCGGCATTCGTGAACTAATTTTCGTAATCGAATTCTTAGGTTTTCGCGATTGTTACACATAGGAAATGAAACTATTTTCCCGGACTTTAATTGCTTGTATTTGTTTTTTCATACAAACCGACCATCAAATACAAATGTACGTGATTTAAATCCGGAAAAATAGTTTAATTTCCTATAATTTAGATGATTCTTTTTTTGTTGTAAGGAGGGTGCCTCAGTAGTTGTCCCATTTAAACTTGAATATTCTGCCCTGCTAAGTCGAAAGGCGCTATCTCTGAGATACGCACTTTTAGTTATTTTTCATACCATTCAAAAGCTATAATAATTTCGCATCTAATGGTATAATAGAAATCTGCCTTAAAACATTTAAGAAACCACTGAGAAGTGTTTTTATATCTCAATTTTTCCTTAAAATATATGGGACCTTCTTTAAGCAGATTAAGATTAAAATCATTATCTCAATTTTCGAAACCTTTCTTTATAATCAAAATAGCGATATCTCACAAAACAGGTATAATGGTACATATTATGGATAACTTAAGTATGTCAATAAATGTATTAGTAAAAAATACGTTTAAATAGGTTTTACCATCTTCAAAAAGATTTATTTTTGAAGGTGCGAAAATACAATTTACAAAAAGTCGATTTTCTCAAAACTTACTCCGATTGAGATAGCGCTTTTCGGCTTATCAGGGCAGTATTCCACCTCCAAACGTGGCAAATTAGGGGATTAATAACTTTTGAAGTCGGTTTTTTAGTACTCTGTAATGAGATTATTTTATAATACCAAGTGACGGGACGAATAAGTCGTGCGCCTGGTGGTAAGCGACACGCCTATGCATAACAGTTGCAGTGCCACTCAGAGCTTTAAATCGCAAGGATATTAGAGGCACTGCCACTGCGCCCGTCACCCTGAGACATAAGTTGACAAGTCTCTTGTGCCTATAATTCCACCAGCTTTTAAAGGTCATATTGAAAAATGGAAAACAGAAGATGATAAATAATCGAGTTCTTGACGTTAGAGCGTTGTTTTATCAATTTATTAGTACCTAGCAGTAGAATTCCTTGTGAAGGAGTTCGTCCAGTGAAGTACTGCCATCTTATCTATTTCTGCCGCCAAGCGGTAAAGTGAGCATTACTGCGTTCCAGTTCCGAAGAGTAAGGGTGTTGGTGAAATTCCAGGCATATGGGACTTCTTTGCGATTTAAAGCTCTGGGTGGCATTGCCACAACTTGTTCATTTTGTCACATGGTAGTCGTAATTGATACATATGGTCGGTGTTTTCTATAAAAGCTGTTTTAAATAGTCCTGTTTAAATTCAATTTTAAACTTTATATATTTTAAGACAGTCGTTACAATATAAAACATGTTCGCAGAATTTTTTTCAAAATGTTGCTTACGCCTTATTTACAAAACGCCGACGATATTAGAAATAAAACATTTCTTCTAGATTCAACGAGTAAAATTGTGTTTGTTTTTTCAAACAAACTCATCCCATGGTCACGGTTTGTTTGAAAAACAAATAGACGCAATTTTAAATTTCATTTCCAAGGTTTGTTTTATTTTATTAAACGACTCAAAAAAAAGGAGGGGTTATACGTTCGGCAGTATGTATGTTTCCATATTACTCCGTCAATTGTGGACCGATTTTGCAAACTCTTTTTTTGTTTGAAAGGGTGCACTCTCGTGGTGGTCCCACTGTCACCAAGTCAAAATCTGATGAGGGGATCCCATGGATATCAAGGGAAATCCTCAAATTTCATAGGCATGTCCGTACATTTATCTATTTCTCCATCAATTGCAGACCGATTTTGAAAATTCTATTTTGTTTGAAAGGGTATAACTCTCGAGGTAGTCCCTGAAGCTATTCCGGGTTCGTTTCGGCTATCACAAATTACTAATTATTCATTCATTTTGTTATAGATTATTTGTATTAGTTCGTGGAAGTATTAGTAGAATGGCTGTGTAAGAGTTTTTCTCGACAAAATGCTACGGAGAAATTTCGTAGCTTTGAATTCGCTTAGCAAAATTTATATATTTATCCCACCTCGGGAGTCAGCAGTTAATCGGCTAAGAGGTAATTTAAACGAAAGCCTGTCGTAAGTCACGCTTAGCGTGGAAAAGGTTGAATTATTCCTCCAATAAAAGTTACTAAATGGGTTTGTTTAGGCAAGTTTAAATAATAAAGTAATTAAGCATTAATGAATTAGAAACTGGGGGAAACAAAATATGATTACAGTTTATTTACACTGCGCTGTACGTTCTTTTGTGTTCTTAAGTAAGAAAGTAAGAAAGAAAGTATTCATCGTAAGTATTTTTTTTAGTTCATCTAGGGAAATAATGCCACCTTACCTATTTCTGCCGTGAAGTGAGCGTTACTTATTGATATATGTGAACGGTATGTTGTCACTCACGGTCTTCATTATGACGTGAAAAAGACAGAACTGATCGTATTTAAATATGACAAAGGGCCAGACACTGTTGCGCCGGTTACGTTATTTGGATCAAAGTTAAAAGTAGTTTATACTTTTAAATACCTAGAATACATTATTACAGACACGCTTACGGATGATGAGGACCTTGAAAGGCAGCGCCGAGCCATCTCAGTGAAAAGCAATATGTTGGCGCGGCGTTTTGCACACCAGGTGAAAGTTACACTGTTTCAGGCATACTGTTAGGCGTTTTATGCGAGTCAGCTGTGGTATAATTACATTTAACGATCGATAAATACTTTACGAGTGCAGTACAACAACGCATTTCGAGCCAAGTTACGTCTGCCATGACGCTGCAGTGCGTCTAGCATGTTTGCCCTGAACAGGGTGGACGATTTTTACACCCTTTTAGGAAAGCGTCAAAGGTCTTTTGCAGAGAGACTAAATAAGTAAGACTTTGTTTTTGAGATGTGACTATTATAACTGTTTTTAATGTTCCCAATGTTCTTGTTAATTGAATTTTTGACATTTTTAATTTTAACTTGAATTTAATTTTTATTTTATTTATTGCTTTTAAATTTTTATGACCGTGTAATGTATAATGTAATATGTGTAATGTTATAGCATTAATGCCTAAATAAATAAATAAATAATTGGATTGAATTGAATTACTGTGTTAATATATTATATTTTTGCGATTTAAAGTTTTGAGTGGCACTGCAACTATTATAGACAGGCGTGTCGTTTACCACCAGGCGCACGAATTGTTCGTCCCGTCAGTTCTTATCATGAAAACTACTATTATAACTCTGTGCACCACGATAGCATTACCTAGAAGTCATTATGTATCAAGATATTTCGCTCTCCAGCCAAGGATGACTACTTAAACCTTCTAAACCTATAATAGTAGCTGTACACCTCCTTGTGAGAGAGTTCGTCCAGGGAAGTACTGCCATCTTACCTATTACAGCCTACAAACAGTAATGTTTTTATTTATTTATTTTTTTACACATGCTCCCAGTCCCGCGCTAGGGAAACCCTGTATCGCAAAGTGCCTTGGACACACAAAGACAACCACAAATTACACCAACTGGACAGACGTGTCGCTCACCCCCAGGCGCACGACTTGTTCGTCTCGTCATTTAGTATTATAAAAAAGCCTGTACGGTAAAAGCAGGGCAATAATCATTGACTTACAAATAAATGGACGACGGGTCTAATACAAAAACCACGAAAAAAATGTCCCAAGTCAACCTATTCGAAATTTAAATTGTTATGTCATCGCAGTATCGCGCTGTCCGTAAAACAAATGAAGACTAAAGCGGAGTGTCGCGCTCTGTATACGATTTTAGCGCCTTACAAGTGCGGACACTTTTAGCGCGGACCCGACGTCCATATAATTGTAAGTCAATGGCAATAATACATAATTTACCTAAAATACACGATTTGTTGTTCATTGTTTACGAATTGTAAAGGACATGCTTCTTCCCACGGGGCCACGGATGAGACTCCTAACTACATTCGCCTCGTTAAAACCTCCGACGGACAGCTAGTTCCGCAAAATAATACATTGGATGATTCAAAGGGGAAGCGTTACCAGCCTCGTGGGCTCTCTTTGCCCTGAGGCACGGCCTTCGATAATTCCCTTTACCCTTATAATCAATTTTTATTTCAGCCTATATTAGATGAAGCACAACGTTGTGTATAGGGATATATGTGAAATATTATACGAATGATTCTCGTTAACTGAAACAAGGTTTTAAGTTATAATGTTATACAATATTAGTAGGAGGAGAGTTTCTTGTGAAAGAGTTCATCGGGACGAACAAGTTGTGCGCCTGATGGTAAGCTACACGCCTGTCCATAACAGTTTAAATTTATTAACAGCTTTAAATTGCAAATATCTGAGGGGCACTGACACTGTATCCGTCACACCGAGTCATAAGTTGACAAGGCTCATGTACCTGTAATTTCACCAGTACCCCTTACCCTTCAAAATCGGAATACGGTAATGCTGACATTACTGCTTGGCGGTAGAAATCGATATGGTGGCAGTACTAACCTGGACGAACTCTTCCACAAGGAGCTCTACTGCTACTAAAACGGTTGCCCTAGTTTGGCGAAACGGGACACAGGTTCGAGGCCAGTCAGATCGAGGGAATTTTTCTTTGTGTTCGATCTTCATATTAATAAATTATTATAAATAAAATTTGGGTAAGTACGTCACTCTTAGGAAAGAAAGGAAAAATTTAATGAAATTTGAGACGATGTGCCAGAAATACAGCATCATTATTTAAAATGATGATTATTTTTAAATATGATACTGAGTGAAAGGGTAGGCAAAGCAAGGCAATTTGTGACGTCATGCCTATATAAGCGGCGCCTTTGTTTTGTTCGTGCAGTATAATTATCAATAATTCGGGGTTTAAAGCGTATAAAAAGCAAGTTTTATCAAAATTATTTGTTGATGTGTTTGGGTATAACTTTCAGGCATGTTTGATCTGTCTACTCAAAGTTTTGTTATACGCCAAAACGTGGCTTTTTTATAGAACCTAAAATCTTTCCAGCTATCATATTTCTGTCCTAAGGTTGCCTGGAAGAAACTGGTAATTAGCAATAAGATCGCCAGTTGTACATTAGCTTGCTCTGTGATGCTTACATTACTGTTCTATCTTGACAGTGTGTTTTTAACGTGCAGTAAAGAATATTTCATTATATTATTCATTCAAAAAAGATATGAACCAAAACATTTTTATTGTTACTCATTAAAAAAAGAAATGAATCAAAACGTTTACAAACTTTTGTTAATCACTCCTTTTCAAATTTTGTATTTTGGCTTTTATGCGCCTGCTCTTCCCTGAAATATTTATATAATATTCTGTTTATTATTTCGCAATTGATGGAAACACTTTACAATTAATAAAAAAAATCTGCTTCCATCTGCAATGCTCGCGGGACCACAGTTAAAATCTTAAGCAAATACAACAATAAGATTAAAAGAATGAGGGAAAAAAACACTTCGAAGAACGTAATGGATGTCTGCTAAAAGCCTCCACTTTTAAGTATAAATGGAAACGGAAAATCGGAAAAGTGCTACCCGAAAAATTACTTACCGGCTCGTTCTGTCTCACCGTGACTCGTGGAAGGTTTCTGTCGCATTTAGTGTATAGAATATGTTTGGAAACAGTTATAAGTCAAAATTGCTTCCATTAACCACCAAAGCGGAGGAAAGAAAAGTTGTATTAAAACAGCCATTTATTTCTGTTCACTTAAAATGGAGTTGTTGATTATTATTATGTAGCGTTAACACAGAAATAACTCTATAGGGATCAAGAGTGTCATCTTTTTGACAAACTCCGCCCATCACGAGACCTTGGAAGCGCATAATTAGTGAAGTAACATAAATATTTTGTTGAAGTCTACCGGTATCGATATTTGTTATACTTGTAATTTCAGATTACGAAACATAGGCAGATGGAGCATACGCAACAAACGATGTGAAGCCGCTTTTCATCTATTGTGTGCGTGACAACTAAGAGGGGCGCTGTAGGGACATGCCCATTTGTATGCGTGTAAGATTGCCACATGGAGCGAAAAAACTCCCGCATTTTTTTCTGTTGCTTTCTATAATACTAATGTTACAAACTGGAAATGTTATTGTGCAATATGGTACTCAGTGGTATTAGGGCACACCCCGGACACTCCAGACAACGGTCGAAAATCATTTACCTACTACTACTACATACAGCAAGGCGCAATCTGCACACGCGCAAATGTGTGCGTGAAGTGGCAGGGTTACCTCACTTTCTTGCACAATTACGTTACGTGATCAGAGCGGCAACATTGGGAAAATGCTAAGGCGAATCTATTATCTATGATTCTATTAATAGAATCCAGAATCCTAATAATTACACATGTTTATTATGTATTTATAACAATATAATATCATATTTTTCATTAACTCACTAACTAGAGTAATATTGAAGATTTATTTAAAAAATATATTAAAAGCACTTAAAATGTTATATTTTGGACATGTACTTTTAAATAAGTTAACCAAGGTATTTGAAATTGCGTGTCCAAGTTGATCATCTTTACTTAGTTAATAATTAGGATATTCGCTACTTACGCAACATTTATCGGCAATATGAATTGAAAATTCGAGAACCCTTGTCTACTAGCTTACGAAGTCATGGCGCCTCATTATATTGATATAATAAATCTGTATTTTTATACATACATATATTACTCTGCAGTAAATAAATGAAGAAAACAACAACTGAATGAGTCTCAGACATAAGTTTTTTACTTACCTACTTCGTTTCATCTTTCGGAAAATGATGATAAACAGCCGCATACAGCACAATTCACGACTATTATAAATAGTACCGTAAAATCATGTTTTTTATTAACGTACAAGTTTCGTAATGAATAAATGAAAACTATATTCAAATATCAAAGCCGTCTTCGCGGGAAAACGGCTCGCCGGCAGCTTTGTTGTCGTTCAGTCAATGTGACCGGCAATGTGCGGGGTGTGGTGCGGTATCTAAAGCCAAGGAGGGGCGGAGAATGTCCGTTCTCTTTACTTTTTGTTCTCTGTACTCCGAAAACGTTTCGACTTTTTTTCATTAGTGCGATGACAGTTTTGGTATAAATTTGCAACACAGAAATGTCTTACAGCAGAAGTATAATTTGTCCGAAAATCTATTATTAGAATAATTATTACACAAACAAACAAATTCTGGACTGTACTTTGCTGGTGCACAGCAAGTCCACTTACGTAATTTTCGTCATACCATTGTGCTATGTTTTTGCGACTATTGCAGCCGGCGAGTGCCGAACGCCGAATTTTTTGCATTACCTAGACGGTACGACCCTCTTCTGTGGGTTTAGGTTAGGTTAGGTTAGGGCATGAAAAAGCCGCACGAGCCGAGGGAGCGAAACGAGCGTGTCGCGGCAGCGGCCGGCGAGTGCCAGAGCCTAGTTTGTTTGCATTAGCTAGACGGTACCATCCCCTCCTGTGGGTTTAGGTTAGGTTAGTATATGAAAAAGCCGCACGAGCTGAGCGAGCGTAGCGAGTGTGCCACGGCAACGGCCAGCAAATGCCAAAGCCGAATTTAATTGCATTACCTAGACAGTACCACCCCTTTCTGTGGGTTTCGGTTAGGTTAGTATAAGAAAAAGCCGCACGAGCCAAGTGAGTGTAGCGAGCGACTACAACTCGGTCATATAAATTGGCTTAATTAGGTTCATATATAATGGAATTGGGTTCATATAAAATGTCTTTATCATATTTTCAAAAGGGGTGCTGTAATTTGACGAGTTGTATATTATTTTGCGACAGGTTCTAATACTTTACACACACAGACAGGTTTTAATATCTGTAATAAGAAATAATATAATAAAAACGTATCCTGGATATCGTTTTTTTTTACAAAATTAAAAATATTCAATGAGATACATTTGTGAAATGGTCTATTGGGGAAATAAAAATCGGGAATAGAATAACTTGTCAATATGTCAAAATAGTAAAACATTAAATGGTGTAATGAAAAAAAACAGTAACGTGTTTTCGGACAAATGCAACAAAATCTATTCAATAAAAATCTAAAGGTTTTCGGAGAAACAAAATTCTATAAATCATGTTTCTAGCTTGTGATAGGTAACCGGTATTAGAATATCAAACAAATTATATGCAATATAAGTTAATATGTAGTTGTTATTATTTGATTTACATCACACAAAGGAAAAAATATTTGTTATAATTATTAATACAAAGATGAGAACACTCAGAAAAAATTCCTTCGATCCGGTCGGATTCGAACCGACGTCTTCTAGCTTACCGTGGCAGACGCTATACCAACTAAGCCACGCACTTTTCTGTTGAATGCGTAAGAGGACTCTCTGCTAAACGGTTGGCTTTGGGATCAGATATTTTAGGGCATTGGACTGCACCTATAATTTGTAACAGTCACAGAAATTAATCAAAACAGAACGGAATGTGGGCGAGCACACGTGCCATAATCTTGATATATAAGCAAGATTTCCGGAACGGTCCCTCAGTACGCGTCAATTCTTGCTGGGCACTTAAAGCAAATTCCATTCAAAATACCATATTGTTAATGCCTAAATAAAAGTGTAATTGTCAATCCGAAAAGAGGAGTCATCTCCTTTCACGGTCAAATCATTTTCAATAACTTAAATCCTGTTTTAATAAAGTAAACACGAAAAAATGTAAAGTAATTAAAGAAATTTTCATTGTTATAACAACACACCTAAATTCAAAATTCATTGAGTGCTAGACAAAATGCATTCTGCGCTCAACGCTCTACGTAGCGAGCAGCATGACAGCAGAACAATTGATCACCTAGTGCTGACAATACGTGGCAACCAGGATTGGCACTCTAAGTTGATTCACACATTTAAGTGCCCCAAGCGATGTATCAAAGTACCCCACAGGCGGGGCAGAATTGGACAATTCCCATTTTTTATGAAAAAAAAAGAGATTAAATTAGTAACGTTTATTAGTTACATCATCAATTAAGTAGAAAAAATATTGATTACTCTTTTGATTGATTATTATAGTAGTTAAGAAAAAAAATACGTAACTGCCCCGCTTCCCCCTAAACGATAGGCGTTAGATATATACATATACCTAACTTTAATTTTAGTGGTAGGGAAGTACTGTCTATTTCTGCCGCCAAGCAATAACGTGAGCGTTCCGGTTTTAAGGAGTAAGGGTGCTGGTGAAATTACAGGCACATGAGACTTGTCAACTTATATCTCAGGGTGACGGGCGCGGTGGCAATGCCCCTCAAATCTTTGCAATTTAATGCTCTGAGTGGCACTGCAACTGCTATGGACCGTCGTGTCGCTTACCACCAGACACACGACTTGTTGTGTGAAAATATCAATTAATAGGCTTTACAGTTTGATATACAATTTTATCTCGAATAAAACTAATTTTAATTCATAATGTTTTATTTCACTGTCCATTGCGATTCACGGCTACTACACCTACAATTACAATAATAATTATTATTATATTCTAAAATAATATGCGAAAATTTTGTCGACAAATCCATAATTATCTTTACATCACTACTTTACACGTGTCATTCCGCGACGTTGGGCATGAGAGTAGACGTCAAACTCAATTTGTTATGCTGCTCGCTACGTAGAGCGTTGAGCGCAGAATGCGTTTTGTCTAGCACGCAATGAATTTCGAGTTTAGCTATATAGCTTAGAATTTAAAATAATTAATGAAAATTTCATTAATTATTGTAAATTCTTTCGTATTTACTTTATTAAAACAGGATATAAGTTATTGAAAATGATTTGACCGTGAAAGGAGATGACTCCTGTTTTCGGATTGACACTTACACTTTTAATTAGGCATTTAGAAAAAAAGATAAATGGTATTTTGCATGGAATTGGCTTTAAGTGCACAGCAAGAATTGACGCGTACTGAGGGAGCGTTCCGGGGATCTTGCTTATATGTCAAGATTGTGTCACGTGTGCTCCGCCCACATTCCGTTCTGTTTAGATTTATTTCTGTGACTGATATAAATTACAGGTACAGTCAATGCCCTAAGATATCTGATCCCATAGCCAACCGTTTAGCGGAGAGCCCTCTTACGCATTCAACAGAAAAGTGTAAAGAAATTCCAGCTTTTTGGTTCAATTTGTAATGTAATTAAAGATCAAATTGGCTTAAAAAAATTCTTAAAACGTCATTCACTACTGATACAACACTTAAGTCATATCAAAATGAATTTTACGGCTCACAGATTAAAGGTTAACTTTATTTAACACCTTTTTTCACACTGACTTACCAAGATTGACCAGACCTAATCTAACCGAGGTTATTGAAAAAAAGAACATCATCCGGTGCGATCGTCGCTTCGGCCTACAGCGTGGCTGAATATTCGGTATTCAGCCAAATCACTATTCGTGGCATCTCTACTAATAATAATCAGCTCGAGCTTATGAAAAAACATCGTACAAATTAAGTTAAAGGTTCGATTCCTAAATATATAATTTTAATCACAAATTAACAAATAGTTATACAAAAACACTTAATAAATTTAGATGTTTTCAGTAATTTTAGTATTAATAGCATTGACTTACAATTATATGGACGTCGTGTACGCGCTAAAAAGTGTCCGCACTTGTAAGGCGCTAAAATCGTATACAGAGCGCGACACTCCGCTTTAGTCTTCATTTGTTCTACGGACAGCGCGATACTGCGATGACATAACAATTTAAATTTCGAATAGGTTGACTTGGGACATTTTTTTCGTTGTTTTTGTATTAGACCCGTCGTCCATTTATTTGTAAGTCAATGATTAATAGTCATTCCGGAATATGACAAAAATATAACTTGGCGGGTGAAAATAACCAATTCGAATTGTAAACTGGTTTCAATAGTGAGGCGATGGCAGATCACGGTATTTACTTTACATTTTATTCAAATTACTACGTATACTCGTAGTACGTATATTCTCTTAGGGGATGGAAAATAATATTAAAGTGTAACACGCTTTTCTGGTAGATCTCTTTAAATTAGAACAAAAACAAAATTTCTCTTCTCTCCTTGGTACTTTTCACCAATTATGTACCAAATGTCACTTTGACATTATAGTTTAAAAATAATTAGTAAATTGTGTCATACCCAATGGGGTCGGTGTAATGTATATGGTTAAACCATTCACGTATTTAGTCCTTTTTGGTAAACGATTTTCTTTAAAATCAACACCGTGAAAGGGTACTTTTTAGTTTCTGACATATTGTTGAAAATGTCAACACTGGTTAATATTTTTTTATGGCAACAGCAGACTACTAGAGCTGCTACGCGTCGATTCGATTTCACATTTGTAGTCGAGCTCCCTGTAAATAATAAACTTTTCTTTATTACTTCCACGTCATACGCCGCCAATAAATTTGCCAAATACTTTCTTTATAGTATATGTACGAAAATCTGGTATCGTCCTGTAGAACTCACGCTCAACAAGTCTCATGCTCACCCAGCTGGAGCTGACCCTTACAAAAGTATGTACCAAAATTTGTCAAAAATAAAGATATATCCATAGAGGATGGAAAAAACATAGTCTAAGGATAAATCAGACTCAGTAGCAGATCGACAGTTGACAGATTCCAAATTTAAAATAAATATCAAAGAAGGTTAACAACCTCTTTTCCAGAATGTATAGCAGTATTCATATGTAAAAGAAGACGTTACGATCAAGCGATGTCTACAGTACTCCAGAGTTACTGTACACTGCGTTTATTGTCTATATTTACAGAACATTTGAGTAAGAGCGTCAAATACGAGGAACGTAATGTATACTCCTGACAAGAGTGATAAATTGTGCGAACATTACTCCGACTTTAGATTCGAAGAATAGACAGGGGGTAACGCCCAGCAGCCACAAGCGTAAGTAGATGTGTACTGTACTCAAATGATTGAAAAGCGCTGGTAAATTTGGGTATGTTTATAAAATTTTTTGTATTGACTGCAAAAATCCTGATGGTATGACCGACGGTTCTGAGAAACCGGCAGATACTGTGGCAACTTGTGTAGATCCCTAACACGGCCTGAGTGGCGCGTGCTATGGCGCCAGAAGAGCCGAGGACCGGAAAAGACTCAAATGCTTTGACTTCAGTGAGTGCTATAGCTTTGTGTCGTTCTCGTCGTTGAAGTCCTGAGCAATTGAGCGAAACGCGTTGTTTAAGGAGCCCAGTCAGTCCCTCGTTGAAGCATTCGGTGACAAGAAAACTACGTTACTGGCTTTCGGGGCACTATCGAAGGTAGAATTTCTCTTAGGAGTTATGCCTGACATTTAAGTTGTGGAAATAGAGTTAAACGATTTTTTTAATATTTACTACAACGTGAATTTTGAAGATTTTGTGACACAAAACTCTGCTTAGTATAAGAAGCTAAACGTGTACTCCAGAACTAGTTGCTTGGTTTGTTTCATGATTTTGTTGGAAACTTGATTGTATTTCGTAGCAGCATTTGATTTAATTGATTTCATTATTTTTGTGTTACACAAAATGTTACTAATATTTTAATTATATACCTACCTACTTAACATGTTTATTTTTACATCTATTTCTATTCCTTTCAGAGGTTAAAGAAACGAAAAATATTCATATCTAAATTCATACTCTGGACCCCACGACTCAGGCTTGCCCGATTCAGAATCGCCTTAAAAACGAAATTGTAAACATTTTCTGTCAAATAAATGTTTTTTTTTTTTACATAATCAATACTACAGCGACGCATTGAACGCCATAGCCATTGACTTTGGCCATAGCTCTTAAATAATATCCATTAACGCATTATGCGCCCTTGGTGTAATAAGGTCACATCTGAAAAATGACAACTTTTCAAGAGAAAGGTCAAAATTCTACGTGCGAAAATAGTCGATTTCTTTTATATAAGTGATAAACGCACTTTTACGATTACGCACGAGGATACGATTTCAGTTTTTCTTTTATGATGTCAATCGATGGGTCGAATAAGTAGTACGCCTGATGGTAAGCGACACGCCTGTCCATAACAGTTGCAGTGCCACTCAGAACTTGAAATTGCAAAGATCTGAGGGGCAACACCACTACGCCTGTCACCCTGAGGCATAAGTTGAAAAGTCCCATGTGCCTGTAATTGCACAAGCACCCTTAACGCCCAGTTTCACGACGCCAAAGTTTTCGCGCGGCCGCCCCGCGGCGACCGCCCAGTTACCATGCTTTCACGTACATTAATGGCGAATCTGAATTCTATTTACTCAGGCAACATGCTCATTTAAGCTAAAACGTAAAAACAAAATAAATAGAGCGTACTTTGCTATGACAGTTAGATGCACGCGGGCGCTGCGCGGCGGCAACGCGGTCTCTGCGCGGCGCGCGGCGTGAGCGTGATGTAATTCGTGTTGAATAAATGCGTCCCTATCCTTTAAATCTGAAACGCTGTAATGCTCACATTACTACTTCACAGGACGAACACTTCACTGCTACTAAATCTTGAACGGTATTAATTAAAACTTATATAAGTGTGGAAGAACACACTGTTAAGCCCAGAAGTAAAGTAGATAATAGTTTCAAGTACAGCCGATATTAGCAATATTGATCGTTGCCTGTTTGTTCACGCCCAGAGGGTAAGTGAATCATTTCGCCCAAATGTGTTCTAATCCTGTTTGTTTAGGCTTCGATGGCCCACAGGCTTGCCCGTCAATAGGGTGAATGTATCTGTACATATACCAGAGGCTATATAATGGCTGTGGTGTCGGATTAGGAGGAAAACGTATACCACTTGCTTCTTCCGTCTATATGCTTTACCCACGTATATAGCCATCGTTGGTAAAGCCGTAAATAGATCGATACTCACGCACAAAAAATTGCCGATTCAATATTGCTAATATCGTCCGTATTTAAAACAGTTATCTACTTATACTTTTAGGTTCTTTGTACGTTCGACCATAGCTCATACCTTTGGTGAAATAAAGCCACATGTGTTCGTACCTCAGAAGTGCCTTTATCACATGAAAATGATAAAAATAATAGGCACTGCATGAAACCATAATTACGAATACGAAGATAGAACACTTAGAAAAATTCGGCCGGATTCGAGCCGACGTCTTTTAGAAAACCGTGCTAGACGCTATGCCAACTAAGCAACGGAACAAACCAGTGGACCTTACGAATTTTTCTATGCGCTTGTTGTCGGATCTTTGTATTTGGGTTTCAATGACTTTTAAGCCGTAGCGCCATCTATGAGAAATCTATGAAAGTATTTCGTCACCCAGTTTGGTAACTTTACAGTTACCAGCCCTGGCTAAAGACGTCGCCATTAACTGTAATTAAATTTGTATTGAATTGATATTTAATTATTGTTTTGTGAAATTACTCCACTAGTTTGTGTTTAGCAACTGCTTAGTTGGCATAGCGTCTGGCACGATTTGACTATAGATTTGGCTAGAAGACGTCGGTTCGAATCCGGCCGGATCGAAGGAATTTTTTCTAAGTGTTCGATCTTTGTATTCATAATTATAACAAACTAGTGGAGTAATTAAAAAAAATCGAATATCAATTCAATACTAATTTAATTACATGAAACTAATTATGTGTATGTAAAATTTTATGCATAAAAAGCATAAAAAGTTATTTAATTATTTCGTTAACAGAATCAGTAAACCCCTCCTTGAAAAGTTATTATTTTGCAGATGTTCGCTAAGGGTGCAAGTTCGTATTATTGGTACTCTATTTATTTTCTATTTTATTGTATGTATCTCATAATTAGTTTACTATGGCTGTGTTGACAGAAGAAAAGATCTTTAATCATTCTATCCTAGGACTATATGCCGCCCCCGAGTGGGCGCTGAAGAGTCCTAGGGGGGTAGGAGTCCTTTATTCCCTAAATACTCGAGTATCATGAAACGAATCATTATGCAAGAAAAAATAAAATTTTAAGTTATAGCGTTCAGGGAATAAGTCCGGAGGCATGGAATTCCACTCTCTAGTCGCTCGCTATATAAATGTAAAAACGAAACGTAAAAAAATATATATTTGTAGTGTCTTTATATACCTCTAGATAAGTCAAGTTTTTTATTTGTCAATTTTAATAAAATCCGAATAACTCAGAAGCGCTTAGACAATAGAATTGTAATTGTAAACAAACGCGCTTTATATCTCTTCTGTGACTGAGCAAAAAATATGATCTTACTTAAGTTTTCAAAAGCGAGCATTCATCACTATCGTCATATGTAACTTACCTACCGTCATATGTACCTTTTGCAAATATAGCGCAATAATAGAACAAAAGTGCCACGTGTTACAGCTCAAGACGTGGACGCGTTCGAGGGTCTTAGCGGCACAAGATATTTCCAAGTGTCGCTGCATTAAAGACTCTCATGGCAACCTTATATGCGAGGTCGACGCGGTGAAGGAGAGATGGCGCTCATATTTCCACGAGTTGCTGAATCAGCAGCACGGAGAGGTACAGCCACCGGTCCTCCCTCCAAATCAGGGACTAGTGCGACCGCTAACGCCTGAGGAAGTCCACTTAGCTCTTCGTCGCATGAAGAATCGGAAAGCTGTCGGAGCCGATGGGGTTCCCATCGAGGCCTGGAAGGCAATGGGTCCCCGTGGTGTGGGCATCCTTACCGGCCTCTTTAATCGCGTGCTCTTCACCGGTAAAATCCCTAACCAATGGAGACTGAGTATTATCACTCCAGTCTTCAAAGGGAAGGGATCAGTGCAGGAGTGTGGAGATTATAGGGGCATAAAGGTCATGTCCCACACCATGAAGCTCTTCGAGCGTATAATAGACTCTCGGATCCGACAGGAGAGTGCTGTCTCGGAGGGTCAGTATGGGTTTCGGCCTGGTCTTGGGACCACGGATCCTGTTTTTGCCCTAAGGGTCATCATGGAGAAATACAGATTGAAGAATACGCCTCTGCATTTCATGTTTCTTGACATGCAGAAGGCCTTCGACTGTATCCCCCGTGTAATGATCTGGTGGGCACTGAGATCCAAAGGGGTACCAGAAGCTTATATTGACATCATCCGAGACATGTACCGCGACTCCGATTCCATGGTTACGACTGCTGTTGGTGACACTAAACCCTTCCCTGTCACAGTCGGAGTTCACCAGGGCTCAGTTCTCAGTCCCTATCTGTTCAGCGTGGTATTAGACGAGGTCTCAAGCTCCATCCGAGACACGCATGAGCAACCCCCGTGGATGCTTATGTACGCTGACGATATTGCGCTGGCGGATGCGGATAGAGGGAGACTGGTACGACGAGTGAATTTGTGGAAGGAGTCGCTTGAGAACGGCGGTCTGAGACTAAATGTGGCGAAGACTGAGTACATGGTCTGCAACGCTACAGATCCCCTACCCGTTCGCATAGGCGAAGACGTGGTCGAGCCTACGGGCCAGTTTAAATACTTGGGATCTGTACTCAGCGCGTCCGGAGACATCGACTGCGACGTCAGAGCCCGAATCGCAGCCGCTTGGGCAAAGTGGCGTGAGGTGACTGGTGTCATTTGTGACCCCAAGATGCCGGTTAAGCTGAAAGGACAGGTCTATAAATCCATCATTAGGCCTGTCCTTTTATATGGTAGTGAAACGTGGGCCGTACTTGAGCGCCATAAGCAGGAGCTGCGTGTCACGGAAATGAAGATGCTGCGCTGGATGTGTGGAGTTTCACGGAAAGACTGTGTCAGAAACTCCCGCATCCGCGGCAGCCTTCACGTCCGTGACATTGCAGATAAACTGCAAGAAAGCCGCCTACGTTGGTACGGCCACATCTTACGGAAACCGGCATACTACGTGGGAAACAAATGTCTGGCTATGCCGCCTCCGCCGGGCCCCGGTAGAAGGGGCAGACCCAAGAAGTGCTGGCTTGACGTCGCCAAGGGTGATATGCGTGCCAATGGTCTCACCACTAAGGATGCCGAAGACCGTGCAAAGTGGAGGAGAAAAGGCAGGAAAGCGGACCCCGGGCTTCGCAGCAACACTGCTGAGGACGCAACCGGGACAACGCTCAGATGAGAGAGATGAGAGAGAGAGAGACGTGGACGCACTTCGAATAATTATAATGCTAGTGGAGTAATTATTCAAAAAAAAAAATTGAATATAAGTAGTGGCAATAAAACATCGTGATATAAACGTAATATAATAATGAATATGTTGAGCCAAGAGAAGGTCGATACATCCCGAAAAAAAAAAAAGAAATCCAATTTTAAGGTTCGTTTCCAAACTTCCTGAATTACGTTGCTGACCCCATACTACAAAGTTAATGTAGTGTGTAGAATGAACTCTAAAGTTTTATCCTTTTTTCTAACACCTAGTATGAGTTTTACGAAAAGTACGTATAAAGAGTAAAATATTGTACATTCTGTAAATATTATTTCAACTGATACATTAACGCCAGGGCCATGCGATTTAGTGCTGTCAGATGGAAAGAAATTACAGGGGACTATTCTTAAAGCTAAGCTAGAGAACACCACGTTTATTTTTTAAGTCCGTATTAGTACTAAATTGTGTAATTATTGGAGAGAAAGTAACACTTATTTCCAGATTGTACTTAAAGGGTAATGAGCGATATTAATAGTAATTATTAAGTATTAAAGACACTACATAATCATTAGAAAATGTGTACAATTTGATTATAAATTATAAAACCCGTTATAAATTATAGTAATAAAAGCGTTCTGCCGTATACATGGTAGAATGAGGAATGATGTAAGAACGAACAAGTGCGCTTGGTGTTAAGCGACACGCCTGCTCACCGGCGCTGTGATGCTCAGGGCTTTGAATCGCAAAGGCTTGAGCGGCACTGCCACTGCGCTCGTTACCTTGAGACATAAATTAACAAGTTCTATGTGCCTCTAAATCCACCCTTACCACTGTAATTGTACTCTTACCATTCAAAACCGGAACTCAGTAATGCTCACGTTCCTACCAGGTGGCAGAAATAGGTAAGGTGCCAGTACTTCGTTGGACGAACACTTTCACAAGGAGCTCTTGATGATGACGTAGTAACTAGGATATAAAATGATCGGTATAAATTTATAAAGAGAACGTGAGGAAAGGTCATCCTCGATTAAAGATGGAAGGGAATGAAATGTTCAGAAGTAGCAGGACTTGAATGAAAAGAGAGAAAGAAAGGTGGTGAAAGAAGTATGCCAGGAGCTGGAGTTGTCTCTTGTCTTTGCCTAACCTGTGGAAATATGTGTGGTGGTATATATAAATGAAATTTGTTGAAAATGATCCCATCGTCCCTGCTGTCAGAGATTACAAAAGTCATCCACAAGTTATTTTATTTATTTTATGACCCATATATAACTTAAGGACGATATAATAATAACATTCGTACAATGCAATAAAACGTTATATAACGTAGCGTAAAAAGGTCAATTCTGTACCTCCAGTGTAAATGGGTTAAACTCAAAAAATGCTATTTTACATGAGAGCGAAAATTCGTTTTGAATCTGTTTTTTCTCACTCATTCACAAAAAAAGTATTTTTTCAAATCTTTTCAGATAGAATAAAGTGTAAGTAATAAGTTGATTGTAAAATGAACCTGTATTTTGCAAAAATGACATTTTATTAATTTTTACCGCTTTACACAGTATTAGGCGGGTATTAAAAAACAAAATATGTATACTTTCATCTCTTTACACCAACACTCGTACGACATTTAATTTGTTCGTACAGGTAAAAGTAGACGTTAACCATAATTAAAACATACGATTTGCGAATGTCGCTATTGCTTGTGAGATAAATTAAAAATAAACCATTTTGAACAAATTATTTGCAAATTTTTGCTAACATTAATCCCTTTGCACAATCGTTATCTTCGCAGCAATGATTGCATAACCACAAGTGTCAAAACAAACGATATAGCATTATGAAAAACACGCAATGGTATCAAAATCCACATTTTGGATAAACTGGAGTTTAACCGTTTTACACTGGAGGTACAGAATTGTTCTCATAAGAAATTACAAATATTGCAAAAATAGGAGTTTTGCCCTTATGATATATACAAATATGTGATCGGAAAATTTATACTTATAAAATTGATACTGTTTAATGCCCACAAGTTAAAGTCGAATGGTTTCAAGAATTCCCGCACTTAGTTCTCGTCGCCATTAAACAGATTGCGGGAAAAACAACGAACTATAACGTGCCTCAAAAATGTGAGTACTCGCCTTAATTAAAAGGTGGTACAAAATTCCCTCGCAATTTAAAACAGGAATTTAAAATAATCTGAGATTTCTCAAATTAAAAATACGTATTTGTTTTTTAAATTGCAAATAATTTGCATTTCGTTTCAAAAGTGCTTTTTTGTCGAGTGCTGTAATTTTTTGCGGGAAATGTAGAATTTATAGCTGTTTATTTCGCGGGCAAAATGTTTAGCGATGCTGAAAAAAGATGATGACGATAAAAAAGTGATGTAAAACCTATCAGATGTGATTAAAATCTGAAAAAAAAAAACCATTGATCGCTTATAACACTAGTTTGACGGCTTCCTTGGTCAATGGTTTGTACACAGTTTTCACGGTGTCGTAATTCCTCGGTTCTAGGTTCGATCCTTTTCAATATTGTCTCGAGTGAATTAGTGGTACTGTCGGTTTAGTTCTTTTGGAAAAAAAAATGTCGGCGCTTTGGGTCTCTGTGCCGCTAGCTCGCTGTCGACTGGGAAGAGAGAGATGGCTATAGTAGAAACTCACCTGGTACGATTTGCACCAAATTCCAATATCGCGTTTCTGAGTTATTGGCGCGTTTCATAGTGTACACCTGGTTCACTGTCGGCCATCTTACCCTACTTACTTTGGGATCACAGCAACATATGAGATGTCGTCAACATTTTTTTTTGGGTGATTTTTTAAATAATATTAAGTGACGGGACGAACAAGTCGTGCGCCTATGGTAAGTTACACGCCTGTCCATAACAGTTCTAGTAACGCACACACTCAACATAGCCCCGCACTAGGGAAACCCTGTGTCGCGGGCACCATGGACACACACATAGACAACCACAAATTACACCCAAACTCACGAGAGAAATAAATGTAAGCCATACAAACATTTCTCCCGGCCCGGGAATCGAACCTGGGACCTCTGCGTGGCAGTCCGGCATGGTAACCGTTCGGCCACGGAGGCAGTTAAAGTGCCTGCGATTTAAAGGTCTTAGTGCCACTAAGACCTTTAAATCGCAGAGATCTGAGGGGCACTGCCACTGCGCCCGACACCCTGAGACATAAGTTGACAAGTCCCATGTGCCTGTAATTTCACAAGCACCCTTACCCAAACAGGTAAGGTGGCAGTACTTCCCTGGACGAACTCATTCACAAGGAGTTCTACTACTACTAAACAACAACAATAACTGTACGTCTCAGTGTCCCTCAAGATCCCTTCAGTGTCCCTCTTTGCGATCAAAACTAATAGTGGCACTTCAATTGTTATAGATAGGCATGTTACTTACCACTATGTGTAAGACTTGATGGTCCCGCCACTTGGTATCCTAAAAAAATACAGAAAGCGTCTTAGCAACACTGAAAAACAAATGTGATCGATTTATACAAGATTGAAAATCTCGTAACTCCGTATTGGACGAAATCGCTTTTTTTCCCTCTTCAAACGCAATATCGGACAATTAAAGCTCGATAAATAATTTGTATACTTTTTTGTTATGAAATAAAGGTATAATAATATAATTATTTCTGGTAATTCTGTACTTTGTTCCTACTCAAAAGTTCACACTAACAGAAGTTACGAGGTTTAAGAATTTAGCCGACGTATCGTGCAGAATGACTGTAGTAACAATTTTAACTAATGAAATTCGTGTTGTGATTGATTATAGTGGTCTGTAGATTATATCAAGAATCTTGATACATTTGATTAACGGCCATTTTATCAGTGAAACTTAACCTGCCTATTAAGTCATACGTCAAACCACCGAGGCCTTATCACGTTCATCTACATCTACATCATTACGTGTTCTTTGAATGCCCTCACTGTTCCTGATTCCTGAAAAAGTTGAAACTGATATTTAGTAGAGCCTTGAACACCGCCGTAAAGTTACCTACTTAACAGTATTGTACAGTATATATCACGGAGAGTGTGCGATGCAATTACACGATTTAATTCCGCCTTTCCCTTTCCATCGCCGGGGGACAAGACGTAGGCTTGGGTACCACCCCTATGTTGTGGATATACCAAAGATCCGCAGGTTACACTTCCATTTGTATGGCGAAGGGGTATATAGTGGAATTCCCTGCTTGGAGACTTATTCCCTGAACGTGCTCCTGATAACTTGGGCCTTTTCAAGGCGAGAGCGAATAGGCATTATTTTGGTGTACATGCTCCGTCGTTGACCTCATCGTCACTTTCCACTAGGTGAGATGGAGATCAAATGCACACTTATATGTTTTATATATAAAAAAATAGAGAGTGGCACTGTCACACGACTTGTTCGTCCCATTTCTTGGAATCATAAAAAAACTGTACGTCTCTACATAGTAAATAGGATGGTAGGCGAGCAATAATCATAATGTGTTCCTCATTAAATAAATAAATAAATAACGCACACACTCAACATAGCCCCGCACTAGGGAAACCCTGTGTCGCAGGTGCCATGGAAACACACATAGACAACCACAAATTACACCCAAACTCACGAGAGAAATAATTGTAGGCCATACAACTATTTCTCCCGGCCCGGGAATCGAACCTGGGACCTCTGCGTGGCAGTTCGGCATGGTAACCGTTCGGCCACGGAGGCAGTTAAGAGGCATTGAAAGTCTCTTTTAAACTTTGCTACGTAATTGCATAGTTAAATAGCAATTTAGTCAACTTAACCACTATACAAGGCACAAACCAACAGCACTTAACAAAGCCACAACTCTCCGTGCAAATGTACGTATGTTCAGAGAGATACGTGCATTGCAGTGTACAGTCGCAGCTTGTTTAATGGACGGCATCAAAGCTGCAATTTGCGCCTAAAAGCTTCCAGAGGAACCGTGTTTGTGAATTTTAAAGGAAAATTCTGTATACTCAATACAGGATGTAGATGAAAATGGCTAAAAACTGTCTAGATTATCTGTCTGTGTGAGACAAGCTTGCTTAATATACATGTGTTCACAAGGACTCCGTTAGAACACTGCAAGATTTAACAATTTGAGACAGGAACTCATGATTATTTACATAACAATAATAAGGTACATGCAACTATAACTTATATAAAAAAATAATGAAAATAGAATATGAAAATTTAACTCCTGACATAAAATTATAGCATGTATACATGTACCTTATTATGTATGATTCAAAGTATAATAACAACTAAAAACAAGACAATAGTATTTTCTGAAAGGGTGTAAACGCCAACGCGTGAAGTCGTCATCAACTTCAAGCAGTTGTTATCTCGGCTGTATGAACTTGATTTCTTTAAGCATTAACTGAAAACATGCATTCAATCTATTAGCAGTCTTACATAAAAAATGGTTTATTGGAGCGATTGGGTCAAAATTTCATGCTTTTTCAATCTGTCTACACAAAGTTTTGTTATTCGCCAAAAAATACTTTTTTAGGTAAACATACATA
>NW_020653731.1:9374604-9387946 GCF_003589595.1 Hyposmocoma kahamanoa
TTTTTCGGAGGATATCAGGCTTATCCGTAATCAGGCGTCACGTGGTTACAGTTCTCAGTCATTTTTGTTTAAAAAAATCAGATGAGGAATAGCTAGTTTTATGGATTTTTTAAGTTATTTTAAGAAGCAAGAAGGTACGTCGTTGTTCAGTTCGTACAATAATGGTGTAATTTTGATGTAATGGTCGCACTTTACATGGCTACTTGTATTCACTATTGGGCGTTCGATGTACTTGGAAAATATTTGAGGTGCGGACAAACATGCACTTACAAATATGACTGTCTACAATAAATGGAGTCAAATAAGGAGTTAGAATAATGAATGCGACCATAGTGTGGACGGTTTACTTGCGTATTTGCTTTGGCTCCTTTGATGTGCGTTGACAAACCGACCAGCGCGCGGTAACGCGAGTTTGGTGTGTGCTGTATTTGTCGAATAGGCAAATAAGGCACATACTTTGTCTCACATGCTATCTACACAATGACATGGTGATTGTTTGCCAAATATATCACGCAAATACAAATAGCGCACAATATAACTTACAATCGGCAAGTACTTTTGGTGACGTATTCAATATTGTGGCCATAGTTTTATTTATTTTTGTATTTATTTATACATTCACGAAAATTCACAGACAAATAACACTATTATAGTTTACTTAAAATGAGTAATCCAATGCCATTTACGAATTTCCACCAACATGGAACAAATTATAGTGCTTACTGCTTATTAAGCCTTATTAAGGAAAGGAAGGATTAAAGAAAACAAAGAACACAGTTACTTAAAAAAAAGAACAAAAACAATAGACAATTAGACAAAAACCAGTGTAACATTTTTTTTAATGCAGGAATGGAAAAGAACGCCCCATGCGTATTTTTTTGAAACCCCTAATTGATAGTTAACGACATCCAAAATTTGCTTCCTGTACTGTAATTAATGTAAAACTATTTACAACTTTAGATATTTTAAACCTGACCCAAGTGGGTGTGTGATAATTTTACACTTACTGTGATTTTATTCAGGTAAATTTCCTTTTGTAGCACCACGTATAAAATTTCGTGAGTTTCAAAGTGTTTTTTCAGGTGATAGATTTTTTAACGTAATGGAGATGGAAGTCGTAAAAAGAAATAGAGGTTGGAGCAAAAAATTTTAAAGTAAAATCAGAAAAACCTACGCTCCTTTTTGTTGAACTTTTACGCTTCCTTTTCTAGACTAAACCTTAATTTTCTCGGATCATTTATTCGTAATGATTGTTTATTCAAACCTGTTAAAACGTGACAGGTTTCCAATAAGAAAATGAAGGAAAACTACTAAAAAACTGAATTATTCACAGTCAAGCATCGCTATTCACAGCGATACGTCGCATCATTGCTATAAAGTGTGAAACAGTGCTCAAGCTCGTACCACGCACGCGAAGTATAATGGTATTCCATATCTGATAATGACCCTTAAGTCGCGTAAAAACTCCTGTAACTGTTATTTGATGCACAAGATACTTAGCTTGTGAGTGGACCAAAGCACAGATGGTATAATATTATACTAGTACTGTCCAAGTCTTGTAGTAACTGCCTCTGTGCCCGAATGGTTACCGTGCCGGACTGCCACGTAGAGGTCCCAGGTTCGATTCCCGGGCCGGGAGAAATATTTATATGGCCTACATTTATTTCCCTCGTGAGTTGGCACCCGCGACACAGCGTTTCCCTATTACGGGGCTATGTTGAGTATGTGCGTTATTATTATTATTATTTGTTCGCGCCGGTAACTCCACTGGGCGACTGAGTGGGCTGCGCGGGAGTGCGGTGTAGAAACGTCAGTGAGAAGTTAAAAAGTGACATTACATTACATTACATTGCTACGGACCAAGCGCGATAGTTATTTTTAATATATATTTAAAATTCATTCCTTGTAATCAAAGTACAGAAAATACATTGATAAAACCGTTAAAAGCATCTATTCATTGTGTCGTTCAATCCTGAACATGAAATAGACAATTTATTTATCTAAAATAAGCAATCTTAGGGGCACTGCCACTGCGCCCGTCACCCCAAAACTTAATTGCTGCTTGGTTGTCTTGGATATAATTCGTTGGAGGTTAGGCGAATGAAACACCCACTTGTGGATAGATTGCCCAGATTTGCATGAGTGTCGTCTCTATATGCCTAACAACTATTACCACAGTAGAAGACACAAATTATTTGCCACACTGTGGTTCCGAACGGAAGCGCGTGCTAATTCAGCCATACTGCGCTCCCTGTTGGGGCTCAATTCTCTTCTTGCCACCAATTCTGAATGCGACTTGTGTCTGAATGGATGGTCAGGAATATTGTCAGAATGTATGCGTTATTGTGAAAAGGGATGCTGGACACGTACTTACTAAAAGTACTTTTTTTGGGGGTGTACGTAATAATTGAAGTAAAAATAAATAAGTTGACAAATCCATGTACTCGCAATTTCATGACTAGTTGGCGACAGAAATAGTTAAGGTGACAGAACTTCCCTGGATGAACTCTTTCACAAGAAGCTCTATGGGGAATTGTAATTGTCTATATTTATGATAAATTTTTTTGTAAAAATTGTAATTGTCTTGTATATGTCTGTCAGACAGATAGACGTAAGTCAGATGTCGTCTTATTTGCCTGTTCGAATTGAAGGCTATCTATTAATTCGAGTCAAAGTGTAGGCAAATGCCTCGGAGGCGAATTGATAAGGGATATATTTATACGTCACATCCCTTTTACTAAAATTGAAAATAAATTTCAACTTTTCAACGTGAGAAATAAAGTGTAAAGCCATTTCCAGTGTCTTTAGGCTGGCTATCGGTTGAGCGAGCAAGATTTATAAGGTCGTGGTTACCTTATAAATTCTGGCTCACGTATGCGTGTTAAGTGGATTAGCTGAAAGCCTTTTTTTATTCGTGTGCCCGTCGAGTAATAGTGTGGGCTAGGTTTTATTTATGAGTACGTGTCCCGCTTTAGAGTGGTACACTATTTTTACCCATGTTTCGAGAATCACTTTGGATCAGAAGTTTGATTAGAAATGAAATAAATATATTGAATTATTAGGCTTCGTGACGACAGGCAAATGATGGCTTCTTGTTCTTATCTTGTCGATGCTCTTTTATTTTGGGACTATATTGACTTTTACAGTAGAGATCTTTCCACATACAAGCATTGGGGCACGGGGGCCACAAGGCAGATGTACATACCATATTGAAAGAAGATATTTATATTTTTTTTTTATAATTCAAGTCACGGGACGAACAAATCGTACGCCTGGTGGCGACACGCCTATCCATAAGAGCCTGAGAGAGACATAAGTTGACAAGTCCCAGGTGCCTGTAATTCCACCAGCCCTCTTACCCCTCCAAACCAGAAGGCAGTAATACTGATATTCATTCAATACATATACTGACTTCCCTGAACGAACTCTTCCAAAGGAGCTCTACTGTTACTAAATATATTAACCTTAGAACTAAGTCCAAACTCATGGTACTACGATTTGTTTAACCAAGGTAAACTATTCTTTTACGGGGAACTGTATATGTTTTTACAATAAGATTTCGGAGCATATGTTAAGATTATCATTTGTTAACTTTAAATAAAACTTACATCAGAAGCATTTGTATTTAAAAACCATATATTACAAAGACTAAGCGTTCGATAAAGATGTATGGAAAGACGACATGATTCTAAATTCCATACTTTGCTTCAAAATGTGCTTATTCTTGCTCGTTCTTCTCAGGGAAGTCAGCAAAGTGAATGAGCTGTAGTATATAAAAAAAGGGTTTTCAGGTGTAAATTTAGTTTACTTGGAATAAATGATTTTTGAATTTTGGCTTTGCTGCATGGATTGTGTTGGGGCACCGCAATCACAAGGATCGCGCGGTCACTTAAGTCCGGTTGAATTTATATATTTCCACCGCGTTACACTCAGTGTGAGGAACTTGTTAAGGTAGAAATTCACACTAGCGGGACAAGACGTAGCTTGCACATTAGATAATAATAATTATATTTCCTTTATGAGCAGAGCTTTACTGAGATAAAAATGTTAGTATAGACTTAAAACTATATTTTTGTTTCCTGGTTTCAAATTTGTTCCGCAAACGGAGACCTGGTGGATCTCATAACACAGGGTTTACTTAGTTTGAGCACCAGTCTTCTAAAATAAAAATGATACTTCACTGAGGAAAAGAGTAAACATATTATTATTATTATTATTATTATATAGGTAGAAGTAGTGTACTCTTTCATACACAGGTGGATTAGTCATACTATTTAGTTTTTTATATTATTTAAGGTTTGGCATTTAACTTTCACGTACGGTGTTATAAATAATTATTTACCTATTTTGTGTCTGCTGAACTTCTGATGGTGTGATTCACGTGGTTCTCCAGTGCATGAGAGTTTCATAAGTTTTCATGCATTGCTTATAGCCAGCAACAAGTCGTCCATAGCTAATATTTTACCACTTGTTCTAAATTAGGCGGAGCACAATCAATCACTGCATTTCCGTTATCGCTCTTCTCACTAAAACTATTTATTAGACGAAACTACAAAAAAGACGAAAAGCAGAAAATAACACCACAGCATTTTAGTTAATTTTATCGCCTTTTCTTTTTTTTTAAAGGAAGCAGACAGGTAGGTATTTTTAATTCTCGCAATCACGAACACAGGGCAGTTGGCTGTATGAATTTTTCTTTTGACTGTTTACGTAGTTAATTATTATATTTAAAAGTTTAGAGAAGTGGACGCTAATGGATTTTCATCATATTTTCATAATTACTTTGCAGGCCTTGGCCCAGAAGAAGTCGCACGGTCCATAAATGACAAACTTTCCGTGTTCGTTATTTGAAAGTAATGCAAACATTTCAGAGCTTGTTTGAAAAAATGAAATTATACTTCTATAAAAAAAAATTATATATAGATAGTTGCGGGAGACTCAAGCGCGTTGCCTAAGGTACAAGCATAATCCTACAAAGAAGGAATGATGCCAGTGTTTTGAGCATTCAGCTGGGGAGACTCAATTTATTTAATTTAGTCGTAGCATTTATTCCTTTGTTTCGTTTTTTGTAACGCCGTATCTGAGGATATATGTATAAATCGGCTGTGTAACGGAACTCAATTAACCGAAACATGTGACCCCATTAACGGTCCAAGAGCTGACCCACGAGTTTCAATGGGAAATAAATCAAATGTGTCAAGCGTCACGCAATGCAGGGCTCATGAATATTCTGCGTCCATTGCGAGATTTACGAGCCGGGTTCCGTCTTGCCGTTGGTCCTGACTTATGCACGCACCCTGGATTATGTGAACTTTCCGGGGTCCGTCATACGTCACAGCAATTGTGCAAAGACTGACTTAGGGAATTTGCAGTGTCAAGTTGTGCTGGAAGAGTTTCAACTCAACTTAAGGCCATGTGTAGGTCAAAAGTTGACCGGAAATGTGGTCTCCTGAATAATCACTTTTTATAAGATACGACTTTGAGAAAGTAAGGCGACGATATGTAATATAATATTTTTTCTTATAATATTAAGTGACGGAACGAACAAGTCGTGTGGCACAACAGTTGCAGTTCCCTTCAGAGCTTTAAATCGCAAAGCTCTGAAGGGAACTGCCACTGCGCCCGTCATTCACCCTGTGACATGAGTTGACAAATCCCATGTGCCTGTAATTTATTATTTATATATAAAAACAAATAAATAAATAAAAATGTTGATACTGCCCTAGTCTGCAACGTGTATATATTTATTAGTAAGTATAAGTTTATTTAGGTATATTTATATATACTAATGTATATGTAGGTATAGTAGTGACTAGTATATCGTTATTTATATTATTTGATAAAATATAATGTTAATTTTTGTTTATTTCCAAATTCAAATTTCAATCAATTCAATCCCGCTCTGATTAGCTTTCCTATATCTCAAAGGTTTTCTGGAAGAAATCGCTCTTAGCGATAAGGCCGTATTAGTTTTAAGCTGTATGGACTGTTTTTGTTTTTGTGTGTGAGCAATAAAGTGTATATATATAACGCACACACTCACAACCCCGCACCAGGTAAGCCCTGTGTCGCGGGTGCCATGGACACACACATAGACAATCACAAACGAGAGAAAAAAAATGTAGGTTATACAAATATTTTTCCCAGCCCGGGAATCGAATTCGGGACCTCTGTGTGGCAAGCCAGTATGGTAAACGTTTGGCCACTGAGGCAGTTTAAACAATAACCCAACACACTCATAGCCCCGCACTAGGGAAACTCTGTATCACGGGTGCTATGGACACACATAGACAAACACAAATTACACCCAAACTCATGAGTGAAATAAATGTAGGCCATACACATATTTCTCCCGGCGGGAATCGAATTCGCGACCTCTGCGTGGCAGTCCTGCACGGTAGCCGTTCGGCCACGAAGGCAGTTAAATAATAATAATGATATGTTTATGTGACATCACAAATACAAATAGCAGTATGGTTAAATTTTTAAAAACAAGCTTACGCTAAATTGTCATTGTAATTTAGCATTTATAATGCATTGCGAGCATGATGTCATGCCTGAAGCATTGTGCATGGTTACAGTTGGTCCCATATTAGGCAGAGCCTATTCTATAGCTACCCTTTTATGATTTCAATATAAATGAATTTCGACAATGAATTTAAATATATCTGTCTAACTTTACGTAGCCATTTAATGTAATATAAATAATAGACAGGAAAAGGAAACATAGAATAGAATTTTATCTACATACATATCATAAACCCTCTATTATGTGTTCAAAAACCGCAAATTACGACCAGCATAAAGATAAACTGTTTTGTTAGAACAAATTTATTACCTGTGAAAATGTTATTATTGCATATTATATGTATAATCATCAAATTCGTATTACATTCAAATTTCGAACATCTCTGAAAAGCAAAACCATTTGATTCGACCTCAATTCTAAACCAGTCGAGACGAAGTTTTATTCGAAATGAAATGTCATTAGCAAACAATTTTGACAAATCTCACACGTTATTTGATATCGAACGATATGATAATTGGCGCCGACTCTAGTTTGTCTATGAATAAAATAAAAACTCTACGGTAGCGTGACATGCGTTGAGAAAAGTTGTTATTTGCCGCCATTTAGTTTGTTTTGTTGTTTAACACATCATAGAGAGCTTATAATATGTGTATAGATAAAGCAGTATATGTAACTGTACATAATTAGTTAAAACTTAATTAGAACACTCGTGTGATGTTTTTTCTTTCATTATGTAACAGTCACATAAACTACTATTATGCAATCGTTGCATAATGAGGGATTTTAAAGTCGAGTACCGTGCTTAAGTTGATATAACTTGATATAACTAAAATCTCGTGCCTATTGCACGACGGCAACAAGATGGCAACAACTGCTACCACTACGTACTCACTTATTCAACGACTTCATGATATGAAATTTTCAGTGAATTCATAGTTCATATGCTTTTCCCTTAGGAATTTTAGGAGAACCGAGCCAAAAACCGACATAAACAAAAGAAACAGAAAACCCGAGTTGGTAAGTAAAATAATCGACTTTAACTCATTCCGGGGTAAATCCATTTATTTAATTAAGACCCGAACAAGTTGTCCGAGTTAGAAAGTTAGTTAAGTATTCTAAGAGAAGTGAGGTTTTGCTTTATTACAGACGAGACAAATATCGCCCCGAGAGATTGGATTGAATCATTACTTAATTGGATCAAGTTTTCAGCGGACCAAATTAACGAAGTTAATGCTTTAAATTTATGAACGTCGGACCCTTTTTCCTGCAAAGAGAAAACATATTAAGCTATATTTACAATTTATATAGGTACTAAAGCTTAATTAAGCAAATGAGACGAAACCCGCGTTGTTTGAATCACAAAAATCTGGTAGCGTTCCATGTTCCACCTCAGTGACAATCGAGCTTATATGATTCAACAATCACATTAATAACGCGGCAGGAAAGCGAAGCAGAGGAAAACTAATGATAAACTATGAATCAAATCAAATCACGTTAATAATTTTTATTTCTCACATTCATCCATAAGGGCGCGTGTGTGGGCTAAGAAAAGTCTCCGGGTCTATGCAAGAATTCGTGTCCGTTCTACACATGAACTGTGTACACTGCCTCGCCGCCGGACGAGAAAAAAATCTTGTCTACCCCTGACACGACGCGCTCTGCCGTTATTGATGGAGCGGGGTGCGGTGCATTGTCAGTAAATGAACGTTTATGGTCGGGTGTTGCTTAGTAGCCAACATATACAACAACATATTTCTTCCCACAGTCGGTAGTAAAACGTATAACTACCTGGAAGACTCGTAATGCACTGACACATTTTACCTTGCATACGTCTGTCCCAAAGCATTCGTATCGTGTACATAATATCATTTTCTCGTCTGCAACAGACACTACATGTTTTCGTGGCTAGATCCGACAAAGTTCATGTCATGTACAAGACCATTCTCATCTTTTCTGAAGCAGACAAGTCGAATTTCTTAGCGTGTACACGCTACACGCGACACAAGGGCGCGTTTCAATCATGTCGTGACGACAGATTGTCGTGCAGTTTAAAGTGTTGTGGCGTGTTTATTTAAATGAAGTTGTTCACATATAGTAAAACACGATTAACTGTCGTTCACGACTTTTTTGACGTTATGACAACAGATTGTCATGACAATGAAAACTCCTAGAACGACTGTCGTCTGACGATAAATAAACCGTCACAGCTTATAATAATAATATCGCAAAGATAACCGCAGCTTCAACACGTTACTGTCGTGGAAACGACAAGGCGGCTGCCGTGAATCGATAAATTGTCGTCACGATCTAGTGGGAACAGCTAGACACATCAATCGTTCATAGATAAAATAAACGTCCACGACATTGTCACGACAGACAGTCGTGATATGGGAACAGGCTAGACGCGACAGTTGTCCAACAATAAATAAAACGTTACGACATGATAAAAAATAATGGGAACGCACCCTAAAGGTTAGTAACAGTATACTTAAAATAAAATTGGTATTACAAATAAATATGCTGTTACATTAACATGCATTCGGGTCTTTCAGGAGACTGTTATTGTTACCACTAATTGTGCGCATCGTGGCTTTAAAACATCAAATCGAGCGTAGCGAACCGCAGCAGTCGTGACAAATCTTTTTTACATATTTTATATAGTCTTTGTACATAGATAGAGATCGTTGTAGCAGTTTAATTGAGTATTGAAATTCTAAATTTAAATTCATTTCTTGTTATTGTCACTATTGTTTCTGTTTTGGTTGATAGCTGTGCGTTGTTTGTTAAATAAACCGTATGTACATTTTCTTTGGCCTAGCTCATTTTTTAATAGCTAGATAGAGAATAGCTAGCCTATCCTAACCCCATTGATATAGTCCGCTACATCGTGGGTCAGTGAACATTCCATTCCCAAAGAGCTTGCAGGCACTGAGAGCTTTTTGGGTTGTAGTTGACACAAAGACTGCATGCATAAAATGACTTTAGTAGCAGTAGAGTTCCTTGTAAAAGAGTTCATCCAGGGAAGTACTGCCATCTTACCTATTTCTGCCGCCAAGCAGGAATGTCAGCATTACTGCGTTCCGATTTAGAAGGGTAAGGGTGCTGGTGAAATTCTATGCACATGGGACTTGTCAACTTATGGATGATGGGCGCAGTGGCAGTGCCCTTAAGATCTTTGCGATTTAAAGCTCTGAGTGGCACTGCAACTGTTACATAGGCGTGTCGCTTACCATTAGGCGCACGACTTCATCGTTCCGGAACTTGGTATTATAAAAAAAGACTAACAGTACGCTTTGTATAATATAATTTTAACGCTGTAAGTACACTTCGAAAACCTACGGGCCAACATAAAATAGTTCCCCTCGCCGCCAGCGCCCTGCGCTCTTTTACTACCTTTAAATCGTATTTTAAGGACTCGGAGGCCCGATGCCCTATGTACTTATATTCGGTGACTTAAAAAGGAGCGATCTACTAAGTATCTACACGTTACATCGACAACGTCATAGCATTGAAGCTTAAGCAAATCGATGCCTTAATTTCTCAAACTCGTACCTATCTTATAAAGAGTGATTATTTAGGAGATGGCAAAACATTCTATTTATTTTAAATTACTTGTCAATTTGGTGTTAGTTTAGATACATTACTTTAAGAATAGGTAAAAACCAGTGTATAAATAAGAAGGAAATGTGATGTGAAATCAGCCTGCAAAATTTGTGTGTACAATCCATTTTTTGCATTTCAGTAACTTTGTACTTTAAGAAACGAGTTTGAGAAAGTAAGGCGACGAAACGGCACGCTTGGTATAATAATGTCATATCTGCAAAATGACAACTTTTTAGGAGAAAGGTTTAAAGATTCTACGAACGAAATTACTCGTTTTTTTTATGCCCAAATAGGTGCGTCAAGGTGGATTTATATTTGTCTGACGTGTCGTGTCCTGATGCGCTCTGACGTGATGGTTAGCGTTCACATTTACGAGTATATGTCATGTCTGACTTTCACATTTCACATTTCAGATTTCACAAAAAGATGCAGGTGCTTAATGTGACTCTATTTTTTTGTATTCTGCAATAACTCATTTGTGAAAAGATTTTGATGATTCTTCTTTTGTTGGAAAGAGAATATCTTGGTAGTGGTCCCATTTAAATGTAGAGAAAATATTTCCACCTCTAAGGGTGGCAAACACAAACACACACACACACATAATCATAGCCCCGCACTAGGGAAACCCTATATCGCGGGTGCCATGGACACGTAGGTCGACAATTTATTTATGTGTTCTGTGTTAGACAACCACGAATTACACCCAAACTCACGAGAGAAGTAAATGTAGGCCATACAAATATTTCTCTCAGCCCGGGAATCGAACTCGGGACCTGTGCGTGGCAGTCCAGCATGGTAATCGTTCGGCCACGGAGACAAAGATGGGGATGACTCCGGTTTCGCGCACGTAATTCCACGAACTTTTGAGGTCGGTTTTTTTAATACTCTGTACTGAGATTATGGAACAATAACTTCGTGGCTCTCGGAGAGGTCATACGTTCCCAAAGTCTGACACCTCACAACATAGTAGGCGCGTGCACACTTGTCTGATCTGTCGTGACGCAGCCGCTCCATGCAGGTCGGGAGAGCTCCTGATGCGACACAACACAAGCCATCACAACACACTGCGACAGACTATAAATCTCATCATATTAAATGTATGAAACCCATTATTTCATTTTTTTTTATTTTATTATTTTATTTTAATTATAAATCCGCCTTTATAAAATTTCATGTGTACATAATTTGTTTCTTGTAGTTAATTTTTATGATTTAGTAGGTAGTCACGCATTATTTTTAAGATTTTCATGCGATAAAAGCACTTATCACGTATTATCACGTTAACTTTTATTATACCAACAAGGGTACGAAATTGCTCTTCAAATAATTATTCATTCCTTTAAGATACAATCTTTCTAACAAACCACGCCACTTAAATTATATTAAGCTGCGACATCGGATCTCAGTCCTTAAGTAGATTACTTAGATGTTATAATTTGATATTTAATTTTGAAATTTTGTTATTTTGTGGTTTTATTACGTTACAAATAAAACGTTCTTTATAGTAATATTGTACATCTTTTTAGATTCTCGGCTTTTAATTTTGAATTTTTGAATGGAAGAGGCGGTACTCCTAACAATGGCAGTCGGCGTACCGAGTACTAATGCTTATTCTTCTTCGTTCTGTGTACCGTTTAGGTTCTCTAGTTTCTCTCAGAGAAAAGTTTAACTCCTTTTGCTGATGCTTTTTTAAAGGACAGAATATGCCCACGTTAAACATACTTATATTATGACATACGGAGACCTTTCACCTGTTGAAAGTCGCTATATCTATGGAGTATGCTTTCTTTGAAGGACAAGGTACGGAACGAGGTATCCGACAGAGAACTAACGTCGTCGACATAGCTGGTAGAATACGCAAGTTGAAGTGGCAGTGGGCTGGCCATATATGTCGAAGAACCGATAACCGATGGGGGAAGCAGTTTCTTGAGTGGAGACCACGGCTCGACAAACGTAGTGTAGGAGGCCTCTGGCCAGATGAACTGACGATTTGCGAAGGGCTGCTGACAGCCAATGGATGCAACGAGCTGAGGACCGGGCGAAATGGCACGCATTGGGAGAGGCCTATGTCCAGCAGTGGACTACGATAGGCTGTTGCTGATGATGATGATGAGACATACTTGTCAACTATTTTAACCTCTACAAAAGTTGTTTATATTATTTTTATTAAAATCGAATTCGGAAAACGTTTTAGGCACGTGGCCACGTAGTTTCGGTGGACCCCTCTTAAATTAAATCTATAATTATATTTTAGGAGTTTTAATTTACTACAATACAGATTAGGCACCATTGTTCTGCGTCTCAATCAACTTCAAACGCAAATTCTTCCTATAATGTACTTAAGTACTTCTTACGACATCAGTTACGTTGATCGCATTTATTGCAACGTCGTAAAGGCAATCAAATACTCATTTCTCATATTATACCCTCTCTTGACGTTTACAGATGGATGTGGTATGCTGGGTGTATGTGAATTTATGAGAACAAGATTATTATACAAATTTTGGTATTATAAGAATTTATTTTGGATCCATTCTTTATTTTTCTGTCGTATATATTTCGGAGAGTGGTTTTTTACGACACTAAAGCGTGAAACACACGGAGAGCGGGTGCGTCTCGCGCCTCTGCTCGGTGTGTTGTCATGTTGTCGTCCATAAAATACACGAATTAGACCGGCCACGCTCCCGATCCGACTCGAGCCCGACCCGCACCCGCTCTCAGTGGGTTTCACGCTTAAGTGACGGAAGGAAAAATTCGCACGCCTCGTGGTAAACTACACGTCTATCCATAACAGCGCCAATCAGAGCTCTCACTGACGAAAACCACAGGCGCACTGCCACTAGAATTCTACTACCCCCATTACCCTGAGACATAAAACAGACAAGTCCCATGTGCCTGAAATTTCACTAGCACCGTTACCCTTCAACGTAATGCTGTAATGTTTACATTACGGCTTGGCGGCAGTAATAGGTATAATAATAATAATAACGCACACACTCAACATAGCTTCGCACTAGGGAAACCCTGTATCACGGGTGCCATGGACACATAGACGACTACAAATAACACCCAAACTCACGAGATACATAAACTCCCGGCCCGGGATTCAAACTTGGGACCTTTGCATGGCAGTCTGGCATGGTAACCGTTCGGCCACCGAGGCAGGTATGGTGGCAGTACTTCCATAGACTAACTCTTTGACAAGGAGCT
>NW_020653731.1:9422946-9449161 GCF_003589595.1 Hyposmocoma kahamanoa
TGTAAAGGGCCCGAAACGTCGGTTTGTTTGAAAAAACAAATATACGCGATTTAAATCCGGAAAAATAGTTTCATTTCCTAAGTTTGTATAATTCTTTATCTGGCTTTTGCAAAAGAATTATAGAGTTTACGCTAATAGAACAATGAAACGGCATCAGTTACTAAAGTTAGTTGTTAATTTATTTTAGTATTATTATGACTCAGACATCATTCTTGTTATTATTAATTGTTTGAGAGCATAATGTATGCTATAGTAATTTCTATTCTAAATTCGGTTTTGTTGTTTTAAATGTTTAAATTACAGATGAAATACTTGTTATTCTTCTCAGTCTTTGTCAAATAGGCATAGTCCTACCTCAGGCTCCAGCTGAAAATCAGAGCTGTTTTTTTAATAGTAATATTTATATTTACAATATTATATTCGTGTTATTATTTTATATTACTATTCTATAGTTACATTCAAAATTAATAAAATCATAATTGGATTCTTTGTTTTCCTAAATATATACAGTAGCAGGTAGATACATAAAAAAAGTAAAAAAGTTTATAAATAGAAAATTTCATTGAGGATCGTACCCTGGGGCATCGTGCCCCGAAGGCTGGCAACATTTCCCCTTTGAATTGCTAAACTTAATCTTTGGCGGAAATAACTGCCAGGCTTGTGGTTACCGTAGGCTTCTACGAGGCGATCCGACAACTCATTCGCTAGCTCATTTTACGATTTTTAACTGTTTATTATTTAATTTAAATTTAGATTAATATTATTACTATGTGTTGTATATTTATTTGAAATAGCCGAATAACTGTTTCTTTCCTTCATGTAATATGTATAATGTGCGTGCGTGCGTGCGTGCGTGCGTGTAAGTGTGTGTGTGTGTGTGTGTATGTGTGTGTGTGTGTGTGTGTGTGTGTGTGTGTGTGTGTGCGCGTGCGTGTGTGTGTGTTTGTGCGTGTGGGTGTGCGAGTGCGCGTGCGCGTGTGTGTGTGTGTGTGTGTGCGTGTTTGCGTGCGTGTTGTGTTCGTGCTTGCGTGCGTGTTGTGTTCGTGCGTGCGTGCGTTTCAGTAATAATAAACCGAATCTTCCTTTCTTTTCTTACGTATTCTTTCTTTTGTATGTACTTTTATATTCTATAATATTTTTAATTGGGTTGTAGTTGGGCTATTTACCTTGTAGCTTCATGTGTGTATATATGAATTATATTATGAAGCTCACCTGTGCTGCTCTTAAATAGAAATGCCAGCTCAGGATCTAACTATCTTTACAGTTGTTCAAAGTTTGACTGGTAAAAATTAAAATACAACTTTGTATTTTGAAGTACTTAAGCTGCTTAAAATATATATGTATATAAACTATATGATAATGCAGTGTTTATATAATCAAAGGTCCTTAATTTCATGCCGTATGTCGTTAGATTAAGGATCAAATTATTTTCTTTTTCAAGGAAAACAGAGAAGGAAAAGTTTTATATAAGACTCTCACAAAAATTAATTTTAACGAAAATGTACAGACTTTAATATAAAGGAAACTTCGGTACACAAAACTTAACAAATTTTAACAAGGTTTCTTTTTAAAATTGCAAAGGGTGTCCATTAATGAACTTGCCCTATAATACTGCCAAAAAAGTATGTGGTAATAATTATTAATATAGATCAAAGGAAAAGGATTCCATTTTCGACCTCGAAGGTAGTCATTGGAAGGGTAAGGGTGCTAAATTACGGGCACATGTGACTTGTCAACTTATGTCTCAGAGTGACGGGTGCAGTGGCAGTACCTTCAGATCTTTGCTATTTAAAGCTCTGAGTAGCACTGCAACTGTTATAGACAGGCGTGTAGTTTATCATCAGGCGCACGATTTGTCCGTCCCATCACTTTATATTATAAAAAAACATAAATAAGTCATGGTAACCAAATTTCTTCATCGACCACGTCTGGAGCAGAGAGTCGTGAGGTTGAGTCCAGTATTGCAACTCAGAGATTTTTGGAATTTATATGCGAAGTTTATGACATGAAACCTGCACACATCTGCACTGCAATTATTCTATTTGTTTTTATTTACACCTTGAAACTTACACAATACATACACATAAGCTCTAAAAGCTCTGTAAATATACAGTACGTTGAGTAGGTCCTTATAATAGTGAACACACCATACATTACCAAAGTTCGATAAAAAAATATGAATATAAAAGAAAATAAAAACAGAATCACAAATGAAAAACTTACTAGTCAAATAGTTCTTTGTAGACATTATTTGTTTGCTGAGCAAGAGAACCCAAAAATACATCAAATTTTAGTTTGATTGCTGCCCGACATTTGTTCTACAGAGCGGCAGATTGAAAGTTTTTCGATTTGCCAATCGACTACCTGGACTGGACGTGGGGCTTCCCATTTGACGCAAGACAGAACTTGTGGGCAATCAATAAGGCCATGGCTCAGCTTAAATAAAAACATTATATCTGATGCCTTACGTTGAATACGTAATGATATCATTTTACAAAAGCTCAGCCTACTTTCATACGATTGCAAAGTTTTGCACTTGTTATTGACGTAGGATAGTTGATACAAGAAGCTTTTTTGGATTGCCTCTATTCTATTGGAGTGCAAGTGCAATTCAATGATATATATGAACTTCTCAATCTCATTCCGCGGTTGACCTGTGTGGGAAGTACTGACCAAGCCCTCCCACTGCGATAGGAGGCCTGTGCCCTGCAAATGTAGCTATCTATACTATTATTATGTAATATGTATTACATACATACATTCATATATAAACTGGACTTAATGTACTTTAAATGCGTCAGGTCGTCAATCTAGTCTCGATTTCTTAAAAGGCCATTACATTACGTTTAAGGCTCGCTTTGCTGGTTGATACGATGACGTCCGTGTAGAGTTTTTCTATATTGCTAGATGTGGCATAAACCTATGAACTATCGAAACGGACTTCAAATGGGCTGTTTCAAAAATTAACAATATTTCTGTTTTTTTAAGTAAACTCTGTAGAGATCTAAACGGTACCTCCAATGAACATTACGCCAACTAAATGTTTAGTCATTTTACTGTTTCTATTTTCTTTTTGTTTCTCTATTTTTTTCACAAAATTTGCTTTTTCGTTTTTTAAATTTTTTTAAATTCTGAGAGCGTAATATAAGTAAATAAATAAGGCTGTTTATACTAAAAAGGAAAAGGAAAAGGAGGTATCGAAAATACTGAATATTATTAATGCATAAACCATATGTCTTCTTGTTAAGAAGACATGTGATTTATGCAAGCAAATAGGGCCTTACGCTGATTTTCAAAGTGCACGCAAGGAGTCTACCCATACTATTCATATTCCCTGAACGTCTGGCACATCCTGGACACTAACCAGAGTTGTAGCAACCTTTAGTAGCAGTAGAGCTCCTTGTGAAAGAGTTCGTCCAAGGTAGTACTGCCACCTTACCAATTTCTGCCGCCAAGCAGTAACGTCAGCGTTACTGTGTTCCGGTTTTGAAGGGTAAGGGTGCTGGTGAAATTACAAGCACATGGGACTTGTCAACTTATATCTCAGGGTGACGGGCGCAGTGGCAGTGCCCCTCAGATCTTTGCAATTTAAAACTCTAAGTGGCACTGTAACTGTTATGGACAGGCGTGTAGCTTACCATCAGGCGCACGACTTGTTCGTCCCGTCATTTGATATTATAAAAAAAAATTGACAAATCTTTCCACCACGGTACAAATATGTCTCATAGTTCTGGGTTCAAGTCTATGCCATTCATTCTGAGCTGGCGTTAATCCAGTTAGCCCTCTAGTAGGTACGTTATTAAAGTGAAATACTTAGTTATATTTTCCCCAGTCATCGGAAATTCGAGTGGAAATGGTGCAATGGTAGCTTTTTTATAATACCAAGTAACGTAACAAGTAAAGTAAGTGGTAAGATGGTAAGCCTACCCATGACAGATCCAGTGCCACTCAGAGCTTTAAATCGCAAGAACCACCCAGGGGCACTGCCACCGTCCCGTCCCCCTGAGTCATAAGTTGACAAGTCGCTCTCTCTCTCTCTCATCTGAGCGTTGTCCCGGTTGCGTCCTCAGCAGTGTTCCTGCGGAGCCCGGGGTCCGCTTTCCTACTTTTTCTCCTTCACTTCGCACGGCTTCGGCATCCTTAGTGGTGAGACCATTGGCACGCATATCGCCCTTGGCCACGTCAAGCATAAGTCATAAGTTGACAAGTCGCATGTGACTGTAATTTCACCAGCACCCTTATCCAAACCGGAACACAGTAATGCTGACATTATTGCTTGGCAGAAATAGGTAAGGTGGTAGTACTACCCTGGGCGAACTCTTTTGTTACATACATTGGGCGTTTAGCCCTTTTCCAATTGTAGATCGCAGGATCTTAAGAGGTTATGTATACCATTATGAAAAGTATTTAGGAATCACGTACGTTTTTGCTGATTACTGAAAATCAATTTATTAATGAATCTTTTAAAACCAATAGATATTTTTTGGTCAATTTCATTCTCAAATTCAAATTAAAAATTGACCGGAAAAAAATCCGTCGGTGTTAAAAAAATATTTAAAAAACCTGTATTTCTGTAATTGGCAAAAACGTGCTTGATGCCTAGATACCTGAAATGAAATGTAATGATGATGAAATGAAATGATGAGAATATTATATTATATAAAAAATAAAACATCATTTCATACTTTTGATGTGTGTTCATAATTTGTTTCTTAAAGTCCGTGTTATTCTTATCACTTTCATGTGATAAAAGTATTTTTGACGAATGATTACATGTGATTTTATTATACCAAGGATGCGATGTTTCGGTAACAATTCAATACCCGTTCCATAAACTTTAATTCTTGGCAAATGTCACGGAATAATGGATTGCTCGCCTCTGACGAATTAATCCTTAGGAATGAAAGGATTAATAGCCCATATGTGCCGTGAGACGTGGCTCGCTTTCGGATCGCACTAATTAAAATTTGAACGGTTATCGGCAAACCAACCAAATGGCAATAGTTGTTAGGGCAGTTATAACACAGTGACGCTTGTCGCCGTGACATTTAAAGCTACAACTTTGTGTCATCATATCACACGCCTATGACGCGTAACTCTACGGCGTTGCATGTGATGCGGGGCGCGAGTCAATATCCAAAAGCTACGTGCTACGGCGTAGTACGTTGCTTGTGGGTATGCTACGCCGTGGAGGAGAACACAGGGCCCCAATTCTGCTAATTTTAAATCCTCTGAGTTGTGTGCTGATAGAGTGTCAATGGTAGGATTTTGTACGTTTGGTATTCTGCTAAAAGTTTAGAGCAGTTGCTGGTGGGGCAGTACTATTCAACTGCCATTGCATTTTTTTGGGATTCTGCGAGCCGATGGTATGTCGATGACGTAGTCTAATATTATATATACATATATATTATATAATTCGATATAGTCAATTTCTCGAAGGTATCGGATTTTTCTGATACTTACCGGCACCCTCCGACCACAACTCTCGTACATCATTTTTACCCACCACGACTCCTTCTGGGAGAACAATTATCTAAATGACTCTATCAGTGGCAATCGCACTATGTATAATATAACTAAGCGGCCCACGAGGGCTTTCTTTAATCTTGTGGTTAATTGGGAGTTGAACTTATATTTCAGTAGAGAATTCTCTTTGGTTGAGTTTGAGTGGGAGGGAGCTGCAAAGATTCAGAAAAATCAAATTGTTTATGGCGGCCGTCTTGAATTTGCCATATTAAAAAATTATTGATCCCGGTAGAATCTGACCAGGGTCCTTGAGAAATTTTGTTTGAAAGCCATATACCCGTCTCTGTCGCTTTGATCGGGCTGTTTATCACGGTGACCAGGTCGACGTGGATGTTGCATGTAAATTATTGTCTATACACGATAAAAATTAAGATGATATAAAAATTAAGTGCATAGTAATTTCCAAGGTAGTTTTGGTAAGATAACATCGATCGTTAGTAATTGTATGAATGAATAACGCACATACGAAACCCTGTGTCGCGGGTGCCATGGACACAAACATAGATAACCACAAATTACACCCAAACTCACGAAAGCAAGAAATAAATGTAGGCCATACAAATATTTCTCCCGGCCCGGGAATCGAACAGACTAACAAATATTATCATAATTGCAATGCAACTTCAATTGATTCTCATTGGAATTACAATAACTAGTAGTTTCAAGACAATTTGCAGAATTGGGCCCCTGGTTATGTGAATAAATTGTGTTCGTACGGGTTTCGCTATATAATTATCCTTATGGTCTATATTAATAGGATTCAAGCTGCCATGCGTTTTCAGTATTACGAGATCCAGGTATTTATTACTTGCTATCCTTTCCGCCAGCTCAGCTGCGGAGTCAGCCCTCTTGCTGGCGTGCTGGAGATGGGCTGGGGCAAGTGTGTCGGTACATGTGGCGTCCCACACCAGTGCCCGGGCCATACTCCAAGTGATAAGAGTCATTCCTAGTTTGCCATCTGTTTGCGACATGCCGCTTGGCTCGAGAATAGCGTGCACGTTAACTGTGGCAAAAGCCTCGCGGATGATGTCGTTGAGGAATGCATCATCATCATGAACCCATTTATATGTCCCACTGGTGGACACGGGTCACCTCTCAGGCGAGGGTTTAGGCCATAGTCCGTCACGCTGACCCAATACGAGTTGGGGATTTTACACGTTTTCCGATGGTTGTGAACCTTCTTCGACGTGCAGGTTTCGTAACGAGGTTTTCCTTCAGCGAAAAGCTCATGGTATTCAAATAAAATTTGTAAAATTACTTCAACTAAATCTGTTATACTAAACGTTAATTCCATAAGTCTTTTTAGAATAATTATATTTTGTAGAACTGGAGAAATTTCTTGTTCGACGACAACAGTGTTCTAGCCCTTTGAGAATAAAAATACAAGGTAGCTCGAATTGCGTTCAGGAATGTAAACGCCAGAAAGAAATTTTGTCGTATTTCGAAAAATAGGACTTTACACCGGGGCCGAAAAACTATAAAAAAAAAATATTTCTCTTTAATTTGAATTAGTAGAAAGTCAATTTTAAAGTATGAGGTATACATCCTACTGAATGTTCGTGTTACCGAAGAGAGAAAAATGAATTAAGTATAAAACAAAGAAATTGGAACTCGAACTTTTTGCGGAGTTTTCAAATGGTTCGCCAAAACGAAAATCGGTCATAAATTATCGCCGTCGCGAACAGATGTATCGAATGTTTTAGGACCTCGCATTTGAAAATGCTTATTTGTACTTTTTTCCACGATTTTTGCATACGAATTTTCCATTTCAATAAGAATGTTTTTTATTTATACCAAAATATTAATTCTTACACTCAATATCCAAACTAATATTCCATATAAATGCGAAAGTAACATAATTAACCAACTTACATTTTCACATCGGAACCGCCGAATCAATTTTGACGAATTTCGGTGTAGAGCTAGATGGAACTTAGGAGAAGTACATAAACTCTTTTTATCACAAAAATAAATCTTAAAAGGGGTGAAATAGTGGATGAAAGTTTGCATGGAGAAACAATAAAAAGTACAATACTTTGAGTAGTCTAAAAGTATATATTCTATGCTTTGTGTAATACTGTTGTATTCTTTTGTTTCGGTGTTAGCGTTGTACAAGTTATATTTTTTTCCTATGAACGCGTAATGCATTAGTAACTCTCTCTCTCTCTGCCGCCAAACAGTAATGTGACCACTATTGCGCTTCGGTTTCGAAGAGCATAAGGGTGCTGGTGAAATTACAGGCACATGGGATTTGTCAACTTATATCTCAGGGTGTCGGGTGCAGTGGCAGTGCCCATCAGATCTTTGTAATTTAAAGCTCTGAGTGGCACAGCACCTGTTATGGACAGGCATGTCGCTTACCAGGCACACGACTTGTTTGTCCCGTAAGTTAGTATTATAAAAAAAAAGTTATATTATAATGTGAAAGGTAACTCACCAATTGAATGATCACAAACTAAGGAATAAACTATGACCCAGACCAGAATAAACTATGGTAATTTCCTTGGCCGAACGGTTGCCATGCCGGACTGCCACGCAGAGGTCCCAAGTTCGTTTCCAAGGCCGGGAGAAATATTTGTATGGTCATTTATTTCTCTCGTGATTTTGGGTGTAATTTGTGGTTGTCTATGTGTGTGTCCATGGCACCCGCGACTCGGGGTTTTCCTAGTGAGGGGCTATGTTGAGTGGGTGCGTTATTATTATTATTATTAACTTAGAAAAGTTCATTTCCCAATTAGGTCCTAACGGAAATCGAACCCGGTACTTCCTCATCCAGTCTTATACCCACAGTATACCTATATGGTCTATACAGTCTGTATATGCGTTAGGTGAACCTGAAAGTTCTTAGAACTGCCGACTTCTAAACACGATAGAAAAAAGGAAACAAATCCAATTAATAGGAAATGAAACTATTTTTCCGGATTTAAATCGCGTATATTTGTTTTTTCAAACAAACCGACGTTGTCAACCGTGACCATGGGACCTGTAAAGGGCCCGAAACGTCGGTTGGTTTGAAAAAACAAATATACGCGATTTAAATCCGGAAAAATAGTTTCATTTCCTATGTGTAACAATCGCGAAAACCTAAGAACTCGATAAATCCAATTAAGAAAATTGATTTCTTTGCTTGTTTACGACATTAAATTTTCGCATTTGTCATTAGATCGATTTTAGTGGTCATTTAAAATTTTAAGAGTTGCATAAATTGAATTTAACAACAGAACGTTTTCGTTTCGATCTAAATCAGAAAGAACGACTTAATTGGTAGTGTTATGAAAGACTTGAGTTAGCTTCTAATGATGAAGCTTTTTGTTTATGGTAGAATAACAGCACGTTTAACTCCAATTCACCTGATGAATACTGACGATGAGATCGACGACAGAGGACGCACACCTAAAACCGGATTTTCATATGTTTGATATGTCGTGTCGTGTCGTAACGCGTCCGAACAGTATCGGTGCATACACACAACACATAAGCACAAGCCATCACGTCAGATTGCGACACACTAATAATAATATAAATCTAACCATGTTAAATGTTTGAAACCCATACCGTTCTGACACGTCACGACACGACTCGTCAGACTAATATGTAAATCCGGGTTATGCCTATTCACTCTCGCCTCGAAAAGGCGAAAGCTCCATCTATTGCCACTGTTTATAGTTAGTTTAGAGGGATTTTTTAATTTTTTTTATAATATCAAGTGACGGGAGGAACAAGTTTATTCGACATCTTAGCCATCTTAATGACGGCGGCGACGCTCGAAAGCAATAGGTAAGGTGGCAGTACTTCCCTGGACGAACTCTTTCACAAGGAGCTTCTACTGCTACTAAACTATCATGCGCGTGTTGTAAGTCAACGTAAACTTAGTAATTATTTATTGTTTTTTAAACCAACAGGTCGTTGTTTGTATCGATGTTGAATGTTCGGTCCCTGATTGGTTAATTAACAATAGCACTTGACGAGGGCTTTGGTTCCCGACCAACTTGTTGTGACCTGCAAAACCTATGCATCCGCAAAAACTCTGCATCGATTGATGCGGATGTCGAATACAGACGTCTGCGGCATCCCTATTAGTAATATAGTGTAGCAAGTTTGTTAATATTTACACAATAAAACTCTGTATACGCTAGGTCTACCCTTCCTCGCGTTTCAATTTAAATTCGCTCTATAAATTTGTGCCGTTAAACTACTAACAACCATCGTTTCCATGTGACCAGAGAACATAACAAACATAGAAGCATACATTTTCAATCTTGATACATAATATTTCACAGCACAAGGGTCTCTTATTACCTTGAAAATTCAGAATCTCATTATTTAGAATGTAGCTAAGCAAATTACGCTTGAAATCGTCAAATTAATTAATCATCATTACGAAGAAGAACGAGTATCAAATTCTAGGGGTTGCTCTTTGTAAATAAATATCTGTTAACATTTATCATTTACAGTATTCATTGAATTATATAACGAGTAAAAATTACCTGAACAAACGGATGACATTCGGGGATTTTTGTCAACCAAATACGCAAATGTTTTATAATAATTACCTTTTGTGTAAAGATGTTTTTCATGATGGTTTTAATTCTAAATTCAAATTTTTATTATCAATTGGAATATTATTATAGAAGATTAATATATATTATAGATTATAGATATTATTGTTAAGAATAATCTACAGAATATAATAGAATAGAATAAACTGTATTGCACACAAAATAAAGCATGAATAAAAAAAATCAAACATAGTTAAAGGTACAATCGGCGTCTATCTCTTGACAGCGAGCTCTTCCAGGCAACCTTACAAATTAGTACGGAGTTGTAGGTGAAGGGCAGTTAATGTTGCACAATGCAGCTAAATTATGTATAAATTGAACCGAATATAATAATAATAATAATAATAACGCTCACACTCAACATAGCCCCGCACTAGGGAAACCCTGTGTCGCGGGTGCCATGGACACACACACATAGACAACCACAAATTACACCCAAACTCACGAGAGAAATAAATGTAGGCCATACAAATATTTCTCCCGGCCCGGGAATCGAACCTGGGACCTCTGCGTGGCAGTCCGGCATGGTAACCGTTCGGCCACAGAGGCAGTTATATTATAATATATAAACAAACTTCAGAAAAACGTACTACATTTATATTATAACATACATACACATTGGTACATACCAAATATATAACTATACACATATACCTACAATAAATAGAATACGCTTATGATACATATTATATATAAACACATATATAGATTATTTTCATTTGGATGACGATAATTAACTTACTCTATTAAATTGAAATTACTAAGTGATAAATAATATTTATTTACCAATTCCTTAAATCTACATATTTTTGTTCCTTGTAGTTATTTAATTTTGTCACTATATTTCATAAAATTATTTGATTTTCTTCATTTTTCTTTCCTGATGTAAAATTTTTTGTAAGATTGTCCTGAAAAATGATTTTCCTGTCTTGTAAGATCCATATTTATGGTTTTCAGGTTTCAATTTCTACAGCTATCAGTTTGCGTCACAAAACATAAGCTCGCTGGTATGGTTCGCCATCTTATATTATTAAGATGGACATGTTTATTGTTCAATTTCCAAGAGCTTAAGTAACAAATAATCTAATGTTATTATAAATATGTTGAGTGTGTGCGTTATTATTATTATTATTATAATTAAGTATTTTATTGAATGTCAATTTGTCATGCCATGTTTCATCACCAATAACTTTTTGTGAAATTTCGCCAGTACTTTGTTATAATTATTAACACAAAGACCGTATACTTGACTAAAAAGTCGTTATTATAAACCACATAAAAAAATACGTGAGGTCCGCTGGTTCGTTCCGTGGCTTAGTTGGCATAGCGTCTGGCACGGTTTGCTAGAAGACGTCGGTTCGAATCGGGCCGGATCGAAGGAATTTTTTCTAAGTGTTTAATTTTTGTATTGTTAATTATAAAAGAACAACTGAAATTGAAAAAAAATGTAAACTTAATTCCAAGCAATGCGCAACACATGTTACAGTTAGACTATAAATATAGTCTACCCATATTCCAGTAGTTTATTGTCATTGCGTATAATATATAGGGTTTTCCAGTAAGGACATAACAATTTTGTATTTCAATAAAACACAGAATAATTGAAACATCGAGCTGAATTTATTCCATATGCAGTACACATGTTACATTTAAGTTTGGAATTCGATCTTGTTCATACGACCACCGTGAGCACGTTCACACGTTCGTTTGCACGAGCAAAAACAAAGGTTTATTTGAAAGTTATAATATTCATTTCCTATTTCTAACAACCGCGAAAACCTAAGAACTCGATATTGTGATATTTAATCAAAATAAAATATTGTTAATTAATAAAACCTTATTATTCGAAAACAAAATGTACCTACCTTAATAGTACCCTAAAGTACAGGAACCGCCAACTCGACCCGTTGATTACTTCCTGAGAAGTAAAGCTTAACCGCTATATCCTAGTGAAAAGAGACTTCCTGATTCTGTCTTTTACGAGATACACCACACATACTAAGCAAAGCTTTCGTTTCTACAGTATTTACCCTCATTTCGCGCTTCTTCCGTCAAGTGTACCGTATATCAGGGTTGGAACCGGCTTAGGGCCCAACCTTTACCATAAGTTTTAACGAAAAAAAGAATCTGACAATGAGTAGAGTAATCCATTATATTTTGGACATGGCTCTTAAAAGCTTACCGTAGCAAGAGCACATTGTGAACTCTGATCCGAGGTCATAAGGGCTATTTTATTACGTGTTTATTTGGGGGTAATCTGATGGTCTTGTAGTGTGACTAAAAGACAATTTTTTGGGGATTTTCTGAACTTAATCGGTTGGTACATAAGAAACAGTTTCGCGTTTTTATTTCGCGTTTAAATTTAAAATAATTTACTGTTCAACGTCATTAACATAGAAGGCATCTGTCAAATGAATAAATAATCAATTTAATTACGTACAAATAATTACAAATTGCAAAGCAAAAGAACTAAAGTCTAGTTTTAGAAAAATCGAAAATCTAAGTCTTATGTCTAAGGTGACAGGCGCAGTGGTAGTGCCCCTCAGATCTTTGCCATTTAAAGCTCTGCGTAGCACTGCCACTGCTATGGATATCATAAAATAAATAAAGGAGAATAGAAAACAAACCTTAGGAGAACAGAGACCGAATACACAGAAATAACCTCTGTTTATCCGAATATATAAATAGCCGCTGCCGCTGTTTTTGTGGTTTTCTTTTTTGTGCAATTTTGGGATGTTTTATGATACATAGTGGACGGAACGACGAAGTCGTGCGCCTGGTGGTACGCGACACGCCTGTCCATAAAAGTTGCAGTGCCGGTCTAGGATCACTGCCACTGCGCTCTTCACCCTTAGACATAAGTTGAAATATCCCATATGCCTGTAATTTCACCAGCACTCGCACCCTTCAAAATGCTCACATTACTTCTTATTGGCAGAAATAGACTGTAGAAATAAAGTGGCAGTACCTGACTGGATGAACTCTTTCATAGGCTCTATTGTTACTCAAATATTCGCAATATTCAGTAATGGGACATTGCGTATCAGGTTTGATGAGAAAAAATATATTGTTAAGGTTGCATGCGTACAAATGTTATTTACAAAGAGCAACCCCTAGAGTTTCTTGCTCATTCTTCTCAGGGGAATCTGTCTTACGAATGAGCGGTAGAGTTTAACCAATGTGACGATTTCAAGTGTAATAATGCTTACCTATGAAATAAAGATTCTTTTGATTTTGAGATAGTTAATATGTAAATTTAATCTTGTCGGAGACTGGCGTTATTCGACTGTTTGCCTTCCACTAGGTATTCTGAGATTCTAAAATTAAATTAAACTAAAAACAAATAAATAAAGTACTGGCACTAATAAAAGAAAAGTAAACATACCACCTGTAATGATATACGTTTTTTATTATTTGTTGTATTTGGTAAATGTCTAAGAAGAAATAAAATTTTAATTAATATAAAGAGCCACATCTAGTATAAGTAGTGAGCGTAGTCTGTGAGTACATCCATGGTTGCGCTTATAGTTAGCACCTAAGATCGTGTTGTCTGTTATTATATTAGAATGCGGGAAAAACTTTATTATTTTATAGTTGAACTACCGTCCTTGTACGCTTTCTAAAAAAAATTGTAATAATATGTTTCTCTATGTTCTCATGTAAGTGAGTTATTTATAATTCTTAGTGAGAATAAATGTCTCAAAACACGAATTGCGTGTTTTACTAAAATATCTGGTTACCCTATTCTAGGACATTATTCGGCGGTCATCGATCAAAATAAGGCCTTTAACGTTCAGAGCACTTCATGAGAATGATACATGAGACAAAAATGAGACCGAGCAGCTTTGATATCGTCAAACGCACGCAGGCCAGTGATCAAAGCAAAAAGGTGATTAGACGAGAGAATGGTTTTGTTTCATAAATAACATAACAGAGTGCTATTTCAATATTTTATTTTTATTGTTTATATGTTTTTATAACGAACATATAGAAAAATCGTAATACCTGCTGGCTATGTTTATAGCTGGTTGTTTTTTATAATATAAAGTTTCAGGACGAACAAGCCGTGTGCCCGATGGTAAGCTACGCCTGTCCATAATAGTTGCAGTGCCACTCATAGCTTTAAATCGCAAAGATCTGAGGGGCCCACCACTGCACCCGTCATCAAGTTCCATGTGCCTGTAACTTCACCAGCACTCTTAGTCTTTAAAACCGGAACGCAATAATGCCCACATTACTGCTTAGCGGCAGAAATAGGAAAGGTGAAAGTAGTAACCTGGACGAACTATTTCTCAAGGAGCTCTACTGCTACTTGTTAGTTGGTAAAAGCGGTAGCCCCGGTGTAGCAACAGACGGTTGTTCGATTTTTGTATCAGTACTAATTGCATAATAGTTTATAATCAAACAAACATTGTTTAAGCCTTGGGTATGTGGTTTGAATCGTAATACAAATAAATAATCGCCTCTCAAGCCGAGGCCGTGTGTTCGTATCGGGGCTCGCCCTTCTGACTTTCTAGGAAATTATGTATGAAATTTACCATGAGCGTTTCGGTGAAGAAAAACGATCAGCCGCAGCACCAGCAGATCCGTTCCCAGCAGCGGAGCGTATAAATGAGTTCATGATGATGATAATGAATAGCGTCACAGTACATTTGTAAAAATTTAATTTATGTTAAGGAGTGGTAGTATTTTTTTATGAAAATTAGTGATAAGCATAACATTAGATAGATAGATAAAAACTTTATTCACTTCCATGACCACATATTTACTTAGTTTTTGAAGTCATGGCAGTGAAAAGGCGCTGGCTCTGCATAAATGCCGTGGTTTCCCACGACGCTGGTGTTCCACCAGAACCGTGTTTAAAGAGACGCCACTCATCACCTCAGACAGTCCTCTGGCTTTATCATTTAATTATATAAATATTTTTATTTTATGACAAAACAATATGATAAAATGTGTGATTGTGTGTGTGTGTGTGTGTGTGTGTGTGTGTGTGTGTGTGTGTGTGTGTGTGTGTGTGTGTGTGTGTGTGTGTGTGCGTGCGCGTCTTTCTGTGTGTGTGCGTGCGTGCATAGGTATGTGCGTACGTACTGTAAAATGTACGGGAGTATGCGTGTATATTGCTTATGAACTTTCCTGACACTAAATGTTACCACGTAGTGATCTCACAGTTACAGTAAACAAACATACCATTTAAAATTAAGTAGATAAATAGCCGAAAACGCAACAGGTTTCTCACCTACAGCCCCAATTTATATACATTTAATACGTGGAATAAATATAAACTGGAATTCTATCACGAAATACGATACTACGTGACTGCGTCCGCAACGGAGCTCATACGTACTACGTTATGTCAATTTTGCGATGAAAGTAATGTCAAAATTCGATACGAAAGCTGTCATTTGCAGTTTCGAAGTAAGAACTTATGTGAAATCACGATAATCGTTGCTTCGTAAGTCGTATTATGTCGTAGACCTCCTGGTTGTTCTCGACAGTCGTCTGTACAAAGTCACAAATTTATTTAAGGGGCACTGTAGACGCTTCCAAAATACCATTTACGAGGTTTAAAACTATATTGAAACATAAACTTTACACTAAAGGTATTCTACAATTAAACACTAAATTTAGTTTTGCGTACTTGGCTGACAAAACCTACCGTAGTAATCAGTTTAGCTGTTGCAGGTTGTCATGATTTATGATCTCCGAAATAAACATAGTAAATGTGTACAAATGTTTATTTATAAGGAGCAACCGCTAGAGTTTCTTACTCGTTCTTCTCAAGGGAATCTGCCTTACAAATGAGTGGTAGAGTTTAATCAATTTGATGGTTTTAAGTGTAATTTGCTTTCCTATGAAATTCAGATTTGAGTCTAAGCTTGATTATTCTTTTATATATTTCACACCTTTGGTGTATATGGCAACATCTGACAACGTATCAGGAGAGGCTTTAAGATTCTACGAACGAAATTAATCGGTTACTTTTTTATGTTCAAGAGCCGATATTACCTAAGCTCGAATTCAATTTTTTCCCGTACTAACACGGTTCATTTTCATTGTGTCGAGCAGCAGGGACACTTTATTTGGAAATTTCTTTTTTTACAAACAAAATTAAAGCTATTTGAAAAATGTACATCGTATGCTATACGTGTTCTGTTTAGTTCTGTTGATATAAAAATAAATCATTGGTATATATAAAGCGCGTATTGAATACAGCGGTTTTCTTGTAAAATCTCGAAGTCAGTTTGTATTTTTTTTCTATCTTGAAAGTTTTTAGGAATCCTGTTTTCACTACGTTTACTAATCTGTCTATATCCTCAATTTTACTTTCCCAAGCATTGACTTAGAAATAAATGGACGACGGGTCTAATACAAAAACCACGAAAAAAATGTCCCAAGTCAACCTATTTCAACGTAGTGACATGTAAAGGAATATGAAAAAGCTAAAACGTTGAATTTAAATTGTAATGTCATCGCAGTACTGTCTAATTTTGCTTGCTTCGCTGTCAGTCGAACAAACGAAGACTAAAGCGTGAATGACGCTCTGTATACGATTTTAACGCCCTATAAGTTCGGACACTTTTTAGCGCGGACCCGACGTCCATATAATTATAAGTCAATGTTCCCAAGTGATTGATTCAACACTCTCATTGTTATGCGAAATCGTATCGTATGTATGTTTTACTATTTACGTTTTTATTCCAAGGGTAATAAAGAATAAACGGATGCTTTAGCTAGCAGGAAAGCATTTTCAGGTCGACAATTACGAAAGTTTGAGTAGGTATAATTTTAAAACTGTGTAATTTGTCAGGAAACTAACTACAACCCGTGTTTAAGTATATACGTGTATTAAGAAGCGAAAAGACAACGTTGTATTTGATCTCTCAAAGAAAACTAGCTTTTATTCTGTATTAGGTTTTATTCGTTTTATTTCTTTTATTTCATTTTATTCGCGAATGCATCGAGAGATTATGCGAATGTGTGCGTCCGTATAAGGCACGCGGCGTTCGCGCACACATACAAAGCACGCTGCTACGTTTGTATGGAGTTACCACACTTGTCTTATTTATATGTATAAAATAATAGAAAGTATAACATAATGGTCCATAGATTTTATTTATTATAAGTACCGTAATCAAGTTTTAATGTCACAAAGTTAATTTTACTAGAAATTTTTATTGTCACTAATTTATTGATAAATGTAATTATGTTACACAATTTACATTAAGTTCATTAAGTTAGCCATAAATTTTCTTTCACACTTCGTTTCGGGATTATGTAAATTGATTTGTTGATTGATTGTACCTTAAAGGTCACAGTGTTTTTTACCAGAAAGTCAGGGAGGTGTTCAGTTTTGGCCCGAATTGTATGAGGTACGTCTTATGTAAAAAAACTGAAATCTTTTTAATCTTTTTAACTACATCTGCGGCCGAACAGTTACAATATTGGACTGCTACGCAGAGGTCCCGGGAGCAAATCCCGGGCAGGGAGAAATATTTGTATGGCCTATATTTATTTATCTCGTGAGTTTAGGTGTCATTTGTGGTTGTCTATGGCACGTCCACGTCCATGGCACCCGCGATACAGGGTTTCCCTAGTGCGGGGCTAAGAGAGTGTGCACGTTATCGTTATTATTAATTTTGATAGAAATTTATTATTGAGATTTTTGTGAAATAACTTTACTAGCTTATGATTATTAACACAATGATCGAACAGATAGAAAAATTTCTTCGACTCGATGGGACTTGAACCCATGGACACGTTGTTGACGAAATTCTTCTGTATTTTTGTTATAGATCTATAAATCTTTGTTCTGGCTTTCCACATTCGACGCGTGTGTATAGTGACATCTAGTGATGGATTTTAGAACCAGTTTTTAATAGAAATTGTTGAATAATGTAATTTCACAATTATAAAAATAAGCGATACTGCGTTCGACGAAACGTGCATTGTCGTGATTTGACAGCTGTCACTATAGCTAATAATTCTCGGGTTCGATTGAAAGAATGTCCGTAAAGAAATAGCCAAAAGTCAGTGATGAATACATCAAAAACACAAATAGTACTTAATACTTCAAAGATGCAAATCAAGAAATGGTATACCGTATAAATAATCTCTATCTACCATTTAAAGCACAGACATTTACATATAATAATTATTGCCTTGCCATCGTCTTGCCAGTTACTTATATCGTTTGAGTGGTACAAGCATAGACCATGTACAAGTGATTAACAAATTCTATTTTTAAACTTTTTTTTAAATTGAATTTCAATTGTTTTTTATGTTAAATTACTCCACTAGTTTGTTATAATTATTAATACAAAGATCGAACACTCAGAAAAAGTCCTTCTAGACGGCTTCTAGCATACCGTGGCAGACGCTATACCAACGAAGCCACAGAACGAACCAGCGAATCTCATGAATTTCTCTATGTGTTTGTTGTCGTATCTTTGTGTTTGGTTTTTCAACGACCTTTTAGCCGTAACGCCATCTATGAGAAATCTTTTTCTGAGTGTTCGATCTTTGTATTAATAATTATAACAAATTCTATTTTTTTTTATAAATTCACCTTAATTTTTTATTGAATAATATGTCCTTAATCATATATGAAACTAGGTCCATAATTACTAAATTTTGAATTGGTATAATATTAAAACTGTATAATTTGTCAGGAAACTAACTACGACCCTTGTTGTTTGTTGTTAAAGTGCCATTGAGTTGAATAGTTAGTATATTAAATAGGATGAAATTTATTTGTATATAGCGCGTTCGCGAAATTATCCTCTTAAAGTTTAACCCTTACTTTAAATTACATCCATTTGATAAATAAATTGGATCCCTTTAACGGGGTGCTCAAAATACTGGCAGCGTTTTCTGTTTGTATGACTATGCTGATACATTGTGCAAGATAGCCAGCCTCTGTGGATCCGTTCGGTTCATAATTTTTTTGGTTTATGATTTCGTGGGGTCCAACAGATTCGACTCCAAAGGGCGATAATAAATGATCGAGTCGAAAGAAGATACTTGTGTTGCGTATTTAGATGAACACGTTTTTCTTTTTTTTCTATAATACTAAGTGACGGGACGAACAAGTCGTGTGTCTGGTGGTAAGCGACACGCCTGTCCCTAACAGTTGCAGTGCCACTTAGAGCTTTAAATCACAAAGAACTGAGGGGCACTGCCACTGCGCCCGATATCCTGAGACATAAGTTGATAAGTCCCATGTGCCTGCAATGGCGGTAGAAATAGGTAAGGTAGCAAGCAGTACTGCTACTTGTGTCCCGAGGGTATAGACGGGAAATGTTTAAAATCTTGTATCAGACCACTGTTAGACCACTAAATAAATGTTGTTTGCCGAGTGCCGGCTGAGGTGTTTAGATAACATAACAAAGTATTATTGTTATGGAACTATAAAATGAATTCCGATAACACAGTAGTATTTTGTAACTATGAATTACCTAATAACTTTGTTATACGAGTAGGAACTAAACATCGCTCCCAGCCAATTAAGAGTTGTTTTTAAATAATCGACTTTAAAAAAAGGAGGAGATTATACGTTCGGCTATATGTATGTTTTCATATATTTCCATCAATTGTGGACCGATGTTGAACATTCTTTTTTGTTTGAAAGGGTGCACTCTCGTGGTGGTCCCATTGTCACCAAGTCAGAATCTGATGAGGGGATCCCATGAAAATCGAAGGAAATCCTCACATTTTATACGCCATTGCCCGTGTATTCGCCAAGTTCTCCATCAATTGTGCACGGATTTTGAAATTTTTTTTTTGTTTAAAAGGGTCGGCGTGGTCCCGAGAATATACCCTCTAATAATTTTCCGCAAATAAAAGTCGACTTTTACTTGATACAATACATGTAATCAACAAAACCTCGTCACCATGACAACCAGATAATAAAATATAAAATGTACAAAGGAGTCTATAACAGTCCCACTGTCACCAAAAAGTCAGTCAATCTGATAAGGGGAACCCATGTAAATCGAAAAAAGCCGATAAGAAAACTTTTGAGGTCAGTTTTTTTTTTTTAATGAAAACGTTCTAAAAGAAACTATTATTGAGCAGACGTTCTCTCTTCGTTATCCTTCATGTTAATGTGGCTTATATGGTGAGTGACAAGGATTAGGATTTTGGACTTATAACAGGATAAATACTAATAATATTGAACAACGTGCGGTTAGGTATTAATGTGGTGGTAGTGCTTGTCTGACAATGTAGTGTGTGGTGTTGTATGCAGCAAATATCAATCGCCCGCTGTGTATGAAATTATGGTAAAGTTAAGATAAAAAATATAAACTACCCTATTAACCCTAACGGTGAGACCTCAAGGGTCGTTCCAATGAATTTATCTAATAGTGTAGCCCTACAACCTAACGGTGTGTAGCCTAACCTAACCATAAATATATAGACGGAGAAATATATACGCAAGATATGAACGGGAAGTCTGTCACCATGAGAACTAAGGTGACAAACGGAAGGTTGGAAGGAGGTAAGGAAGTACACGTCGTGCAATGTGTACTGGAATGGTATTCTCACTGCCGGTCAAACAGACTCACAAGACCGATCTACTGATGGCTAAAGGTGTCTTGGCCACGGTGAGAGGAGTAGCGGGTAGTACTAAGCAGGATGATGAGTTTGATGAGTTAAAATCAGATGGTAGTAGATAACTGAGTATATTTACAAATTTTATTACTATTTATACAATTTTTATGACTAATACATAATGATAGGTTTTTCTTAGTGTGGTATGTGTGTTGGTTGCCGACGAAGCTCTTTTCTGTGAAGTAGTGAATTATGTCACAATGTTGCACTTGTTACCTGATGATGAGGCCATTTCTTGTGACAGTTTAAATATATGTTACGATCTTGCGTTTTGTTGTTAAGTACATAATGTTCAAAGTTGAACAAATATAATAATAATAATATAAATAATAATAATGTTCGTCCAGGAAGTACTGCCACATTACCTATTTCTGCCGCCACGCAGTAATTGCATTGCTGTGTTCCGGTTCTAAAGGGCGCTATTATAATCACAGGCACAGGGAACTTAAAAACTTATGTCTCAGGGTCACAGGCGCATTGGCAGTGTCCCTTAGGTCTTTGTAAATTAAAGTTTTAAATGGCACTGCAACTACTATGGACAGACGTGTCTCAGATGGTTAGAGCAATTTTACGGTGCAGAATGGTCGCGGGTTCAATTCCAACCGCGTCAACGAAATTTTTTCTGTGTGTCCGATCTCTTTATTCATAATAATAACAAAACATGAATACTTAATTACATTAGCTAGCATCTTACCTATTATTAACATAACATAACTCTAGGTATCTTCTGTAGCAGTTGGGACAGTGTGAACCGAATTGTAAATTGCAATTGAACCAATGCAACTCGTAAATGTACCATTTCTTTGTCAAACCAAGCAGAACTACTTTTTTAAGCTACACTCAAAATCCGATTTCGGCAAAGGGTGTATTTATTTTACGAGACAATCTCTATGTTGCACACCAAATCGCGCTACTTTAGCTATTCCTTTATTCAATAGAATGTGTACAAAAAGTATGAGACAGTGGCAGCAAACTGAAACTCAAAGCATTAAGGACCGTCCACACGGTTGATTTACATCGTGAGTGAGCTTGCGCAAATGAATTATGCCCTTCGATATGTGTCCTGTGTGAGAGAAAATAATATCCTTTGCAAGAGCTTTGATTGCTGTGATGAACTGTCTTGGAAAGATACTGTATTTGGCACACTTGTGCTATTACATAAAGAGCATATGATGTTTTTAGAAGACTGTACAGCTGACTTAATACCTAATTCATTAGTGCGAAATAGTTACCACCTTGTCTCAAAAAATGTAATCCAGAGCCTTGAACACCGCCGTAAAGTTGCCTGCTTACCGGTTTTCTATAGGTTAAATATTAATTATCACGGAGAGTGCAATGGTATTGCATGATTTAATTCCGCTTTCCCTTTCCTTCGTTGGAGGACTAGACGTAGGCTGAGGTTCCACACCAATATTGTGGATATTCCAAGAATTCGGACGAAGCGTTTTGCTTCTACATTTATTTGGCAAATGGCTACGAAGTGGAGTCTCTACATGCAGAATTATTCACTGAACTTAATAACTTGGACCTGTTCAAGGCGAGAGTGAATAGACATTATTTGGTTGTGCATGCTCCATCGTGGGCCTCATCGTCACTTTCCACCAGGTTTCATATAAAGAAAAAATTCGAATAGAATAGAGATTTTTTAAATATGTTTACTTTTAAATAACTTTACAAAACTTCTTTAGCTACCGTATCATTTATTTATAAATGAATAAAGTTTGTTATAAATTGTTATAACAATTTAAATATTAAAACCGATCAAAGCTAACTTAACTAACCCAACGATCCCGCTAAGCTATGTAAAATATGTCGCCTTTCTGCCGCCATTTACCCTGCGGCCCCACACGTGTCCATAGTGTAGCACGTCACCATTTCCTATATATTTTCTTAGCTTAACTTTGCATGTAACTACGTGAGCTAAGCTAGGCTAAGTTAGCTCAACTGGCATACTTGGTTTCTTAGCTTCATTCGCAGTGTAGCCTGCGCTTCAAGGCGGCTTCACACGTTCCGTGATTTTACCGATTACCTCGCACTAGCTCGCACCCGCACACAAAAGAAATAGGATCATCTGGTCTGTGGCAACGTAGACGCGTCCGTAGTGGTGCATGAATCAATTCATAGCGAAAAATAGGCAGAAAAATAGGTGGTACCGCGAATAATCATTTCGCGGTACCACCTTGTGCAGGTGCTGACCGTGCACGGTTGCTTCTGTCACTACCTGCACAAGGTGGCAAGGAGGAAACCGTCTCCGTCGTGGCACGAGTGCGGTGCAGCGGATGACACCACGCAGCACACCCTAGAGGTGTGCAGCCGGTGGGTGGCAGATAAGCAGCGTCGTACTCTGACGGGGACAATAGGGCAGGACCTTTCGCTGAAGGGCGTGGTTGTCACCATGCTCGATAGCGAGGAGTCCTGTGAGGCGGTGGTCTCCTTTTGCGAAGAGATTATGCCGCAAAAGGAGGCTGCGGAGCGGGTGCGCGAGGTCGCGGCGGACGCACACCCGCTTCGGCGCAGACGTACGAGGAGAAGGCGAAGGCAACTGCTTTCTCTCGCTACTCGCCTGATTCCCTAGTGAGGTCAGCGGCTCTGGATTGAGACTCCCGCGCCAACGTGTAAGCTAGGACGGCCGGGCGGCGTCGTGGTGAATGTTCACCTATCCCACGGCGTCGACTCAACCGGCAAGAGGTAAACCCGAGGGTTTTTTAGTGGGGTACGCTCTCCAGTCTGGAGGGAGAGTCCCCACATAACTATGACCACTGAGAGACTCATTTCCCCCCGTCAAAAAAAAAACAGTTCGTTTCGCGGCGATGGTTTGTCATTCTATAATTATTTCATTGACAGCCCTGGTGATTTGCACTACGGGCATTAGATGGAGAGGTTTCGTTTTCGGTTCCTATTACGACCAATTTTTGAAAAAAACTTTTCTAAATTGGTTGTCGTTGTATGGGTGTTCCGAGTTTTTTTTTATGACACCATGTGACGGGATGAACATGTCGTGCGCCTGGTGGTAAGCGACACACCTATTCATATTAGTTGCCGTGCCCCTCAGAGCTTTAAAATCATGAAGATCTGAGGGGACCGTCATTGCGTCCGTCACCCTGAAACAAGTTGACAAGTCCCATGTGGCTTTCACCAATCTTCTTTCTTTCAAAAAACTGAAACGCAGTAATGTGAGCATTGCTTGGCGGCAGAAATAGGTAAGGTAGCAGTACTTGCCTGGACGAACTCCTCCAGTAGTGCCACGGAGTGAATTGTGTTGCTCTGGTACTCATAGGGAATTCCTTATTTTGAGATCCGTTAATTTTATACAAGTAATTAGTGTAGTATCTTTTTTTTATTCTTTTTGTCCTCTCCTTTCCTTTGTATGTGTGTGTTTTTATGGTAAATCGTACCATATTTATAACATATTTATTTCAAAATTAACAATGAATTTGTGTATTTATTTCACAATTATCAATTATATAATATGTTGTCACATATTTATCAATTATATATATATATATTAAGTGTGATTATTTTCTATTTGTATAGTGAAAAATAACAAATTTAATGAAAGGCATTAAAAATAAAATGAGACAAATAAAACATTACATTGTCAAATTGTAAAAAGGCTCATCATGCTCATCTGCCGTGTGAAAGAAGCTGGAGTACGGGAGGCCGCTGCACCGGTCCTTTCGCCAAGCCTGTTGAACGTAAAAATAGCTATATTTTATTTGAACGAACAAAGGTGCGGTTGCGTAATTCCAATCGCAACCTTTCCCAAAAAATTGTCTTTATTCTCATATTACATGACGGTGTGACACAATCTAACCCAAAGGTATATCGAATTTACTCAGCTACCCAATTGCAGGGGTCTGAACAAAACGGGACTTTGTAGAATAATGTATGAGCTTCTACGTAATTCCAATGAATAATTTTACTTACGTTGAACTCTGAAGGGTATATGTGTTTTTATTCAATTTCACGGCTGAAATGATTTTATTTTATTGTAGTATTTGATTTAATTTTACAAAATAAAATCCATCTCTATTTTGTTATATTTTAGCAGCAATAGAGATCCTTATGAAAGAATTCGTCCAGAGAGGTACTGCCACCCATGTATGTGGTCCGTGACTGCCAGCTTACCTATTTTATCAACGCTGTAAGCTTTTTATATGCGATTATAAAAAATCAACCAACTTCAAAAATCACAAAATGTCACTACACTAAAAAGCGAAAAATAAAATATTATTATTGGTATGTGCTACCTACTGCTCGGGTTGAAGTTTTACTTTACCATTAAAAAAATATTGATACTTAAGTATTTACGATATCTAATCAGTTATTTTTGAAGTCGGAGCCAGCCAAGGAAAGAAAATCAAAGAAATGCCTTAATGGGTTCCTCCGCTTTTTTAAGTCGGTTAAAAAAGAAAATATTAGTAACTAACTCTTAGATATTATTATTAATAGAAAGATCGAACACTTAGAAAAAATCCTTCGATTCCAGCCAACCGTGTCAGACGCTACGAATTTTTCTATATGTTTGTTGTCGGATCTAATTTTTGGTTTTTTCTGTTTTTCCGTAGCACCGAGTGAGAAATCTATGAAAGCATTTCTCTTACTTATTGTCACGTCCTACTGGGATAATAACGTACTTAAAATATTCGTAACATCTACCGTACTCATGGAGAGTAATAATTTCTTATTGAGTATTGAATATGATAAGTTAAATATTGGTTGATACATTAGGTATTTAAATAAACTTCACAAATATAGTACAAACTTCTCGCTAAGGAGCTTTCAATTCAGTGAAGCTTCCGGTGACCGATGGCTGGCTGCCTATTCCGTTAGAGAATAAGTTTCGCCATTCAGAAGGGAAAAGTGGTCATCCTCCTCTGCATGAGGACCGATGGCACAATGTCCTGCCTTTGACTATAGGTTTCAAAGCCATATTCTTTTCCCATATTACGTTTGTTTAGCACCCTTAGCGTAATAAGGCCAACTTCAAAATGACAACTTTCAGGTGAAAGGTTTCAAGATTCTAAGAACGAAAATACACTACGCCAGCTTAAATGTTTGGTCATCTCTGGTGTCTTTTGTTTTTTTTTGTTTCTTTATTCTTTTTCAGATAATACTTTTTTAATTTCGTGTTTTTGTTTCTTTATTTTTTTAAATAATAATATTAGTACATAAAATAAGGATGTTTACATTAAAAACAGAAAATGACCATGAAATTAAGTTGACGTAGTGGTTATTGGAGGTACCGAAATTTTATATAAACATAATTTGTTTCACATAGATAGTTTGTATTATTTTTATGACTTTCATGTGATAAAAACACTTTTGAGGTATGATGATCACAGGTGGCGTTATTATGTCAAGGGTAGGAGTTACGATAACAAAGCGATAGTTCGTAATTAATTGAAATAAATTGACGTTAAAGTTTATTACATTTCGAGTTCTTAGGTTTTCGCGATTGTTACACATAGGAAATGAAACTATTTTTCCGGATTTAAATCGCGTATATTTGTTTT
>NW_020653731.1:9454161-9492177 GCF_003589595.1 Hyposmocoma kahamanoa
TTTATTTTAAGAAACGAAAATAAATCTTATACCCCTGCAATATGGTCGCTCCTTTTTCGGAAAACTAAGTGGGTAACTCCATTTCGTCGGCGCTCACCAATTAATCGCTAGATGGCGGTAGATTGTTTAAATGGGTAAATTATAGGTATACATGGTATTGAACTTTCAACGATATGCCAACAGGGTAAAGTTTAAATTATATTAATAATCCACAATTTGTTGTTTCTTGTTAAATTTGAAACTACGACCAATCAATATCAAGATTTTGTAGTGTTTCAAACATTGACGTACAATTATATGGACGTCGGGTCCGCGCTAAAAAGTGTCCGCACTTGTAAGGCGCTAAAATCGTATACAGAGCGCCAAACTCCGCTTTAGTCTTCATTTGTTCGACTGACAGCGCGATACTGCGATGACATAACAATTTAAATTTCGAATAGGTTGACTTGGGACATTTTTTTCGTGGTTTTTGTATTAGACCCGTCGTCCATTTATTTGTAAGTCAATGGTTTCAAATTAAGAATGTATGAGTTTTGGTGACATCGGTTCTGATAGTAATCGATACTTAAGGTACTTCCACTATTTTTTTCCTTCCGCGGAAATATGTCAATAAACTGTATGCTACCAGGAATAGAGAAGTGGTATTTTCTATTTCAATTGTCGAATGTCTTTTTTATAATACCAAGTGACGGGACTAACAAGTCGTGCATCTGATGGCAAGCGGCGCACCTATCCATAACAGTTGCAGTGCCACTCAGAGTTTTAAATCGCAAAGATTTTAGGGGCACTGTCACCCTGAGACGTAAGTTGACAAGTCCCATGTGCCTGTAATTTCACCGGCACCACTTTCAAACCGAAACGCAGTAATTCTCACATTAGTGCTTGGCGGCAAAGGTATGTAACATAGCAGTACTTTCCTGGACGAACTCTAAGCGCCCGGTTACACGAGAAGAAAGTTTTCACGCGGCCGCCGCGCGGCAACTGCCCAGTTACCACGCCCTCATGTACATTAATAGCGAGTTTGAATTCTATTTATTATGCAACAACATTTAAATTCCTCTCAATGAAATTGTCGCGCGGCCGCGGCTCGGACGGCGCGCGGTCGTCGTGCGGGCCGCCGCGTAGATCAAATTCAAACCATGCTAGCTACTAAAATATTTTGCAGATAAGTGACCAAATACTCGATGCAAATTTAAATGTACTACAAACGTGCGAGAAGTATAGTTTTTAATACAAATAGCGATTTATTGGCTTTACTAATTATGGTGTCAATATGATTACTGCAATAAACAATGTGATTGTAATGAAGTAGGCGTCGTTAAGGGTAATGATATAATTTGTTTTCTTGTAACATGTTCTGAGCCAATGAAACACAAGTATTGCGGCAACAAATAAAATCATAATAATATTTCCAATACGGACGTATTTGCATTACCCCAGATGAGCGTGGGATATCCCACAAACTCGCACCCATGCACCAAGGGAATGAATATAATTATATATTCATATTATTTATTCATATTCATTAATTCATTGCCTTACAGGGGTAGTATAATAGTTCCTAAAATAATATAAGTACAGCCATGTAATCTTGTTTGACTTAAAATAGATTTCATCCTTAGTAAACTAATATTAAAAAGAAATTAAATACTATATCGATACCAGAAGTATCAATTGACGTGAGGGTCATTTTGTTGAAAATGAGTTACATAAAAGATTGATTGATTGAAATTGATGAAGAAAGATTGTTTAGTTATGTGTGTGTGGACTGAGGGCCCACATGATTTTTGCCAGTTATAATAACTGGAATGTTCAGGACAAGTTGTAAAGCATTTTGTAAAACGCATCCTGAAATTTGTAAAGCATATATTAAAAGGCTATAAAGGTTATAGGTCCCTGAGGGCCCACATTTAAAGAACGTATAAATGGTAAATTAATTAAAATATTTATATTATTTATCCGCAAACTTTGGTAACTAAATCACAAGAACGATTGTACAAGCAAAAGAAAACCACATTACGAGCCGATTTCATACTTTTCGTATTTATTAGTAGTAATTAAAATATCCTAAAATATAAGCAATATGTAGAAATATTCGTCCTATTGAGGTTTAGTCAAAAAGCTTTACTACATACATGTTCATTTTTAAATGGATTGGCTGCTTATTAGACACGATAATTTGTTTTTCAATATTTCCTTAGCCGAGTATCTAGTAGGGTGTCCACATAATAATCACATAATAACATACTACTTCTAATTTAAACATCTTTTTAATCAGAACCAACTGAAATATGAAGGTTTATAAAGGGTATTTTTAAGTATCCACGAGAGCGTAAGTTATTACATGTTAAACCACGCTCTTTTTTTAGTACTTTCACTAGCAATTTTACAAGCATTGTCATCATAACATACCTACAAATTTTTCATTGATTAAAGAGTGTCATTTATAATAGCCAATACTATCATTAAATAGGGGGGAATAAATTCTCTTTAAATTTACCCCTACAAATGACTAAATTTTGCTTTTAACTGTAATTGTATGAGGTACGTCGCTTAGAAAATGTTCGTCAGTACCGTTCTGTTAAATATCTCTTTGCCAAAGGGTTGTCATGGGTCATAGTATTTATAAATATTATTTATAGCCTGTGCTCTCAAAAAACTCCTGCAACGTATTATAATAACATTTTTGAACCAAGTATTTTGTAAGATTTTTACATTTGGGAAGATTGTTATAAATTTTTATGCAGATGATAGTGTAAGGACCAGAGCTATGCATTATTAATTTTGAAGGTGGAACGAGTATTTTTTGTCTAAGTAATCCATAAAATGTCTAGGTAATCTATGAAATCACGTGCGGGAAGCAGACTTTTAGAGAATGAGTGAGGAGTAGTAGGTCGTCACATCCAATTTGACCGAGTTTTGTATATCGATGGTTAATACAAATTGTCTTGCGTACACAACGTTTGAAGTACAGCGTTTGGTTGGTGCTGCTGCAAATTAAAGGACAGCAAACATTATGCAGACGTGAAGTCGTTTTTTAGAAGAAGTAGGGGCCTCTATTAATAAAGGACTCGTAAGTCCGGTAATAAAAGCGTCTCGGCTGAGTAATTGGTACCGCTCGATGGAAGAGGATAGAAACATTTTTCTTAAAGTCTGTATAGGTTTTTAATAATAACGTACACACTAAACAAAGCCCCGCACTAGGGAAACCTTGTGTCGCAGGTGCTATGGACACACACATAGACAATCACAAATTACACCCAAACTCACAAGAGAAATAAATGTAGGCCATACAAATATTTCTCTCGGCCCGGGAATCGAACATGGGATCTCTGCACGGCAGTCCGGCATGGTAACCGTTCGGCCACGGACAGTTTTTAATAAAAAGTACCTCTACGTGACAGAGGAAGAAACCTAAGACGTCGCTTGGATCTTGAGATACATACAAGCTCTCCAATACATAGAGCGCACTATAAGATTCCGGAACTGGCCACTTACTTAAACAATATTTAAAAAATAATTACAACATATGGAAATGGAACTCTTTGGCTGTAAAATACAGTTTGTTTCATCTGTCTGTCACTTGTTTTTACATTGTGGCGTCATTTTAGAAATTGGTTGTCTATATCACCATGGATTTAAGTCGTAAAAATTTTTGAAGTATAATTTTCTACGACTTCAAGTGTAATTTAATAGCTCAGCGGAGCTTCGCTCGGCTTCAAACTGCTTTTGGCGATGAAGTACCATGCAAGACAATTATTTATAACTGGTTTGCAGAATTCAAACGCGGTCGTGTGAATCTGAGTGACGAATTTCGTGATGGTCGCCCGTCCACTGCTGTGAACAACAAAGACATCGATGCTGTGCGCAGTATAACCAAAACAGACAGGCATGTGACATACCATGAGATTCGGGCATCTTTAGACATAGACATGAGTCAAATACAATCAATACTACATAAACATTTGGGTGTGAAAAAGTTATGCTCTCGGTGGATCCCATACCATTTGTCTGAGGCTCAAAAAACGGATCGCGTCACTTGGTACAATACCATGCTTACCAGATTCTACGAAGGGGCATCAAATTCGGTGTGGAACATAGTAACAGGTGAAGAAACATGGATTTATTATAGTTATGATCCCAAAACAAAGCAGCAAAGTGGCGCGCGTGCAAAGTGCCTCTAAGCGGATGATTGCTTCTTTGTTTAATAAAACTGGACACCTGGATACTGTTGCTTTGGAGAATCGTTGTACTGTGAACAGAGATTGGTACCCGACCATTTGTTTGCCGGAAGTTATTGACAAGCTCCGTAAAAATAACCGTAAACGCCGTACCATCTTGCACCACGATAATGCCAGTTCTCACACGGCCAGACAGATAAATGAATTTTTGAAGGTGAACAACGTTGACCTTATGAGCCATCCCGCGTACAGTCCCGACCTTGTGACTTTTGTTTATTTCCAAAAATTAAGAACCAGTTATGCGGTCAACGATTTTCATCACCTGAAGAGGCTGTCGAAGAGTATGAAAAATATGTTTGAGAGATTGTCACAGAGAAGTGGCATAAATGTTTTCAAAATTGGTTCATTCGTATGAAAAAGTGCATTAATGCTAACGGAGAATATTTTGAGAAACAATAAACTCATTTCTGACCATTTATAGTATTTTTTTCTTATTCATTCCGGAAACTTATAGTTACTATTCGATCCGGCTGCACTTTATTTTGAGCCAAATATTTTGAGCTCTTACAATACAATACAATTCTTTATTGTACACCAAAATGGATACAAGTACAATACAATACCTAACTAAAATAAAAAGAAATATAATAAATACTAAAACCAATACATACATATATATGTATATGAATATCATAAACTAGTGTATATTTCTTCATTTTTTAAATAAAATTGAAATTTCATAATAAAGTATATTTTTGAAACATTAATATCTAAGCAGTTCAAATCACACTAAAGTAAGGCAGTATTCTTTTACTATATTTTTGAAAAGATGCAATGAATTCGCTTGTTGATAGGACAATGGTAGAACGTTCCACAAACATATAGCCAGAACAGTAAAGAACTTCTCGTAGTACTGGGAGGTATGCAATTATCTTAAGATGGAAAGTTAAAGATGAGCTCAGAAGTCTAAGGTTGAAGAACATAAAATGTTATAAGAATTTTCAACTGCCTACACTAAACTAACTTCTGTTTAGCACCTTAAAGTACATATTTTAACAATCATTATGCTAATTCAATACTTAAGATAATTTGCCGATAACGTACAAATTGTGCTAACGTTTCTATTCCAAATGATCTCAGTACAGAGTAGTAATAAACCAACCTCAAAAGTTCGTGGGATTACATCTATATACCAAGTTTTATTGAGATCGGTTACCGGGACTTAACACAGAAGATAATAAAAATCGACGCTGACTGCTTAAACTACCTATATTGAGAGAAAAACGCCTTCAATTGGAGCATAGCAAAATCAACCATTAAAGTAATTGCTCCTCATAAAATGTAGGCGCTATTTATAAAAATAAGTATTCATTCGTGAACAGCCACCCTTAGAGCTGGAAATGTTAAATGGTACCACTACTGTAGGTACCCTCTTTCCAACGAAACAAGCATCAAAATCGGTTCACAAATGCCGCAGTTATCACGTAACATACAAAAAAAAACTTACCGTCGAATTGAGAACCTCCTCCTTTTCTGTTTTAAAGTTTCTGGGTTAAAAAGCAGCTTGGCTGTTTTTTAAATATAATTTTGATAAAATTCCAGAACGGTTAAACTTAGCTGATTGAGTGTTTTCATGTAGATTGATAAAATTATTGAAATAATATTTTATTATCAAAGAAAATAAAAAGCTTTTTCATGTACATAGATTCAGTGAGAATGTACATTTTGCGCGTTTTTATTATACATAAAATCAGATGAGTAAAAAACCTGCATGAGCAACAACCCTAGTTGGTGCGCGTTTATCTAAAAAAGGCCTATTTGTTCTAGTTGAGTAATCCTATATGATTGATTTCGTAAAACGCAGATGCCAAAAACTAAAATGTTAATACAGGTTCATATTGCATTTTGGTTTTAGCAAAGAGCTTTGCGTAAAAATCTCTTGAATTCAACTTTTTTTAGTAGCAGAAGAGCTCATACACGACTGGACTTGTGCTTGGTACCGCTGAAGCAACTTTCCCGTATCCCGTGTTCTTTCTTCAGTTTATTTATTTATTTTTGGCATAGCTACAGAATACAAACTGTGAAGATGCTTAAAGTTAACATGCATTACAAGAGGAGTAAATTTGTATTCCTATGATAGCCACACACGACATTTCATCAAGTGACGGGACGTACATTTGCGAAATAAGTAAAGTACTTACTAATTAACGAATTATTGAAAATAATAAATAAATTGTATTTACACATACATAAAAACAATGAGATTCTTAAATATCCGACACACATGCAGCTTCTCCTTACAAATATGTAAATAAGTATAGCGACTACGGGAGAATAAGTCCAAATCTTTAGAAAAGTTGTTATGAGCTCTAAACATGCGGAAAAAATAATATATATCATAAATTGAAGTATAAAAGCTATAAGAAGAGAATGTAGCCAGAGTTTTGAATGAGATACCCCAGAGCGCGACTATTGATATATTCAATTTGCAAAGAGTTTTTAATTGAAATGAAAGTACTACAAAGTAGCAGAAATAAGACTTTTTAAAAAAAAGCTTGTGGTCCGAGTCCCCAGGCGTCTCTACAGCGCCTTTTCTTAATAAATTGAACAAAGTTCTAGAAGCTCTACCGTTGAATTAAATTTCGTATTGAACTGCGAACGAGTCTTCTTCGAGTTTGCTGTGAGCATCGATTATATAACCAGAAATAGAGACGAAATGTCATTTAATTTGTTTGAAAACTATTCTGTCAAATAATTTCAATCATTCATATTCGGCCAGCCCGAATTCGAAACAACTGACGGGTGTCGATAATGTTTCCCTTAAAATCGGCCAGTTTAACTTGAGCTGTGGTATAATGGACAAAAATTTTAAACTTACATATTTAATTTTTAATTACCGATGAAATGTAGTTCCGTTTGTTTTGTAATTAGATGTATTGCTGTTTTTCCCACACCACCGAACGGAACAGCCCTCCACAGTTAGAGATATTACCTTTATTACAATAAATACAGAATATTTTTGGAATATACGGAGACGTACACCCAGATCAGTTGTTGGCGCTGTACTATTTCAGCTTTCTAATTTGTGATTTCAGTGCAAATGAGAGTTGATAATTAAAAGCGATATAAGGCCCATTTGCCTAATGAGTTATTAGGAATGGATGACCCTTATTTCGTCTCAGTTTCTGGTTAGGTATATTCTTGATGGCTATGAGACGCAAATTACTTTTATGAACATCGAAACGCCCTATCCTAATTAGTACAACAGGTCACAAATCACAAGTGGCAATTTAAAATATTCTTAGCTATATGCTCAAGATTATTAAACAGTATGCGTTATAACACCATCATCTTTCTTCAGTACGATTAGCCACAAGAAATTTAGTGAAAGTCGTTACAATGTAGAAGAATAATACTTATTATTGATGACAAACAATGTATGACGATTTGTAGGAGTAAAGACTGCCACCTCACCTATTTCTGCTGCCAAGCATTAATGTGAGAATTACAGCGTTCCGGTTTTGAAGGGTGGTGGTCAAACTACAGGTATATGGGACTTTTCAACTTATGTATTGTCTTAGGGTGACTTAATATTTGCAATTTGAAGTTCTGAGTGGCACAGCAGCTGCTACGGATAGGCGTAGGCGTTCATATCAACTAGGAGTATGGTTAACGTCCCGCTCCGGCGCAGACGTACGGGGAGAAGGCGAAGGCAGTTCGCTGCTCGCCTGATCCCCTAGTGAGACCAGCGGGCTCTAGACAGGGACTCCGGAGCCTGCATTGCACGGCCTCACTCGTCTGGGGGGCGGGTCGGAGGACAACCGACTCGTCCCTCCGTTGGCGCGGGAGCCCTGGTGCAAGCTAGGGCGGCCGGGCGGCGTCGTGGTGAATGTTCACTGATCCCACGGCGCCGACTCAACCGGCGAGAGGGAGACCCGGTGGGGTTTTAGTGGGGTAGACCTTCCAGTGTGGAGGGAGAGTCCTCACATAACCCCTGAGTCTCCCTGGGCTCAGGGGTATCCATAAAGATTTCCCCCTGTCAAAAAAAAAAGGCCATTATTTTTTTCCCTCGGAGCGGGACGTCTGTCAATTTACACTTGTTTTAAAAATAAAACAAATGTTTATGACAGTTACGAAGTTTTTAATGATAAAAAAAAATCTCTCTGTTTAATAAACAATACATATTTTTGACATTCGCGCTTTTTAATTTTTAAAATTAATGTCACTTGTATCCTGTTTTGTCAAAGCGGGACATTGTTCGTATTTTGGAGACAGCGGGACACGAAGCTTAAAAGCGGGACTGTCCCGATCAAAGAGAGTCGTATGGTCACGTTAAGTATGTTACCACTAAGTCAAGTCACTTTGGGGATTTCTGCCAACTCTTCTTTCAGTTTTGAAATTATTAAACCGAGTTTTAGTAGTAGGCCCGCAAAAAAGGTTTCGTTAATTAGCTGGTTTTCGAGATTCGCATTAATCTATTAACTTACGACCTATTTTCTTTCCGTGCTAAGTGATTTTTCGCGTCGTTCAATTAAATAAAAAATTTATTGGACTCTTGTTAATTGAATGGTTCCCATTACTTTGCGTAATGGTATAATTTTGGGCTCGATTCGAAAATAGGTACCTGTTTAAATCTTTATTCTAAAACAGGGGCCTTTTCTGTTCTTCTGCTGTGTTTTTTACACTCGATTTCTTTAAAAAAACATTGAATGAATGAAATATCCTTAATTGCACATTAAAAAATCACAGTGACAACACAGAATAGTAATGTAAGTATCGTAGAATTACCTAATATACAACAGGTGGCCTTATTGCTAAGTAGCAATTTAGTCCTGGTAATATTAGGATAGAAATTTAAGACTTGGAAAGGGGTGCAATCAAAGAATATCCTCTATTAAAAAGTGTTTCAGATAAATACACTATACATTAAATACTAATAATGTATATAAGTACGTAGATAATATAACAGAATTGACTTATACACTTTAATAATTTACATTATATATTTTTTGTTTTTGTAAAGCTTTTGTATCAAAAATTATTGAAACCTTAATTATTAAGATTAATTTGTTCATAGATAATGAAAATTGTGTTCTATCCTCGACTCGTTAATTGACACAAAAATGGGGTTTGTAGCATCTGAATCCGAGGTCGATTTAAAGTTGCAACGGAATCCTAATAAGCCCAAATGCGAGTATCGTGTGATCCCGGCACTAGTTGTTTATCAAAAAGAATTATATTTGACGCGCAACCAGTCCTGGGTTCAGTTGCACCTCGAGAGATGACATTACATTTGTATGGTCTGAACCTGTGTGTCGTAGTGCTTTGCTTTATCACAGACGGCTGATGCATATAATATTCTTGTATAAAATAAAGTACGGCTATGACTACCTAAATGTAACTATAGGTTTCGAAAAATCTACTTGGCTCAGTCCGCCAATATTGCTTTCTATGATATGGTTGTGTCATTCATTAGCGCAAATTCCCCAAAATCGTTCAAAAATGCTTTATTGTGTTGTTATAGAGTGCAAAAATGTGAAAAATAATACTCAAAGTAGTATTTCAAATCATTCGTAAGTCTTATTTTAATAAATTTTCAATTTTCTGTTCATGTATTCGTTCAGATGTTAATCGTTCGTCGTAGTCCAGCTACTGGCCGCAAGATGGCACCATGTTGAATAAAATTTCAATATAAAACCGTAACGTCGTAACTTGTAATAAAGGTATTTGAACTTTCAACGTTACAGCGACTGGGTAAAGTTTAAATTATATTAACAATTCAGAATTTGTTAAATCTTTTTAAATTAGAAACTATGACCATTCATAGCGTTTATCATTTTGTTTGAGTGCGTTTTGGCGACATCGATCGGTACCGATATTAATCGATGTTTATGACATTTCTATTGTTTTGTTCTTCCGTGGCTATGACAGTAGGATAACTGTTGTTGTGTCATATCAAATTAGCACTAAAAACATATGCGTTTAAGAGAAAAAAATTGGTTAAAACTAACTTTTCTTGTTTGATTGTTCAATGATACTGACATGTACTTGTATCACTCCATACAAAAACGGCGGTGTCCGTACCGCATTGTTTTAATGTAACGTCCACAAATGTGTGCATTAAATCATTGAATTTCGTCAGTATGTTATTGATATTTCTCTATGAAGTAGCAGTAGGTGGTACACAAAAAGCACTTCGAAAGTAGTAAAGCCCGTTTTTTAAGGTCCATAAATAGCGAAACAGGGTAACTTGTACTATCATGTTTTGACCTTTCATTTTACGGCAAACGCCGTAACCATAGCAGAGTAAAAACACGTATGGTACTACATGTAAAAAAAAAAAATCCGTACGAACGTCACAGCACGGCTTGGATTTGAGCGCGTTCGCTGCGCGCCGCGTACGGACCCACAGGTTTGCATAATCCAGCGATGCTCTAGCGTTGCATAATACTGATCGTTTTAACACGCCTTTATACGCACACGCGTATAGAGGTCGTTTCAATACACCTTTATAAGCGTGTGCGTATAAAGGCGTGTTGAAACGACAAGCCGCGCTTTTATGTACGGAGTTCCCTTACTTGTTTTATTCTACTATGCCGTTACTGCACACGAACGGGTTAAATATCTAGTTAAAGACGACTACTGACGAACCTAAAGTAAATATACAGTAAGGAAATTGGATGACCTTATTCATAGGAAGTACACAGGAAGCCGGCGCTCTAATAAGTGTCGGTACGTCGGAAATAGCGAGGTAACGGATCGAAAGAGAAGCTGTTTCATATTCATGTGCCCGTGTCCATGCGTTAGGTAATTGATAGCAATCGGTTGCCAGCTCACTTTTAGTACAACGTGCAGCTGGGACCTTATTATGCAGGATGTTAGACGGCGTCTCGCACATTATTACGAGCTACTCTTATTATGTGCACCTCACTGAAATGGGGAAAAGAGTCTGCTGTTTTTTTATATTATGTGTGTCTGGATTCTATTTGTTTAGATATAGTATGTAGTAGCGGTAGAGCTCCTTGTGAAAGAGTTCGTCCAGGGAATGACTGCCACCTTACCTATTTCTGCCGCCAATCGGTACCGTGAGCATTATGCGTTCTGGTTTGGAAAGGTGGGGGCGCTGGTGAAATTACAGGCTCATGGGACTTGTCAACTTATGGCTTAGGGTGACGGGCGACAAAATTGTGCGCCTGGTGGTAAGTGACACGCCTGTCCAAAATAGTCGCCGTGCCACTTAGAGCTTTAAATCACAAAAATCTGAGGGGCACTGTCCCTGCACCCATCACCTGAGGCATAATGACAGGTCCCATGTGCTTATAATTTCACCAGCATCCTTACCCTTCAAAACCGAAATCCATTTTCACATTACTGCTTGGTAGCAGCAATAGGTAAGGTGGCACTTTCCTGGACGAACTCCGTCACTAGGAGCTCTACTGCTACTAAATATGTATTGTATCTTTAAGTCCTGTATTTGGCTACAATCAGTGAGCAGAAATATTATTGACTACAATGGTGTTTTTAGAGGAGACCAGGGTCAAGTATAGCACTTGTTGATACAGTAAGTAACCAAGTTTGGTTTGCCCGTTATTTGCATAGAGAATTTAACTATTAGGGAAGAAAGTCTTGAATTACTTGACTCTTCGTCGCTTAGAACCAGGCGCACGACTTATTCGTCCCGTCACTTGGTATAATAAAAAAAAGAGTGGCATGCAGACCGGTTTTCATGGTGTCACCGACTATGAATTCGATCCTTGTCTGGGTTAATGAAGAAAAACTAAATTTTCTATATTGTCTCGGATCTTGGTGTTCGTGGTACTGTCGTTTTCGATTTCCATAACACAAGTGTTTTACTTACTTACTTTGGGATCAGAGCAACGTATTTATGTGATTATGTATTGTTTATTTATTTATTTTGTAGTCGCTAGAGGCGCTGCACAATATGCTGTACAAATATTTTGTAACGGTATCGAAACCTTCACAGTAAGCTCTCATGGTAAGGGCATTGTTCCAGATCTGGATGATCTAACATTACTGCTCTATTGTACGTAGTATTTACTATTACATGTAATGGGATTCATCTAATAGTACTATCTTCATTACGTTCCAGCAAATAAGAAATAAAAATACGAGCCCGTCTCTTTGTCTCGCAGCCAATGGAAGCTCTATTCAGTAACAGGCATGGCGGGGCTTCAGGCTTCCAATTATTGCCGCAACAATGACCGTATTGTGTGCTGATCTTAAGTTTTTCAAAATGTTGCCGTAGGAAGGCATTTTAAGCAATATAGTGGCTATGAGAATATGCTAAGCAAAATGAACAATGGAACAAAACTTTGTTGCAACTGCCTTTAGAAGGATGCGTGGACATAATGGTGTGGCTTGCAGATCATTATTCTTTTTTATAGCTCATGGTTTTCTATGCGCACAATTTATTTAAAGCTCTGAGTGACACTGCAACTATTATGGACAGGCGTGTCAGTTACCGTTACGACTTGTTTCATCACTTGGTCTCATACGAAAATGTCTATTTCAGATTAATTTACCGCAAAACCTACTGAGTACCGCATGGATGGGCAGGGAAGCTTGCGCAATTACAGGCAAAGGACATTTATGGCCAGCAACTGACCTTTTGCGGTATATTTTTATTGTATACACCGGTATTGCGGAGCCTTGATGTCGCTAATGTTTAAATGCGGCGGTAACCACTTCCCTGGTTGACGACTGCTTGTCGATTTGTTTCCCATAAATTTTCGCCGGGTTTTTGTGAATCTAGGCCACGTAGTCCTCAGCTATTGGGTAGCATTGAAAACTCCGAAAATTAAATAAAAAAATGAGGTCATTCAAAATATTACTGCGAGCTACCGAAAGCTTCTGTGCAAATAAAAAAAAATGGAACCAAAAGGTTCTAAAAATCTTGCTGATGTTCTCAGCGCTCATATCAAATTTTGAAACTGATAATTAGCTTTATTGACAAAGCTCGATAAAAAAATATAGAGATGGCGTCGCGTTTGAAGCTCGCACGAAGCGTCGTCTTCGCGGGCCGAACTGCAGTACCTACATAGTTATTTTCATTAAAATTGAGAGTTAAAAAAGTAACTCTGTAATCAATAATGTAAACACAGCTTGTTTCTACAGTGTGGTAAAAACATTTCTATGTATTTACTTAGAGTAATATATGTATTTTCCGTAAGTTACTATTTCTTTCGAAAGTATAGTATTACAAGGACAGTTTCTTTTCGTAGAATTGATTTTTGCTAATTTTATTATTTTTTATTAAATCTATTCTTCGTAAATGTATCTAATTAAATCTAATTATTTATTTTCTGTGTTTATTTTTGAGTAACTATTTTATTTACTTATGTACGTAGCTTAGTTAGTATCATATTCTTTGCAGTTTCATTTGTTTCTCGGAACCTTTATCGTTTTCCGCAATAATTTCGAGAAGTATTAATTCCATTTTGCTCTACGAATTTCAACAATTTGAAAATACACTCGTTGCAAATATTTCTCACATAATCCCTTTTAACGTTTGCCCAAATCAAACATACTCACCGTATTCGTAACTGTCCAGAATTAAGCCGTGAATTTAGTATACTTTTGCAAACTTAAATCTGTTTACGACAAAATTGCATTCACTGGATATCACTTTAAATTTTACTTCTAAAAGCTTAGTGCCGATAATTTCAAACTCATCCAGCGGCAAATGTAACTTGGTAGTACTTGCAGAACGGTCTGTTGAATTCAAACTACGTCTATATGTGTACATACCAACCTTCGATTCAAATAGACTTGTAATTAGTTCATTACATACCGTATAGGTGTATTTACGTCTGGTGATCAATAAAAGACCCGGACCGGAACAATTAACACTTTAGTAGTGGTAAAGGTCCTTGTGAAAGAGTTTTTTCAGGGAAGTACTGTCATCTTATCTATTTCTGCCGTCAATGAGTATGTGGGTGTAGGCTACTTTCCTACATCAATATTTAGTTAGGCAATTATCTGTCATATTTACATTTACTATTATACTATAAAATTTACACAATAAAATATTTTATCATTACAAAAACTTAAATCTATATATACACTTACACCTACGTACGTGTACACTTATATACACTTACATAAGCTAAACTTAGTCTATTCCTTATACAAGATATACATACACAATAAATACATTAATATAAATTTATAAACACTGCATATCTACTTGTTTGTCGGCATCAATACCGATAACATCGTATCGATCTGGATAATGATAAATGATGGAAATTGAGAGAAATCCTCAAATTTTATAAGCATGTCCGTGTATTTATCGATTTCTCCATCAATTGCGGACCGATTTTGGTAATTCTTTTATTTTAAAGGGTACACTCTCGAGGTGGTTTCTGATACTTTTCCGGATTCGTTCCGGCTATCAAAAATTACTTATTTTCTGCGGTGCCAACCAAGGAAAGAAAAACAAAGAAATACCTGGATTCTAATGCTATATAGTAAGTTTGTTAACTTGCATTGGTTGGCACCGATTCCAAAAATAAATAATTAGATATTTAAGTCAATATTTTTTACTGGTAAGAATAAACTTCAAACCAATCAGTAGGTAGCACGTACTAATAACAATATTTTATTAAAATAATAGATAATATATAGGTTTAGACAAGATTTTTCACGTTGTAATTACATAAAATAAACCATAAACGTAGATAGATTGATTAATAAGTAATTATAATACTGTCTACAAAACGAAATAAGACAAAAATAAATTTAAAATATTACGTGCGTTTTCAAAGGTTTCAAAGGTTTCCTTAGGAAAAATCCAGTAAGTAGTGTTCTAATTTTAAAATCTAAATTAAAAAATATGTTATTAGGATAGTTAGTAGAACTTAAGTCTAAGTTTAGTTATATTAATTATATTAGTTGTTTGTTGTTTTTATTGTGCGCTATTAATTCATTAATTAAGAATTAACATATAATGTGTGAGAGCGTGCTCGCCAACAAACTGTTTCCAGTTTGGCGGGAGATGTACTGTTGTAAATGTATAAACTTTTTTTGAATAAATGAATGAAAAAAAAAACTTAACGTTCTAGTTTATGTGGCCAGCGGTTCATCTAATTATGTCCATAAGTGTATATATTTTGTTTTATGACATCAAGTGACGGGACGAACAAGTCGTGCGCTTGGTGGTAAGCGACACAACAGTTGCACTGACACTTAGAGCTTTGAATTGCAAAGTCTTGAGGGGCACTGCACTGCGCCTGCCTCCTCGAGATGTAAAGTTAACAAGTCCCGTGTGACTGTAGTTTCACCAGGTCCCTATGGTGTGGGTTGAGCTGTACTCACACTTTCTCGTGGTTTCAAATTATATATAAGTGATGCATATTGTAATTTTATACCGAATAAATTCAACTATCAACTTAGTAGTTGATAGTTGTATGTAGTTGATTGTTGTATGGAGTGTCCGGGGTGTACTAAGTATAGTTACTTAGTACACCCCGGACACTCCATACAACACTTTCTCGTACTATTACGTAATCAGAGCGGCAAGATAGCGCAAATTCTATAGCGCGAATCTGTTATCTGTATTTCTATTTATAGAATCCTAATAATTACACATGTTCATTAGGTATTTATATCAATATAATATTATATTTTACATTAATTCACTAACTAGAATAATTCAGAAGGTTTATTAAAAAAAAAAATTACACGCACCTAAAATGTTATATTTTGGACAGGTACTTGTAAATAAGGTAACCAAGGTATTTGAAATTGCGTGTTCAACTTTATCATTAATAGTTAGTTAATAATTATGTTCACCAGATATTTCTCGGCAGTATAAACTGAAAATTCGAGAACCCTTGTCTACTATATTACATCTCATTATATTGATATAATAAATCTATATTATATATTACTCTGCATTAAATAAATGAAGAAAACACTAACTGAATGAATTTCAGACATAATTTTTTTTAATTACGTCGTTTCATCTTTCGGAAAACGAAAGAAATTCCTCTCTTTATCCCGTTTAGATGATGATAAACAGCCGTACACAGCACAACACACGACCATTATAAATAGTAACGTATAATGATATTATATATTAACGTACAAGTTTCATAATTAATAAATGAAAACTATATTCAAATATCAAAGCTGTCTTACCACGTAAACCGCTCGCCGACAGCTTTGTTGCCGTTCAGTCAATGATACAGTCAATGTGCGGGGTGTGGTGCGGTATCTAAAGCTAGGGAGGGGCGGAGAGCGTTAATTATCGTTTTTTTTTTGTTCTCTGACTTAACTTAAACTAATGATTGGAACGCAATATACACTTAATACATTGTGTTAAGAGTGTCTTAGCAATTTAAGTATTGGTTTAAGACATCCTTAAGTTTAATGCAAATGGACATAAGTATTGTCATTTAATTACAATTCTTGCCTTCGTGCAGCGCTTTTGGCGTGCTGCGCCGTTTGCTATAATTTGAGAAAAAAATTAATTTAAACGTGTCAACGCGAAGAAAAAAACCTGATGTTTTAAATAAAGAATATAACATATATTGCCATTTAATCCTAATATTACAACTCTATATTTCAAAACCAGAACGCTGGGTGCCTAGTTACTGCTTGGCGATAGAAATAAAAGCTATATTATATACAGTGAGACCTGTTTGTCAGGATAGTAAATGTAACATGTCAGCTGAGTGTACAATATGGATTAGATTTTATCAATGAGAAAATGCACAGGCACGTACCATAAGTGGTCATGAATATGGACGCATACAGTTCAGCCATTACAGATTTGTTCTTGTCGCATTTATATTGCACATGGTATATTAGATACTTTGAAATAAAATTTTACTTAGCAGCTCTGCTAAGTCCTGATTTAAAATGTAGGGAGAGTTTTAAGATATTATGTCGTACCCTTGGTATAATAAAACCACATGTGATTATCAGGGATCGGAATAAGTAGAGTCTCTGACACGTATACACACTAAGTTATACTATATTAAGTTACATTAATGTACCAATATACTTTTACCTGTACTTAATAGAAATACATACATAAATGCTAGGCGTAAAAATATTGAGATGTTTGTTATTATTAATTATTTTTATTTGTTGTTAATGGAATTCATAGACATTTATTGTACTGACAAAATAATAATATTAATTAATAGACTTTATTTGTAATTTAAGACTTGTATGCTTATATATATTGTAATTATTGCATGTTTTTTTGAACATTTTATTTGATGTTAAATTGTTTATTGATTTAATTTAATTCAAGTAAGTGAAATGTTGCCCTCTCTATGTACATTGCTGTGCCCAACAGGGTCCCAAAGCTCTAATTTAAGCGTGTCCACCTGTTACAAATGTAAACTTTTGGGAATGCAATAAAGAATTGAGTATTGAGTATAAACAGTGAATCGGCGGGTTTGGTTATGCAATTATGGTTTGGGTTTGGGTATGCAAATCTATAGAAGGTAAGTCTAATAATACATCTGTAGTGATTGAAAGGCTGGATCGACGAATATTTGTAACGATGGGGCACTAAAGGTATGGTCCCATACAAAAAATAAACATTTTTTTTCCTACTAAGCTATTAAATTTATGGCAAAATGTGATATGACAATATTTAATTAGGACAACAGGATTTCTCGATTGGTATTTTTAGAGAGGTATCGTGAAAAAATTCCAATGTCCGCAATATCGCTGATGGGTCGGATCTGTGTCGCATAGTTAAGATAAATATAGTGTACAGTCATATACACAAGATACCCGACTTTGTCGACTTTTTTGGTTCTGAGCACAAAAATGTGGAGAAAGTTGTTAAACAAACTTAATCTTCAACCTGTGAGCTGTAAAATTTATTTTGGTATGACTCCCTGGTCGTCTCATAAGTGAATGACTTTTTAAGTAAGATTTTAAGCGAATTTGATCTTTAACGTATGGTTTTTACTTAAATATAGAACACAAATTTCAACAACCTTTAGTAACGCCGTCGTGACCAAACGGTATAAGGATTGCTTTGCAAATTGAAGCAAGCATGGTTCGAGTCACTTTAAAAATAAAATATTGTTTTTGTATATAATATTGTTTTTTTTTGTTTTTAACGTCTGGATAGGTGAACGTCTAAGTCTTGTTCATACAGAACAATAATTTCCAATTTTAATAATTCCGTTAAGTGCGGCATATTAAAACAAGAAAGAAAACTTTGAAAGTCACTAAAACCTCGAAAGGAATTAAAACTGAATACACAAATAGGAACGAAACGTGGAACAATGCGTAATCACAGAAGACACGATCGTATGCAAACTGCAGAGAGATTTCGTGATTTGTTAATCTAATCCATAAAAAAATCCATACCCATCCTACGCTTTATTAATAATATTTACCCACCCACATTAGGCAATTCCTAGTGAACAAATGTTGTGATTTGTCAACATTCACATTAAAAAGTGAAACAATGCTGTTAAAAACATAATGTTGAAATAAAACAGTGCTCGTGGAATTGAACCACGGGTATTATAACCGGCGTCGATACAACAAGCCGCTCGTCCAATTTACTCGGAAGTTAAATGACGAAATTTAGTACTGGTTTTAAAGATATGTTGATTATCTTCAAGCAACACTTCACTATATTATTATTAGTATTGCTTACACAATAAAGTTGAAATTGCTTCAATATTTTCTAATTCCATACATACGATGGCTCTGAGATCAAAAGGTCGGTTTGGGCATGTTAGGGGGTCAGGTATCTATATGACCTGCCTGTCCCCAATTACGTCAACTTTGAATGTACTTAAGTCATTTCCCGAATCCCGAACAGGTCCACGACCTAAAAAATATTGTCGTAAGGCAGTCTCCATTTTCTGTTTATGTTCCTCGAAGTTTAAAAAACTCTACCTATTCCGATCCCTGGTGATTACACATCAAAAGAGTTTTTATCACACGAAGGTATTGAAAATAATACAAACTACATGAAACAAATTGTATATAAAATGTCGGCGCCAGTTAAGCTTTGGTAGCCTAATGGTTGATCTTTCACCTCTCAAGCAGGGGTCGTGGGTTCGAATCTAGATTCGCACCTCTGAGTTTCGGAATTTACGTGCGAAATTTAATTTAATTTGAAATCCATGACATAATCGTGATGAAACTTGCACGTCGAAGAAGGTTCACAACTCTCGGAAAATTCGTGAAGTCCAACCCTAACAGGGCCAGCTTGGAGAACTATGGCCTAACCCCTCGCCTGGGGGAGACCCGTGCCCAGCAGTGGGAGGTATGAATGAACTGGTGATGATGATGACGAGGCCTTTTTTTACGAGAATGAGCGAACTGGCCAATATTGTTGTGAGGACCGTACACGCTACGCGCTGTAGTGTTTACTACGCAAGGAATCAGTTTGTAAAATATAAATTTATTCTTTATTTTTACATTAAATTCAATTTAATTTAATGTCACTCTTAATTAATTAATTGTTACTACTTCCAGCTTATAGAATTCCTGTTGACTTTTATACATGGATAGCCGATTTTCTGAAGGATAGGTCAATCCGTGTAGTTGTAGATGGTTACTCGTCTGCTCCTCATGGTATAAATGCCGGAGTACCTCAGGGGTCTGTCCTCTCCGCCGCTCTATTCTTGCTGCATATCAACGACCTGCTGCTGATACCCGGTATCTTTGGGTACGCAGACGACAGCACAGTGGTAGAGAGTTATGTGCCAGACGCCCAAGACAACAGCGAAGAGATCCGGTGTAAACGAGAGGCGCGTGACCACCCGGTTGAACCTGAGCCTGAAAGCGGTTTCCGACTGAGGACAGGGTCAGGTGTAATGCGGCTAAAACACAGGCGTGTCTTTTCACATCAAAGCGGAGTCCGCTACACCTTACTCCAACTTTCCGAGATGTATCCGTGCCGATAAGGGACCACCTTGAACTACTTGGTCTGGACTTATCATCCAACCTCAATTTGGGCGATACATTGAGTGCTTGGCAAAAACTGCTGCCAGAAAACTAGGCATACTGTATAAGGTCAGGCGGTAGTTCACAGCTTTGAAATCTGTATAAAGGACAAGTTCGATCGTGTATGGAGTACTGCTGCAACCTTTGGGACAGCTCTGACCATTACCAGTTAGCTGCCTTGGACTCGGTGTAGCGAAACGCAGACTTATTAACAACAATTCTCTTGTGGAGTCGAAGCTACAAAATCTCGACCACCGCAGAAAAGTAGCCTGAAAACCGACAAGGTTTTCTATCGGATACATTTCGGGGAGCCTGCGCAGGAACTTTTCAATTTTGTTCCATCCTCACCGTTCCTCCTTCGGTCGACTAGAAGGTCCGGAGCACTCCATTCTTATGTCGTTGATATTTCGCACTAAGCGCTTTGCTTCCTTCTTTCTGATGCGTACGGCATCGTCGCTTAAAACATCAGGTGAGATTGAGGCCAAGCGTGTGTCTATTGTATATTAACAAAAAAATTCTTTGGTAATAATTTTCTGTTAATAAAATTAAATACATTTGTAATTTAATGTTACATTATTAATGGATTTATACCTAAAGAAATATTTTAGTTATTTATTTTATTTAAAAATATTTTGAACCACATGAAACAAAATAAGTCGGTATATAAGTTATTAATAATTATAACAAACTAGTGGAGTAATGTCACAAAAAAAAAATTTAATATCGTGGTAGTAAAACATCGTGACATTCAATAAACTTAAAAAAATACAATTACGAGTATAGCGACGTCTCTAGTCAGCGATGGTAGCTGTAAAGGTACCTACCTACGTTCTTTGAGTGAAGAAATAAATTTCTCACAGAACTGCAACAAGCACATAGATTCGTAAGGTCTGCTGGTTCGTTCCGTGATTTAATTGGCAGAGCATCTGGCACGGATTGCCTGGGGGTGCTGGTTTGATTAAAAGATTTTTTCTAAGTGTTCGATCTTTGTGATTAATAACAAAATTGAGTATATTTGAAATGTTGTCTCTCCTATTTAAACATAAAAAAATATAGCTATCTAGATAGATAGAACACGTTGGTTGACTTTCCACAAGCACACACAACAATAGGAAATAAATAAGAAAAAAGAAGAAAAAAAAAACACAAAACAAAACAAACTTCTTCTTAAAAAGCCTCTCCACTACTGGAGGTTGGCCGTCTATATGGCAAAGAACTTGTACCGAATTAGTATGGAGCTTGGTACTTTATTCCCAGAAAAAATTAACCAGCTTCAATTTTTTGCTAGATATAAGCTTGAAATAAAGAGCTTAGCAAAATAATTAAAAAAATTATTGTAACCTGCATTTTTTATTCATTTATTTAAATAAAAGTGTGTTAGGTATGTTATATTAATTCCAGCATCACCGCGATACTAAAAAAAAGTCCAAAAAGCATTAACGCTTAAACGCTGAAATATTCAAAATCATAACTTTATTTGACTAATTAAATTACAACAAGAATGACTTTGACAACTGATGTGTCAATATTTTTTTATGGCATTGGTCACTGGCCCATTAGTCAAAAAAATTACATAAAAATCCGTTCCGTTTCGTGGGTTTGCGTTCCGTTTTACTTTACATAGTATTAAAAATCTCTTACGATTTTCTGAAAATTGCAGGTCAAAAATAATTTGTTTTTGATTCAGACTTTCTAGATTTTAAGAGCACTGGTTAAATTTTCCATTTATTTTAGTACCACTAAAGGAACAACTCCTTTGTCCATGGCCAAACGAAACAGTTGTTCTGCACGCGTAACTCCGGTCCACTCCCTTATATTGCACAACCAAGACTTTTTGCGGCTTCCAGAGCGTCTCTTGCCTTCAACCGTTCCCATCATTATGAGTTGAAGTAGTCGGTATCTATTGTATCGAAGCACGTAACCGAGATTTGTTATTTTGCGGCGGCGGCAAAACAAACTAAATAACAAAAAGGATGGAAATCAAATAAATATACGTAATAAACAACTTATATCTCCTCATTAATTAATTGCAAATTGTGAATGCTGCAGCAAGCCAAACAGGCCATAGCTCAGTGCGGGTGTTGCCCAAAAACAACGCACTGATATTTAGATAGTCGCCTAGACTTAGGGTCGTATTCCAGAACTACTCAATACTCAAGTCAGAACTTGAGTATTGCAGTGAGCACTGAAAATCAACTCAAGTCCTTGCCATTAGGGTAGTATTTCCAGTGCTTGAAATCATCTCTAGTCTGCTCAAATCCTGACTTGAGCATTAAGTAGAGTTCTGGAATACGATCCTTAGAGGGTAACGCGGTGCGGTGCATCAAAAAAGTGAATTATTATAAATTTCACAAAATTGTAAACCTTTCTCCTGAATTTTGCAGTTGTAGTCTTATTATAACATCAAGGTTGAGATATCCATTTGCCATATTAAAAGGATATTTCCGCTACTGTCCATCGGATGTATTTGATGAGATCTCGGGCTCTTAATTTCCGGTAGATGTAATTTAGGACACGAACTTTTCATAATTACTTTTGATTTGCATCGTAGAGACTCCGGCGGTTATATTAACTTGGTACTTATGGCGCAGCAAATTCTCTGATAATTGGTAAGGTGTTCTTACTGGTTAAAAGCAGACATTATTTATAAAAACTAAGTGACGGGACGTACTATTAACCGCTCACGCGATGCGCTCCTCCTACCGCAAAATGGCGGCTATTTGGTTTCGCAAAATAGAAAAGGATACAGTTTAAATACAAGTTTTTATAAATAAAAATTATTATTCTGCATTGCTAAAATTGCATAAATATTCTCCGTACTACCAACAAAAACATCTCAAATAAAATGAAGTAATACACCGCAAATCCTGCACTTAAAAAGCACTAATGAAATTTTTGGTGCACTTGGATAAATATGATAATATTCCGTTTGAGAGCTACTTACGGTATGTTTTTAATAAATAAACACCGAAACCACCAGCTCAAACAATAACACACACGATTGTCGTGACGTATTTTATTTAAATGACAGACCCAGGCATTAAAAATCTTTATGGTTTGTTAGAGTAGTTACCGACATAGCAATTAATAGAATAGAATAAAATAGAATAGACATTTATTGCAACGCCACAACACATAGATACAAAAAAAAATAAAAATATTGATACCACTTAGACAAGCAAAACAAAACAAAAAGACGTAATTAACAAAATTAAAATAAAATAAAATAAGACAATAACAAACAAAGAGCAAAACAGAAAAATACTAAATATAACAACTACAAATGTTGTACTGTCATGTGTGCGGTTGTGGCGTACACAAAAGGACTTCATTCAGCTTAGGCCACAGTCGCAATTGACTGTGGCGCTGGTTTTCAATGAGCCCTGAGCTGAGATGAGTGACGGACGTGTGTGTCGCAAAATAAAATAAACTGAAATGAACTGATTAAATAATTGCGTGTGTGTTCTTTGTACGTTGTGTTAATGCTGTGTGTTATATTGTAGATCGCAAAAGTAGTTAAGTATATCAAATATATAAATATACCTACTGTGTGCGTTTACAGTGTGGTGACGTACTTACGTAATAAATAAAATTATAAAACTCGTTCGCTCCGAGTCGGGTTAGATGAAAAGAAAGATGCGCGGACTGATGCACGGGAGGGGTGGGGACGCTATTTGACAACCGGCACATCGCCGATCACACGTTTGCTCTGTTTAATGCAACTTACTCCGTTGCGTTGTAAACAAGTTTCGTCCTCCGTCGTCGTAGGTATTTACTACGCTTAATAGCATGCAATCTTCTGTACCATAACAGGCACGTACCATTTTTATTACTTCTAATAATTGTAGAATATCATACAAAATTTTATTATATATTGAATAGAATATTAATTAAATAGTATGAGAATGAAATAGTATACATACCTATAATTGAGTAATATAATTGCGGTAATAAGAAAGTAAATAATTAATTACATTTTTCAGGAACAAACAACCAAATTAATTATCTTATATTATCATATAGGCGCATATTGCACGTGTCCCATCCCGCAAATCAAGCAAAGAGAACGATTACTGCCGCGGACCAACACCTTTAGTCGAAAACAGTGCGGTAAGTGCCCAGGTTAACTTAAACTGCATTATTTTGGATATCTAAAACATGTTTTTTATATTTGCTTTTAAACGTGTGCACTGACTTCAGACTACGTAATGGCGGCGGCAGCAAGACATTCCATATCTTCGCTGCGGCAAATTTGAAACTACCGCGGAATGCGGTAGTGCGACAGCGCCGGAGGACCAGCGACCAAGCTGATGCTCTGGTGAAGGCAGTTTTTACGTCTCGGGACCACATCAACTTCTCGGCCAGATAAGGCGGAACTTTGTATTTTATGACCCCAAACAGGAGTGTAGCTAGGTGCAAATCTCTTCTCGCTTTCATTTTTAAAATATTTGCATTGTTCATGTAAGGGGTTACGTGCGTGTGTGGTGGTATATTAAAGATGAAACTCGCGCAGGCATTTTGCACTCGTTGTATCATTTGTTGCGTGCGCTGTAATAGCCGTGGCGCATACACAATGTCCATGTAATTAAATTTAGAGAGTACCAGTGATTCACATAATTTGATTCGAACGGCCTCATTAAGGTGATTTCTTATATTATATAACACTTTTAATCTATAGAAACAATTTCTAATGACGCCTGACACATGCTTCTCAAAACGTAGCTGTTCATCCATAAGGAGACCAAGATTACGAGCCTCACTTACACGCCCAATAATTTCACCCCTGATCGCTAGAGAAATTCTGTAACTTGTAATTTTTGCTATTTGTTGCCTTGTACCTAGCACCATATATTTTTTTATTTATTACCATTTAGTACTAACGCATTTTATTCCGACCATGAAGCTATACGTTCTAAATCCTCATTTACACACGGCGGCACGAGTATCACCTGGTTTGCATGATATGTAAATTTGTATATCATCAGCGTACATATGATATTTACAGAATTTAATATGGTTTATCACATCTGCACTGTAGATGATAAAGAGGATTGGGCCTTAAATAGAACCCTGCAGCACTCCGCGCATGACGTCACGTGACCTAGACAGCAGCTTTGATCCAGACTGGTAGGAAATTTCGACACACTGAGTCCGATTTCTCAGATAGCTATCAAAACACTTGATAGTAGACTGGCTAAAAAGGTAGAAGTGTAATTTTACTAATAACATATTAATATTTATGCAGTCAAAGGCTCTGGAAAAATCAAGTAGCGTCAGCAATGTGCCCTGACCATTGTCTTGCGCGGATAGAATGTCGTCAACAACTTGGACCATTGCAGTTGTCGTACTATGTTTCTTCCTAAACCCAGACTGTACAGTAGGAAGAACTTTATTGCTTTCTAGAAAATTAGTGACTTGTTTCACTACAATAGTTTCCAGGACCTTCGACACGCAAGGCAATATGCTCATAGGCCGGATGTCTTTTAGGGTAGTTGGGTTATTATTTTTAGGAATAGGCCTTATTACTGCGTGTCGCCAATCTGTTGGGAATGTGTTAGTTTCAATGGATCTGTTCACCATAGCTGTAATAACAATAGCTGTTCACCATAGCTGTTCACCATAGCTGTAATAAAATAATATTAGTTCTTTTACCTGTTATTACTTCGATATCCGATAAATCGGTATAAAATCATCACCGGCACCTCTAGGTGTGGTATGCGTCTACGGCTGCATGTATCGCGTGAGCGGGTAGGGCGCCTGTACCTGTGCCACCCAGAGCTTTAAATTACACAAGATCTGAGGGACATTGCCACTCTGCTCGACACCATGAGACATAAGGTGACAAGTACATGTCCTTGTAATTTCACCAGCTCCCTTCGAAACCGGAACGCAGTAATACTCACATTACTGTTTACTGGAAGTTACCTTACCTTTTTCTGCCGCCAAAAGCGCACTGGATGAACTCTTTCACAAAGAACTCTACTGCTACTAAAATTATTGAAGCTCTCTTAATTGTACTTCGTGCAGGACACAAAGTGTCGATTCTACTCGTGCGTCTACTTTTAATTTAAAAAAAGAAATAATTTGCAAAAAATAATAATATAATTTGCTCCCAGTGAGTATTTCGTTAAGTTTATAAAAACTCGTTTAGTAATGACAATAAAGGAGACCTGTACCTGGAGTTGAGATGAGAGAATAGTTCGGTCAACAGAGTCTATTTTTGGTAGTATGTGACCTTTAAGACCATTGTTTACTGTTGTATTGGCAATGAAATAATTGTAATAACTTTGGGGATAACGTCTGACGTAAGCCAGTCGGAGTATGTTAGGATTCTAATGGGAAGTGAAATGAAAGGTGGACTGTATTGCGATAGGGCTGACATATTCGCCGTCTCATTGTCTGTCTATGTAAGACCGGTTTCTTAATCTATAGAAGTATTATAGAATTATGTAGCTGCCGATGACGCGTCAGTTATTGCACCGCTGCTGCTCGTTGTGACGTCACCTCATCTTGTCGTCCTCCTCTCTTCCCGAGCGCATATAGGCACGGTTCGTAACATCCTATTCCGTAAAGTCTCCCCTCTGGTTGCTGCTAGCACTCATGATTCATGTCCCTTTTAGGGAACACCCCCACCGTGCTTGTAGAACCGCGTTCTTCACATATTTTCGAATGGCAGCTTAAACCAGGCCCTGTACTCTCGTCCTCCGTCCGACATCCGTCCAAAGCAACTACTGTCAAATAAGTGACACTCTACAAAATTAAAAAAGCATGATGCGAATGAAGATGACATTATCTTTTAATTTTGGTCGAGTATTAGTTATTTGACAGGAATTGTTTCGGACGGAGAACGCGACATCCACCAAACGCGTGACCCATGCTTGTCGACCCGAGGCACGGTTCTTGACGACCCGCTCTGCGGCGGCTGTCGGTGCCAACCTGTACTAGGCGCCGCCGCTCATGCCAGCCGGTGCCTGGCGCTTGCTCACACGCAGCGAGGCCGGCGCAACGCTCCTTGCACCCAATCGGTTTCAAGGGCCATTCCGAGGACCCGCGTACTGGCTGTTCTAAGCTTCCCGTGCTTTCAGTTACCGCGTAAACTCATTTCCAAATTCCTAGTGCTTAGCTTTCACTTCTTACTTCCATTTCTTCTTTGTATCACTTCTCGTACGTCTATAAACTATCTATTTTTAATTTTCAATCTTCTTGTGCGTGTGATAACTGTAAAACTTCTTCATTTCTTTATACGTACTTTCTTTGTGTAACTGTGCGTTGTTTCATTATTTGGCATCATCTGCTAGCTATCTATAAAGCCGCTTACCTGCTCTGCCTGAACCAGCGCTTTGCGCTATGCCTTGGTTTCGATACCCGGCCGTACTACCGCACTTGTAGGGTTGTACTAGTACCCCACAAAATCAGGGGCTATGGGAACCTAGCATTAGAGCATTTCCGCACTACGTCCGATTCGTATCAGGGGGTTTACTCTCGATCTCCGTCCGAAACAATAAGTAATATGTAATAAGTAATATTCGACAAAATTAAAAGACAAGTATCAAGTATGAAGCTTCATTCGCATCACGCGTCTTTTCATTTGGTCAAGTCAAGTTGCTTATTTGGCAGTAATTATTTGGGACGGATGTCGGACGGAGATTGAGAGTAGACCCCAGTTCCGAATCCGAGAAATGACGGTCCGAAATGTCACAGGGACCATTTTATCTCCAGGTGTGTATACATCGACATCCGAAGTGGGTCCGAGTTTTCTAGATTTGTATAGTCTCAGATTGGAAAGGAATATGAATCGGATGCAAACCCGCTTAAAGACGACCACCCCGCAACAATGGTGATGAAAAAATATCACAGTATAATTCTTATTATAATGACTGCCTCAGTGGCCGAACGGTCACCATGCCGGACTGCCACGCAGAGGTCCCAGGTTCGATTCCCGGGTCGGGAGAAATATTTGTATGGCCTACATTTATTTCTCTCGTGAGTTTGGGCGTTAATTTGTGGTTGTGTGTGTAATGTGTCCATGGCACCCGCGACACAGGGTTTCCCTAGTGCGGGGTTATGTTGAGTGTATGCGTTATTATTATTATTGAAAATTGAAATAAATTACATTAAATATAAAAATTTATTTTAGTTTACACAACAATAAATATTACAAGTTAACTCACCCCTAAAGTAATCAGTATAATGACCATCATTTTACTTTGAACTAATTGGGACAGTTGAGGTTATTGGATTTATTATTAAAGGGCTCATAAAACTGCTTGTCGCTGTAAGCGCTTTAACCTAGTTTAAGTATCTTTTACAGCGAATAAATTTCATATCCATTTCATGGTCTGTTACATTTTATATCCCAAACTATATACTTCAAATATAAGCTATATTTAACTGCATTTACGTAAAATTCACAAACATTGTGGTAAGAATACTCAATCACACTTTTGGCTTTTTTAAGTTTAGTTTTTGTGTTTTTATTGAACCATGATATTCAATTATTTTTTGTGAAATTACTCCACTAGTTTGTTATAATTATTAATACAAAGATCGAAAACTTTAAAAAAATTCCTTCGATCCGACCGGATGCGAACCGACGTCTCCTAGCAAACCATGCCAGACGCTACGCTAACTAAGTCACGGAACGAACCCGCGAACAAATTTTTCTATGTGCTTGTTGTCGGATCTGTGTATCTGGTTTTTAACGACTTTTTTAGCCGTAGTGCAATCTATGAGAAGTCTATGAAAATATTTCGTTACCCAGTTAGGCAGCTTTACAGCTACCAGCCCTGGCTAGAGATGTCGCTATTCAATGTAATTAAGTGGTTTTATTGAATGTCAGGATCTTTCGTCGATATGATATTCAATTCATGATTTAGTTAACTTGTTTCCTTTCGATTGTCCGGGCATTTAACATAACTGAGTTCCTCTGGCTGTCTGCTTTGTAGCCGTGTTTGTTGTTAATATCTTACATTACATCCATATTCCACAGTTGTGCACAGGACTCTTTGAAAAAGAATACGTCCACTTTTCGCTTGTGAGAATTAGGCGAGAATTTAAAAGTAATTTTAAAAGTAAGTTATATTAAAAAAAAATTAGACAACATCACATCATTGTTCTGGAGGTCTACCACGAAATACAAATCAGTGATCTTCATTTTAGTATCGGACCGGAGGCTACCACGCGTACAAAGATCGTGATTTGACATAAGTCCTTACCCCAAAACGTTAAATGACAGCTTTCTAATCGAATTTTGACATTACTTTCATCGTAAAACTGAAATACGTAGTACGAATGAGCTTGCGGACACATTGACGTAGTATCCTATTTCATGGTAGACTTCCTGATCCCAAAGGAAGCAACTAAAGCACTTATGTTATGGAAATCGGAAACAAGGACGGTACGATAAACATCCAGGCCCGAGACATTATTGAAAAGTTAGTTCCAATTATTAATACAGAGATTGAACACTTAGAAAAAATTCCATCGATCCGGCCGGATTCGGACAGACGTCTTCTAGCAAATCGTGGCAGACGCTATGGTAACTAAATCATGGAAGGAACCAGCAGACTTCACGTTTTTTTCTATGTGCTTGTTGTTGGATCTTTGTATATGGTTTTTCAACGACTTTTTAGCCAAAGCACGCTTTGCTAGAAGTCTTCGGTTCGAAGGAAGTGTTCGATGTTTGTATTAATAATTAAAACAAACTAGTGGAGTAATTTCACAAAAAATAATTGAATATCAATTCAATACAAATTTAATTTAGTTCTACATTGACCCGCCCGGGAATCAAACCGAAATGGCGACACCATGAAAATCAGTGTGCAAGCCACTCGATCACGGAGATCGTGAAAATTTTACAATGATTTCTTCGTGTCTCGCGAATGGTCGCGAATGGGCGACACGTTGGTGTCGAAACGCGCAACGAAAAAGGAGACCGTTACATTCCATACACGTATTCACTTTGATCGGCTTATGATTTATTTAAGGAATCTCCATACAGTGCGTCGTCGATTAGTGCTTTTATATCATCCTTCTCTGATAGGAACCATATGATTCATATAAAGCGTGTAAGCTCTGTGGCCTAAGGCTCAATTTATATCGCGGCGGAACGGAGACGTAGTGAATTTTTGTAACATAATATAATGAACTTCCCAGTAGGATCAATTTGAGAAACGAACTCTTTTGAATTGGTTCTGGTGTAGGTGTTCTGGGTAGGGAATTCCGTTGCTTTGGTACTCATAGTACAAGGAATTCCCTAGTTTGAGACCAGAGGCTTTACTACGAACTCTTATTACAGTTTAGTGCAGGTTCGTAACGACAAAAATGCAGGATGGTGATATAAACTTCATGTAACGCTGTCTCACAACGATTCATTTGAAAGCGCGAGATCTCTATTCGAGAAATAGCAATATCTCGCGATTTATGTCGCTCTCGCGCAAGTCCTTTCGTGATAGGTCTACGTGGGGCCTACCATAACTTTTCCAAAAACAATCTTATTTCAATGTAAGCTTATGTAAGCTTATCAATCAAGTAATGTATAATTGCTAAAGTGACTGAAATAACGAATGAATTTCTCAATATTGTCTATTCCTTACTAAAAATTGAAAAGAAACAACGCTATATCAACTGTATAATGCCATCTTTCTTTTGATGTTCCAAGTCTTCCTATCGTAGTATAATGCTAAAGTATTTAATATATTTACATTTAGAGAATTTTAATTGCCAAACAAATAAAAGTATGTAATAATGAAATCTATTAAAATTACGTTGGTTTTCAATTATTTTTCCGCATTTTCATGAAGAAAAATAAATAAAACAAGCCGAGTCTTGATTGTCACGTTGTGAATTCGTAATTATAGTCACTAAACTACACTAATTGACACTAGTCATCTGTTAGTGTCTCCAAGGAGCATTATAGATACCGCTGTCGTAATTTTACGAAATAAACATCGCTTATTTTTATTTAACGAGAAATTATTTCCTATGTACTATTATATAAAAAAATAAACAAAATATTGAAGAGATATATTTAAATAAATAAGTTCAACTTAATCATATTTCAACTTAATACAATCAATATTAAGACAATAAAAATGAAAATAATATTGTTTCCATTGCATCCGTGTAACCATTTTGAGTTTGCTAAATTTGACATAAGAACAATATTATTGTAATGTTACAGTCGCGTCATAGTACGAACTGAGTGAATGAATAGTCACAAAGCTGCCAATAAAACATCATAGTTTTAACATTATAATAAGCTTACTTTAAGCGCATCGTGACACGAAAAGTCAATGTAAGGTTAAAGTAATATTATTTTAATTATTGTATTATATTGTATTACTATTAAAAAGATATGTTTAAATATAAAATATGTATCTCTTTTACATACAACACAATCAGTCAATTAAGCAATTTTGCATTTGAAAGTAAAGTCTTTTATATTTTTTTATTTTTTATTTTTATTATTATTTTATATTTATTTTTTATAGTTAGGTTTTTTTTACCCTGTATTCGAGGTGAAACGTAATGAAGGTACTAGTGTAAATAACTGATGAAAATGTATCTTAGTATAACAACAGTAATAAGTAATATAAGGTAATGAAGAGGAGGAATCATGGAACGAGTTACGGCCCCTTAGACGCGGTCATTTCCGGAGGGAAATTGAAATTCCCACAGTACTTACTCGCACGGTATATATATTGCATACGGTAGAAAAACATCGTGAAAACAAACCTCGAAATTGAATAACTTTAACTATAAAATATAGTTTTACAACGTTTGATAGGCTGCTGTTTGATAGGTCTCCGAATAAAATAAACCCGCTGAAAATCTACGGCTTCATCAACAGGCCGTAATTGTACGTCTTTTACAATTGTAGCAGTAGAGGTCTTTGTGAGAGAGTTGTACAGGGAATTACTGCTACCTTACCATTTTCTGCCGTTAAGCAGTAATTTGAGTGCGTTCGGGGCTTGGAAGCATAAGGGTGCTTTTGAAATTACAGGCACATGGGACTTGTCAACTAATGTTTCAGGGTGACGGGCGCAGTGGCAGTGCCCCTCAGATTTTTGCGATTTAAAACTAAACGGCATTGCAACTATTCCGGACAGGCCTGTCGCTTACCACCAGGCGCACGGCTTGTTCATCCCGTCACTTGGTATTGTAAATAATCTCAGTACAAAGTATTAAAAAACCGACCTCAAAAGTACGTGGAATTATATCTATTTGCCAAGTTTGTCCCCTAGTTTGCCACTATACACGACTTGACACAGGAGATAATAAAAATTGGGTCTCACTATTCAAAGTATATTGACAGAGAAAAACGCCTTGAATTAGCGAATAGCAACCAAGCATTACAATAATTGCTCCTTATAATAAAATTTAGGCGCTATTTATAAAAGTGAATCTTCATGCATGAACAGCCACTCTTAGAAGTGGATGATTTTCTTCAAAATTAAATGGGACCACTATGGAGGTACCTTCTTTTCAACAAAAAAGAATCATGAAAATCGGTGCACAAATATCGGAGTTATCGTATAACATACATAAAAAAAACATATAGTCGAATTGAGAACCTCCTCCTTTTTTTTGAAGTCGGTTAAAAACAAAAATTTCAAAAGCTTAGTGTTTTATTCAGGTATGTATGTGTGTATGGTTGAAAAAAACTGTATGGGAGTTGGCTCTCGTTCTTTACTATTCACTAGCTTTATACTTTTTGGAAGCTTTTAAAATACACAATCAAAATGATTACATTAATGGTTTTAAACAGAAATAAAAAAAAAAATATGGCATAAGATTTTAATAAATATGATTTTATTTATTTACCAGGTAATATGTACCTTTTTTATGATACCAAGTGACAGGACGAACAAGACGTGCGCCTGGTGTTAAACGACAGGCCCTAGCAGCTGCAGTGCCACTCAGAGCTTTATAGCGCAAAGATCTGAGGGACACAGCGCTTGTCTTACTGAGACACAAGTTTACAAGTCCCATATTCCTGTAATTACACCAGCACCTTTATGCCCTTCAAAGCCTGGCGGTACAAATCCATAAAGGTCATCCGACTACAATCTCTCACCCGATCAAGAGTCCCATGAGGCAGTGGTCTCCTTTTGTGAAGCGGTGATGCTCCAGAAGGAGGTCGCCGTGAGTGGGAGAGGACCGATCCCTCTCAGCGGTGAGGAGGACGACGGGGCGGTGTGGCCCGTTTCGTCGTGAGGAGGGGAGGGGAAGGACGCAACGCCTCCCAGGTGCTGGGGGGTTCCGGTGCGCTAAGTCGATCCCGGATCCCTCCCACTAGAGTACCCTAGAAGGCCATTGTGGGGTTTTACCCTGTAGGAACCCGGCCTTCGGCCAGGTACTTCGCTGAATGAAATCTTTCACAAGGAGGTCTACTGCTACTGTATACTTCAATAAGAACATTTTTTTCTAAGCTTTACATTTCACGCAAGTCAGACTGACTTCCAACATACGATAGACAGATAATTTATCAGGCTCTATTGTCTGACATTACAGCATAGTATAATAAGATACGTAATGCTATTCAGGCCTATAGGGCGTGTCAATGCCTACACATCGCTCGTTGCGTAGGGTTGTCACCTTCATTATTTGAGTTGTACGTACGTTCTTGTACTATATTGAAATAACCTTTGTCAAATGTTGGAAATGCTAACATATTGATATTTATATACCAGAGTCCTGGATTGGTATAAGAATAGTGACGAAGAAGATGAGGAGTAATAATATATAGAGTAATAATAAAAATGTCATGTGGCGAGCAGTGTGTTAGGTATGAATGTGCAGAGATATAAGGGGAGAAGGCCAAAGAAAAAATAGATTGATTGTGTGAAAGATGACATGGATAAGAAAGTGTACATGTACATGTTGTGCCGACCCCACCTAGCGTGGGACAAGGACAAGAAGAAGAAGAAGTCACTCACATTGGTATTTCAATTATGAGAGAATGATTATGAAACAGAAATGAAATGCTGAACAGTTCTGGATTTGAGACACTTTTGTTCAAACAACCGTAAACATAACAATAAATACGTCTACCTACGTATTAGATTAATAAAATTAAAAACCAAGCGAACGCTTTCATTTTATTATGAATGGGGCAAGCGACGACCAGCACTATGCAACGCGAGTGCACCGCGAGATTATGTTAATGTGTGCGTCCATACATGGCGCCATGCATGGTCGGGTGTGCGTATATACAAGCCACACGCTACATTATATAGAGTTACACTACTTGTTTTATTATATTATGCTATAGCGTCACATTTAACTTTGTCCGATAAAAGCAAATCACTGTATCTTATTATTTTACTAAGCTTGCTATATATATATATAATACCCAACAAGTAATCATAAAACTCTGACAAACATTATCATGGAACAAGCCCCCAAGTTTTAATGAGTTTGCACATTCGTCGAAGCGTGTTGATGAGTCAGTCACTCAGACGTACAGAGTGCCTACTGTGTATACAATTATACCGTAGACCCTCTCGAAGATGTCAAAAGCTATTTCAACTTCGTTCAATGACTTAATAATAATAATAATAATAATAATAATAACGCACACACTCAACATAGCCCCGCACTAGGGAAACCCTGTGTCGCGGGTGCCATGGACACACATATAGACAACCACAAATTACACCCAAACTCACGAGAGAAATAATTGTAGGCCATACAAATATTTCTCCCGGCCCGGGAATCGAACCTGGGACCTCTGCGTGGCAGTCCGACATGGTAACCGTTCGGCCACGGAGGCAGTTCAACTGGCAGTTTCACTGGTTGCAACTAGAAAGGTCTATGGTATGGCTCAATACACACTGTGTAGGTACGTTAGACACGCATGTTACGTGTGTTGCACACAGTTTTGCTTTTTTTTAAATTTTGTAGGTAATAATTGAATATTAACAAATTTATTTGACTTATTTTAAATATTATTACTCACCAAATTATCAATGAGCTTTTTCACCGCAAAAATTGATACAATTTGTAATCACCTAACACAAGCGCGTTTTGTAGAAATATAAATATAGACACAGAAATTTCTTTCAGGAATACAAAAACTCTTTCTAAATTAGAACACACAACAGACATTCGTTCTCAGGCTCAACGAAATCGTCTCGCCACACTATGGGAAAAAGTGAGTAAAACCTGCCCATTAATACATTTAAAAAAACTTTCAATTTCTAATTTAGACCAGATGCCATTAGTTAGCTGAATTGATGAAAGAATGATGTTCTGCATTCACACTGCGTTTAAAAAACCACGTTTGCGTACCGTGCCATTTTACAGTCGACAGATTTTTTTGGAGCGTATACATTGACTTACAAGTATAGTACAATTTTGAGGGATTATAAGTTTTTTCATTTGTTTCGATTTTTATTTTTATTAATCACACTAAAGGACGACTCAACTACAGGTATATGTATAACAATAAATATAAAATTGTTATATAATGTGCACATAATTCACTCAACAGTGGAACACTATCTTAATCACTATATTTTTCTTTTTTTTTAATTAAAAAAAATATATTCTATTTGTTTTATAAGGCTTTCCAGCTTAATACGTTAATCATAAAAAAATCCAATTAACAAGTACTATTATAATCATCATAACCTTTTCTGCCCAATGACGTCCACTGCTAATACCTTCTGGGTGGTCTGTCCATGCAGCGTCTTCCTGCAGCAGCCGCATAGCCGTAAATAAACCTCTACGTTACCTGCTACGATTTGTGGGACATCGTAGCTGTGTAGCCGTAGACCATCACTCATCTGTATTGTATTTTAAAGTTGCTACAATTATAAATAAACCTCCAGTAACCTGCGAGTCTTCAAATTTCATTTGCTGGACGCCCGACCACTTTGCAAAGTAATGTAAAAACAAAGTTTTATGCCTCTAATTATTTTGATTAAAGGAATTCCATTGACGGCCATATGACAGTAGTGCCCAGGCTGGCAATGGTTTTCCATTTGGATAGCTATATAATATTGTAGTATGCACCAATAATCAACTATTAATGCGGATTGTTTAATTCAATGTAAGTTATTAGTCGAATTTCTGACGTTCCCTATGCCTACTATATCTATGCCTACGACACGACAGCAACGCTGAGAGCCGCTTTGGAACGTTAAATTTATTCTTTGTCGGAAGTAGCTGTCAGCCGTCTGGCTGCCGGAAGCTTAAACGAGACGTTAATATATTTATTACGAGATATATTAATTTTAAAATTGTTGTTCTGAGAATTTTCTTTTCTCATTTGGATATCAAACTACGTAAACAATCCCGTGTCCCTTAAATAGTGTTGTCCAATGCAAGACCGAGACGAAGCTAACCTGGTCTTGGCCTCGGTCTCGTGTCAGTACCTACACCTAATCTTGGTCTCTGTCTTACTGCAAAACTTTTTCAATTACCTGTTGCTACTTGTCAAACTGTCCTATTGTATAATTTTAACTAAAAGTGACAATTTAGAGAGAAATAGAACTCAAGAGTAGGTCCATTCTGAGTGCATATTGACGTAGGTTTAGAGAAAGCCGTCTAAATGACGAAAAATTAATTAATATTTTACAATATTTTTACGACTATATTGGTTAATAATTAAGAAATTATAATAATTAACGTATTTAATGAGTACCAGAATTTATGATTTTCGATTTTTGATATATATTTTTTGTTGAACATTTTTCTCACATGTATACAATACTTTATGTGAGTCAAAAACTATTTACTTCAAAATATTGCGACATAGTGTAGCTTTTCGAGTCATAACAACCTAAACAACTTTGTTGTTAGAAGAGACCGTGGTTTTGATACCAATATTCGGGAATGTCTTTTTCTGTATCTATCTATATATGTATAAATCTTGCAATCTCGGTTTTGGTTCTAATCTTGTTACAATTAGGTGGTTTTGCAAGAACCAGACCAAGACCTAGTTTGGGCAACAATAGTGTTAAGAGCGGCATAGGTATATTATATAAATACTCATTCTATACTTCTGATCTCTTTAATTATTAACCTAAGGGAGACAGAGTCGGTAATGCTTTTAAGTAAAGTGATTTTCGACACCCAAAAGGGCCGAACCTTCGCTGTTTCTTTAGATTAAATTTTATTAGGTTAGTTGCCGACAGGGCTGTAACTTGTAGTTCGCTGTATGGTCAGGGCAGTGTGATTATCTGCGGGAAGTTACCAATTATGTTAAAAGATATATAGAAGTTTCTTATACTGCAGGACAAATAGAAATATGTTTGTTCGACTTTTGTTATCTTTTCTAAAGACGTAGAAGATGGAGAAATTATCTGTCAGAAAAGAGGAAATAGAACGAAAAACTCCTTGTATCTTTCCTCCTTCAAATTCTTTTATATATATATATATTTATAGACATGTACGGTGGAACGGAATTCCCGCGCATGCTCGAGAGTGCTCGCGCATTCCGCAGAAGATTTTGTCTCGATCTAGTTTGTACGTTACACGAACGATCGCAAAGTTCATTAAGCAATGTACAATATCGTTACAAAAATTCGCTTCCATTCCGTTCCGACGTCAATATCAATTGAGCCTAAATTATTTACTAGTTACTTCGCATTTTTACTTGTGGCGTCTGCGCTAAGCGCAGGCTCATTTACTAATGGCACATTTCGTGACTCTGCCACATGATTAGTATGGTTCTTCTCTCCCTTAGAAGACTATTTCAATGTACCTATTAAATTTAGTTGTGTTGTGTAATTGAATTTAACACAATAAACTCAGTCAATAATCTAAAAATTAAAAGTAAATTAAATTGACTTAAAGGTGAGATATACAATTAATTGTATGTTTTTGAGTGACGGTGTTTGAGTATGCGCGTGTGGGTGTACGCATT
>NW_020653731.1:9492187-9511527 GCF_003589595.1 Hyposmocoma kahamanoa
ATGCGAAACATAAAATTTTTGAATCGAACTAAATTGAAACCGTCACAGTTGTAAGTTACGCAAATTCATAAGAATGCGGACGACATAATATATACATAATATTCTTACCAATTCCAAGGTATTACCCATTGAAAATACAACTCTTTAAACTGCACATATAACTCACACTAGGACATCTACATGTTACATGGATACAGTTCGCAGCGCTGATTTGATTATTTGCGTCCAAATGACCCAGTTTCCGTCCAACTGATCACTGCTGTGTCACCGCCTATACATCTTAGGCAATGTATATGAAATGAGTCTCCATGATTCGGTGGAACTGGAATTATACGTATCTTCATTAGGAAGCGTCAGCAGAAACAGTATAAAAGAGCTACATTTATAGTTTATACTATATTATGTGTTAAACTTATTTATTCCTACCACGATTTTAAAAAAAATAATATGCAACATCAGGAAACATTAGAAAAATAAATATTTTTCACACGGCCGACATAAAGCGTGTAGAAGCTTAGCTTTCTTAAAAATTTCTTATATGACGAGGCATTATAACAAAGCTTACAACGTCAAAATATGCCTGTGTTTATTTATGATGATTTCGTTACGCGGTTATGCATTACTTTACGTGAGTATACGTGAAATTTGTGTCGAAAGTTTAAATAGAAAGAGGTTTTAATAATCATGTTTTTATACCTAGGTTTCCAGTAAGTGAACCCACTGAGGACAGATTTCATTATGTCCACCCGGGCGGTTTTCGCGCGTCCTCGAGCTCCGCAGATGATTCCAAGAGAGGAACGCTCAAAACGGTTGGCTGTTTACACAAATGAAAATTGAGTATGTGACGATGTTTTGGTCGCATCCTTATTTATGGTACTTATTTTTTTTAGTTAATTTCGCCGACTCTGACTAATCGTGCAAGGGCGTAATAGAAGAGTTTAGTACAATTTTCTTAAATGTGTTTTTTCTTTGTGGTGTGGGTGACCCAGTTTGAAAACAAAGGTTTTAATAATAAATAATAAATATAAATAAATAACGCACACACTCAACATAGCCCCGCACTAGGGAAACCCTGTGTCGCGGTTACCATGGACACACACATAGACAACCACAAATTACACCCAAACTCACGAGAAAAATAAATGTAAGCCATACAAACATTTCTCCCGGCCCGGGAATCGAACCTGGGACCTCTGCGTGGCAGTCCGGCATAGTAACCGTTCGGCCACGGAGGCAGTTAAACTGCGTTCTACTCGTTATGAGGCGGCTCGTTCATCTGATAAAACTCGCTCAGTTAGAGTTTCTCCGACAGAGAACCAAGATCGTCGACATAACAGTACTAACTGCTGGCGGCATAAGCAAGCTGTAGTGGTATTGAGCTGACCATATCTGTCGAAGTACCGACAACCGATGAGGGAAACGAGTTCTTGAGTGGAGACCACGGGTCGGCAAATGTAGTGTAGGAGGCCTTCTGGCCAGAGGGAGTGACGATCTGAGAAAGGCTGCTGGTAGCAGACGGATGCGACAAACTGAGAATCGGGAGAAATGTCGCACATTGAGAGAGGCCTACGTTCAGCAGTGGACTGCGATGGGCTAATGATGATTTTGATGTGTCTTTACGCGGTCCTCGTGTGTAGATATCTTGGTTAATACAGTGTTGTATCGTGATTTTGTTGGTACATTTTGAAAGATACTCTATACGGGGTGGCTAAAAAGAACTTTATTCCTATTCATGAATTATCAAACCATTGCATTTTTAATTCAATTTTTATTGAATTGATCATAACTGAATCCGTTGACGAACGGTTACCACGGCCGGACTGCCACGCAGAGCTACCAGGTTCGAGACCCGCGACACAGAGTTTCCCTAGTGCGGGACTATGTTGAGTGTGTGCGTTATTATTATTATTATTATTGATATTCAACATTTTTTTTCTGAAATTGCTCCACTATTAATAATTATTAATACAAAGATTGCAGTTTTTTTTTTCATAAATTACCCGGACAATACTTACTTAAATATGTCCCTGTTACTTTTACATGAGTAACCGGGACATATTTTATAATCTGTTCCTGCCGTATACCATCTCAAACTCCAGAACTCGAACACAGCCAATGTATCTAGGTGTCTGTACTATACATACATATTCAGCTTGGTTACTGCATCGCAATACAGACCGACAAGATTTATGCGAGAGCTGCGGCCGAGCGAACAAGTTTCCGATCGCCATAGTAAATAACCTTCTATGTATATATATGTGTGTATGAGCATAAAGTATGCCCTATATCGTGAATGAAGCTGTGGGAGTAAGCTTAGTTAAAGTGCCTACAGATTTGCTCTCAGATTTTTTGACGATCAGCACGTGTGATCAAAACAAGACGAGGAAATGTGTAAGCAACAGACTATCATATTTTTTGTCGATGAATATGTGTGTTCAGACAAAATCATAGACATCGTATTTTTGTCGATCGGCAGTGTGAACTATAAATTAGGCATAGGTGCCTACAAATTTGTTCGATTTTTATCTTGGTAACTTATCGATCGACAAAATTGAGCGAATTTGTTAGCTGACAGATCTTATTGATCGTCAAAATACAGCATGTCAAGCGACAATAACGATCTCCAAAAATAATTCTTTAGGCACACTTCGTATTAGAGGTTGATAAGAAATCTCGTATGACCTTCCTATAACCTTTAGGTTTCAGAATATCAACTTTCTTGGGTTAGTATTTGGGATGGCTAGGGCTAATGTTTCCCTGCCTAACAAAACTGAAACATAGATATCTGTAGAAGAATCCCTACCTCAAAGAATTCGCAAAAGTTTGAATCTTTACTTTCGCTTGCATCTGTAGTGCAGCACGACCTTTACTCAATATTGTTATTAGGCCACTGCAGAGATCCTATGCACCAAGCTCGCGATGCTTGCTCAATGTTTAATACAACCGAAACTTCCAATGTTTTCGACGTCACAAAACCTTGCTGCTTAACTTATTTCTAGTAAATCTCTATACAGGGTGACTTTTTGTCACTACTCAAGTTTTTTCTATGCATTAAGTAAATACTGTATTTTTTGAAAGAAAAAAAAATGGTACTCACATTACTGCTCGGCAGCAGAAATAGGTAAGGTAGCAGTACTACCCAGGACGAACTCTTTGACAAGGAGCTCTATTGCTACTAAAATGTAAAAGATTCTGTATATAATTGTTCTTTTATCTTTTGCTTGAACAGTTTTTTGAGATGGTATATTACGTATACGGAGTTGGAATTTGTTGAATGAATGAAATATTCTTTATTGCACATTAAAAATTACAATGACAAAACAGAACAGTAGTGTAAGTATCACGGAGTAAGATTTCTTCAATGCAATTTCTTCCAGGCAACCTTAGGTTAGAAATTTAACAGTTGGAATGGGGGTGCAACCAAAGAATATCTTGCAATGAAAGTGGTTATAAATAAATAAAAAACTACTTATCAATAAAGTAAATATATACTGACTATAATATCAAATATATACATTATTAGAATAAATACACAAATAATAATAATAATAATATTATATTCGTATATATATTATAAGAATACTGAAATACTTTTGGAGGAAAATAAAATAAATAGCAATAATAATAAGATAAATATACAAAGGAGATTATAACACTATGTAAAAGAAAATAAAGGAATGGACATTAAAATAAAATAAAATAAAAGACTTAGTAGTTAAGGAAATTATCCTTAACGCGACGTTTGAAGCAATCAAAAGAAGGGGATCGACGAATAGGTTCTGAGAGAGAATTCCATAGACGGATAGCAGGTACAGTAAACGAGTTGGAGTAAAAATCAGAGCCATATGATGATGAGCATGTTCAGTATGAGTGTATCAGAGGAGCGAAGAGGACGGCAGAGTGTAGACGAGTGAAAAATAAAACGTTCTTTAAGGTAAAGAGGCGTAAAGGGATAGAATAAAGTAGAGTAAAGAAGGGAAAGTGTGTGAAGGTCTCTACGCCGGTGGATGGGCAGCCATTTAAGTTGTGCGCAAAACTGGGAAACATGGTCAAACTTACGAAGTCCGTAAATAAATCTTACACAAATATTTTGGAGGCGTTCCAGTTTATTAAGCAGTGTGCCTGTCAAATCCGGATAACAAACATCTACGTAGTCCAAAATCGGATGCTGAATGCTCTGAGCCAGCGTAATTTTAGTTTTAATAGGCAAAAAGTTCTTCAGTCTCCTAAGTGATGAATGTGCACGAAACACCTTCCTGCTAACCTCAGCAACGTGTGGCTTCAATGTAAGACACTGATCAAAAATTACCCCGAAGGTTTTAACTTTGTCTAAATACGGAATATGAACACCATTGAAAATTACAGGTGGTAAGAATTCAAGGTCAATCATTTTTTGTTTTTGTTTCTTTATTTTTTTTCACATAACTCGGGGAGCATAATGTTAGTAAATAAATATGGCTGTTTACAAAAATAACATAAAATGACCAAAAATTAAAGTTGGCATAGTGTTCATTATCATCACGAGGTATGGAGATAATTTAAATAAATTGCGGAAAAAATGGACGTCGGAAATTATGTTCAGCCAGTTAATCTACCAAATACAGTAACGTGTAGCGTACAATGTACCTCGTGTGGCGAATTAAAAGATGAATTTGGTTTATTGGATTTCACACACTTTCCGTTAACCGTTTTCAATAAAACTTGGCAAATAGATGTAATTCCACAAACTTTTGAGGTCGGTTATATTATTTGAACATTGTTTGGGTTTGTCGCCTGGGTCTAACTACTGCTTTGGTCGTTTACGAATATCACAATTGACATTTTTTTTCATCGAAATTAATGATATAGTCTAACTGCTTCCGTGGCCGAAAGGTAACCATGCTGGTCTGCCACGCAGTTAGCCCGGGTTAATCCTATGTTGTGGATATTCCGTGGATTCGCACAAATCGCTTTGCTTCCACATTTATACGGCGAACGGCTAAGGAGTGGAATTCCCTGCCTGTATACTTGTTCCCTGAACGGTATAACTTGGGCCCTTCAATGCGAGACATTATTTAGATGTGAATGCGCCATCATCGACTGCTTCGTTACTTTCTATCAGGTGAGATGGAAGTGAAATGGGTACTTACTTTTTAATAAAACGAGTCGGTCGTCGGTAGACGGTCACATTTCGCCTGAGTGGCAACAATGCTGTCGGCAGGCCGTTTTCGCGCTAAGACTACATTGATATTTCAATATAGTTTTCATTTATTCATAACAAAACTTGTACGTTAATATATAACATCATGGTACGTTACTATTTATAATGGTCGTGTGTTGTGCTGTGTACGGCTGTTTATCATCATCTAAACGGTATAAGGAGAGGAGTTTCTTTCGTTTTCAGAAAGATGGAACGAGGTAAGCAGAACACTTAATTATGACTGAGACAGTTATTGTGTTCTTCATATTTATTTAGTACAGAGTAACATATAATACACACTTATTATATCAATATAATGAGATGTATTAATTATACACTCGAGAGCAATGAATCCGGGTCACTAAAAGAATCCGAAAAATCTCGGAAACTAAAAATGCTAGGTTAATGCAATAAATTGTATTTAATAGACAATTTAATACTCCTTAAATGAAGGTATTAAAACTTTTTAGTTATTGTAAAGTTATATCATAAAAAAATCAAATATGAAAAGGGAACACTTTCGAAGATGGAACTATGAAATTACAGCATTTGTTTTTGCTTTTGTTTGTAATCTGTCATTTATGTGGGTACATAAACCATGTTGATAGTGCTTAATATTCATTATTTAAGCTGAAATCATGTCGCTTACACTTGAAGAATGCACTAGAATACTTACATTGGCTGGCCGGAGTCAGCGCGATACAGCCAGGACTGTCGGTGTGTCGCTGTCAACAGTACAAAGAGTTCTCCGACGTTACGAAGAAACTGGTTCTAACCTGCGCAGACCAGGAACGGGCAGAACTAGGTGTACCACAGCACGAGAAGACCGATACTTGGTGAACACCATGCTTCGAAATCGCTTTCTCACAGGAGCTGAACTCACAAATCAGTTTCGACGCCTCGGAGGAAGTAACCCAAGTGCATGGACAGTAAGACGTCGGCTTGCTGAATCTAACTTAAAACCCCTTAGACCTGCAAACGGCCCTAAACTGGAGCGTGGGCATCGTATTTCAAGACTAAGATATGCCCAGAACCACGTAAATTGGAGTATTGAAGATTGGTCGAAAGTTATGTACTCCGACGAATCAAAATTTATGCTCTACAAGCACGATGGAAGACACAGAGTGTATAGAAGACCAGGGGAAAGATTCAAGCAAGCATGCATCGAAGAAAAAGTAGCCTACGGTGGTGGGTCTGTACTTGTGTGGGCCGGAATTTCTTCTGAAAGTCGCACAGAGCTGGTGATCATAGAAAACGGCTCTTTAACTAGCGAAAGATATGTAGATGAAATCCTCAATGAACACGTTGGTCCATTTATGGTCAATTTTGGTGAGGATGCTATATTTATGCATGACAATGCCCGACCTCATACAGGTAGGATTGTAAATGACTACCTTCAAGAGATGAACATTACTTGTATGGAGTGGCCAGCGCGCAGCCCGGATATCAACCCGATCGAGCATGCTTGGGACGAGCTAGGGAGATGCGTAAAACAACGAAACCCTCCCTCAATCACGCTTCGTGAGCTCAAAATTGCTCTCACAGAGGAATGGGAGAATATTCCCCAAAATCGTATAAGGAACTTGGTGTACAGCATGCCAAACCGCCTAAACGCAGCAATGGAAGCACGAGGAGGCAATACGAAGTATTAAAATTCAAGAAAATCGTAATAAAGTTCAAAAATTTCATGTTTCCTATTTTTGTTTTAAGGAGAGATCAGCAGTTTTTTTTCTTTATGTAAATAAAATGTATGGTGACTCATATTTTTTTTACTTTCATTTAAGGAGTATTAAATTGTCTATTAAATACAATTTATTGCATTAACCTAGCATTCTTACTTTCCGAGATTTTTTGGATTCTTTAAGTGACCCGGATTCATTGCTCTCGAGTGTAGTAGACAAGAGTTTTCGAATTTTCAATTTTTATTGCCAATAAATATGTAGTGTTAACTAAATTCATTTAGTTGCCGCTGTTACACTCCAGAACGCGGTCGACCATTCTCGTAGATAAACAACAGTCCAAAACGCGAAAAATGCATAATTGTGCCATTATAAACTCCAAAAGCACCATAACTGTGGATAAACGGGTAAACAGAGACGTTTCCTTCCACGGGCAAGTGATTTTGTAAACAGAAGATGCATAATTTATTTTAGAAACAATTATTTTGGTTTTGTATAAATTTCGAAAAAACAAATTTGCAACCGAGTGTACGATTTGTAACACATTGCGGCTTTCACTTGGTGCGATATATTTGCGATCCTTTGTTAATACGCCATGAATATCGAACGAACGCATTTTAGTATAATGCATTCAGTTTCGTGGTACGGCCGCTTGTATATTTTTTGGCCAAATTTAACATTTAGTGCTGTCGTTAGGCAACATTGTTCTCGATTCTGATCAATTTTGAAAACAAAGGGACGAAAATTATCATGACCTTAGCAATATTATAAAAATATATTCTATAACTCTTTTGTTATAACGTTTTGTAAATTTCGTTTTTTTTTTCAATTTGGAGTAGATACTCCATATAGATACTACTGATAATAGATATTAATAATATAATAATATAATAATATTAACGATATTTAATAACGATAACGATAATTTTTGCAGCACGTTGCCTCGAATGTCCGAATACAGTGAGCAAATAATTACATACATCGCCGGATATGTATTTAGTCCCCCGATAATGGAAAAGGGGAAGTCGGAATTAAATCGTGTAATTCCATCGCACACACTCTCTGATATATCCTGTAAAATACCAATAAGCCGGCTATTTCACGACTGTGTTCAAGGCTCTGCAGCTTCGCATCTACTAATTCCGAGTCACTCACTCTTGGCACGCTTGTCAATTGAATCCAAGGTGGCCAGTTGGTATGTAGCAGAGCCATCCCAAAGGTGGGGCAGCAGTACTCCACGACCGGACTCGTGCTTGATACAGCTGAAGCAACTGTCCCGGTGTGAAGTAACGCCTCACCCTGGAAAGGATGCCAAGCTTCTTGGCTGCAGTTTTGGCCATGGATTCAATATATCTGCCGAAGTACAGATTGGACGACAGGCCCATTCCAAATCGCTGGAGACGGTCGGCTGTCGGTATCGATATATCACGAAAAGTCGGAAATTGTTGATTAAACGGTATAAAAATTAAGATATGCATTCCATTGTACTTTTTTATAATACTAAGTGACACGCCTGTCCCTAAGAGTTCCAGTGCCGCTCAGAGCTTTAAGTCACAAGGATTTGACATAAGTTGACATGTCCTGTATGCCTGTAATTTCACCAGCACCCTTCGAAATCGGAATGCAGCAATGCAACATTACTGCTTGGCGGTAGAAATAGGTAAGGTTGCAGTAAATCCCTGGACGACCTCTTTCACAAGGAGCTCTACTGTTAGTATCGGTAAAGTAACCAACGTCGATCGTTAGTGATTGAACGAATTAATGCCATTACTGCCATTCTATTGACAGACACTCCAATGAGACTCAACTGCAACGGATTTTAACAGGATAACAATTATTATCATTATTGCAATAAAATCTGAGTGAAGTTTCAATGGAATTACAATGACCATTGGTTTCGAGTCTTGGGGTAATGGTGGAAGAAATTTTTTTTTTGTCTTTGTTCGATTTTTGTACAAATAATAATAAAAATAAATTTCTATGATTTAACAAGTTAAAGAGCTAAACGAGTAAATATAGTAATTATGTGTTTGTAAACGTTACAAGTTAATTTAATTATGACAAATTAGAAAGTTCGGGGTTGCCAGACCATATGCTCAGCGGTTTTGTTATTTCTGTATATTATGGTGCGTACAGACATTAAATTGACGCAAGCGTGGCGTAGCTTGTGAATATGTTTATTTATTTATTAATTTATTGCATTACGTGGGTAATACACAAGTTCTTAAAATAAATATAAGTACAGCCATGTAACCCTGTAGGGCACCGCAATTTACGTTAAAATTAAATTAAATTAAATTACAGAAGTTTTAAAGTTAAAATCTATAAAAATAACATTAAAATCAATCATTATTAATGAAGTGAGTATCAAAATAATATTATATTAATAAAATAGAAAGAATTAACGTAAAATTTATCATAACAATTTAAAATAAAAATAAAATAAAAATAAATCAAATCTCATAATCAAATCAATGTCAAAATAATATTTTATTAATAAAATAGAAATAACAAAAATAAAAGTATTGAGTAATTATTTGTATTAAGTAAATAAGTAATAAAAAGCAAAATAAAATATTCTTTGTTAACCATTTTTAAAAACTCTTATAACGCACAATAACGTACACACTCGACATAGCCCCGCACTAGGGAAACCCTGTGTCGCGGATGCCATGGACAGATATGATATGATATTGATATTATTCGGTTTGTATGACATTTTGTCTTTGCTCTCGAACAACTCTTGCAACGTGTAAAACATTGTTGAACCAAATATTTTGTAAGTATTTTTATTAAAAGAATTATTGTTAACTTCATTTTTGATGGGTTTGGGAACGTTGTTATATATCCTTACTATGAATCACGCTTTAGAAAACACGTATTTTTTTATATTTACTTAACAAAAATAATCACAAAAGAATATATGTTCTTTTGTGATTATTTTTGTATTTTTATATATATATATATATATATATATAGTTTAGACCATAGTTTCCCAAAGTGGAAACTTTGGGCCACTTTGGCAAACTATGGTCTATAAGGTAAGTATGTATTTATAGGTCTATGTATAACCTGAGTATAAATAAATAAATAAAAAATATAATAATAATTACCATACAAAGGTCCTTATAGGAGATGATTAATTCAACGACACGCAGCAGTCGGTTTCACGGTACGGATATTGATCTTGGATTACCAGTAAGAATATTAAAGAAGCCATAAGAAAACAGCGAGAGACCAATTCCAGAATATTGTTTTTTCTTCCTTTTAATAGACAAGTAAATATTTATTTCTAAGGAAAAGTGTACCACTTACAATATTTATATTAATTTCAACTCCAAAGAAAGAAAAGCAAATCCCAGCATTAACATCATGTGTTATTTCAATTTTGTTAGCGACCCGTAATAATTCCCCGTGTACGTAATAGATTCTGTTTATATCTTTCATAAGTAATCATCAGTATTCAGTAGGTATACAGTTATCATCTGAAGCAGATGAATTGGGCATTACCAGCTAATATTTTGAAAAACTTACCTATTTTTGCCGCCAAGTCGTCGGCAATTAATATCACAAAAAAGAACATCTGAAAGCACCTTCAAGTATCAGTATTATAAATGCGAGGTGCTATTTACGGACTGTGTACATTTGCTACAATTTTGTTTAACTAACAATTAAGCGTGTTTGTCGTAGGGATCGCAATGCTACCTTAGATTGAAATAACAATTGAATTGCGTGTACTAGTGATTTCAGATATTAATAATAAATAACTAAACGAAACATGGGATACACAGTGATCAAGCTTCGATATAAGACAGATCTTTTGCTGTAACGGTGTCAGACTCATTTAATATTGTACTTCAGATTTTTATAACTACTAGATAGATAGAGAAACATTTTATTCGCTAGTATGACACAACACAGATTGAATACAACACGCAAAATAAATAATTTTTTGTCATGGCAGTGAAATAAGGCACTGGTTTTCAGTCAGAGCCAACGAGAGGTACTAAATGTAGAACTTATTTGTAATGAAAGCTCTAACAAACGACAAGGATGAAAATTGTTCATTAAAATAATAAATGTAATAAAGTGTGAATAGTGCATCTAAAATAACCTATTCAATATTTATTTATTTATTTATTGAATATATGTTTAACTGTTAGTGAAAATTATGATTGTGAATATGTTTTAGAGTACATTAAAGTAAAAATGTATATTTAGAAACGCTGCGAAGAAGACTACTAGAAGGTTTTTATATTAGATGCCACAATACGATAACGACACGCAAGACCACTTAAATGTTTCATGTAGTACGGTGTAAATAAGACACAGATGCGCTAATTATAATAACGAAGAAGCCGTATCATTGAGATTTTTTTTACATTTTCTTATTCTTACCCTTACCTATTGTTGTGTGTGTCGTTGAATCTGTAACTTTACGAAAATCTTAAATACACAAAGGTAAGTGTAGAACCATCAAAAGGAATGTAAGCTTTGCCACTACAACATTATTATTATCTGTACTTCAATCTTTCTAAATCGATCAACAAAATCCAATTCCAACTGAAAAGCATTAAGTAATCGATCGCTAATTGATCTGGAAAGCAATATCTCGAGCATTAGAATGAGGCCCCATTAACGTACGGGAAAAAGATTTGTTTTCCCCCCATTCAATAGAAATAGCCTGTAAGAGCCATTAACTTAATCCGCTTATACTTTTACTATGTCATTTCCCCTTTACCACAAGAAGAAGCTTTGTTCGTTTTTCGTTGATGGTTTACTTCAAAGATACCTTTATTATTCCAAAGAGAAGACGCAATGGACGTAAATATAATAAGAATAGATCGCAAATAATATACTGAATGTTATATTAGTAAAGACAGAAGATTCAAAGGCAGTGGGAACGGGAAAAAATGTGATCATTGATAAAAATCATTTCATTGGCTGATAAAAGACGACCGTTAGTCTTAAATTAATATTATTCGAGGTTGATTCAACTTTTCCGGAGTAAAGGATAATAGGGTTATCCATTTTTAAGGCTTCGTCTTTGTTATTGATTTGCTGAAATCTTGAATATTTTGATAAGTCTATTCTGTTCGCTTACAAACATTCTATAGCACATTATTGCAGAGGCCGGGAAGTAGAGGATTGCATGACCGGGTGTGACGGGTGCGTCACCAGTCACATGTGCCACACTAATAAATGCGGAATCGGCTTGAGCTGGTCAGAAAAATCTTTACGAGCATGCGACAAGAGCGAAAAAAAGTGTATAGTGCTTTTCTCAGACAGTGCGCGGGAAATAAAGACTAAAGATTAATAGAAATAGTATAAAATAATTTATTGATATTCTATGACAAATTTTGCTTCTTGTTTTAAATTAGGAGTACAGTCCGTCGTTGTATTTTCGTTCTTCTCACTAGGATTCATCTAAAACCCAATTTCGTGAAGAAAAAATAATAAAAACACAAGAAATAGAAAAAGAACTTCAAGGTATTTATTATTATTTTACCGCCTTTTTAAGTATATTTTGTGCAGGTACATACTTTTATTTGTGCAACATATTTTTTTTATAAGATTTCATTTATTTGGGAAGGCAATGGTTTTACCATACGGCCTCTTCATACAATATCGTGCACCATAATTAAAGACAAAATAAGTAGTACCATATTTTTTTTATTCTCGCTATTACGGGTACTGTTGCTGGTAAGCCTTTGGCTATATGACAGTTTTCCTTTAGTCTGTTTATATAGCACTGTTGTTAGTAGATATATTTAAAAGTTTAGAGCAGCGGACAGTAATGGATTTTCATGTTTATTTTGCGGACCTAAGCCGGCAAAGAGTTGCGCGCTCCATAATTAATAATGGCACTTTTTCTGTGTTATTTTTTTCAATAATATAAATATTTCTGAGCAATCATAATAATTTAAATTGAAGTAGATAATTCGCCACGTGTGATCAAACAGAACGAGTATACTTGTAATCAAAAAGTTTATGTTACTTCTTCAAGAAATGTACGCAAGCAAGTTAATTACTGAGCGCATCCTCTTAACAACAACACTACTTGGTAATTAAAACTTTTTTATACCAAATGACGAGTTGAACAAGTCATGGGCCAGGCGGTAAGCGATACCCATAACCGTACTATCGCACTGTTAATACAATAGTGTATTAACTCAAAAAAGTGTATTTTCTCCGAACCGACGAAAAACGAATTACTCGCTTTCCGTGAAAGATCTGTGTAAATTTATGTATAAGTTATTTTCTACTTGCCCAAATATACATATTTAAAAATAAAAGAGAAAAAATAGTTTCATGTTTTTGAATAAGGACTATTTTGGCCAGAAATAGCTCACACAAAATGTGTCTCATTTTGAGTTAAATACATAGTTAAGTAGGTATCTTTTAGTTGTTTTTTTTACAATATTGTAACGATGGTTTTATTGATATCTAGATAATCAAATTTTACGTTCAACAATAGTATAATCTTGAATTTCACATATTTTGAGTTATGACACTAGCGTAATAGCAGTGTGGTATAATAAGAAAAGTATGGTAGCTCCATGCAAATGTAATAGCGTGGCTTGTAAGTGTGTGCGCCGACTGCGTGCCGTGTACGTACGCACACATTTGCATTTTAATATCGTGTTAAGGCGGCTTCCCACGTCCCGCGGTTCCATGAGCCGCGGCCGCCCCGCCCGAGCTCGCTCCAACGCGCCGTAGGAAGGGGGCTGCACGAGCGTGTGCGGGCTCGCCCAGGCCGGTTCCTATCCTCTGCGTGTCGGTATGTTCAAAAGCACGGCGCGAGTGCACGTACGTTTGGCGATTATTTCTTGTATTACAGTATTAATTTGAACGATGAGTAAGAATCGGTAAAGCAAACTACGTATGTTCAATTCAATAAAATCTTAAGAACTTACTCGACCCTCTTGTTGAATGATAACACCCAGCGGCGTCTTTTCTTCAGGTTCTTTTTGTTATGTGAGTTGTATCCACTGTACAATACAAAAATGGCTGCAGAAATAGCTATGCGTTCTTCACATTATATTTTCGAATGGTAGCTCAAACCAGATTAGAGTTTTCAAGACAAATTAAAATACACACCAACAAGCATTTTGACTCGAGGTCGCCCAGACTCGCCCCTAGCGCGAGCTCGCCCGTTCCAATCGGCAGCGTGGTGTAGCGCGGCCCATAGAACCGCGGGCCGTGGTTTGGCCCGCCATTAAATGACGCTACTTGTCTTACGCGCCTTTCATTATTTTGCCAATGTGTGCGTTCGTACAAGCCGCGCTGCTACGTTAGCAGACTATAGTACGAAATTGCCATGCTTGTTTTATTATAACATAACCCTTGCAATGCCACTCAAAGCTTTAAATACCAAAGACCGTCTGCCCGTCAGGCACTGCAACTTCGTCTGTCACCCCGAGGCATTGACAAGTCCCATGAATCTGTAGCTTCACCAGCACCCCTCACCATTCAAAATCGGAACGCAGTAATGCTTATATTAGTGCATGGCGAGAAAAAGATGTTTTGACAGTACTTTCCTGGACGAACTCTTTCACAAGGAACTCTACTGCCTTTGGCATCATTGTCAGTTCACCATTAAAGAGAAAAAAAAGTCAATGTCACGGTATTGCTTGATGTCTTTCTAAACCATCTAGATTATGTTTGGACCGAATTAAGAATTCGGTCTTTTTTACGGAAAACTTAAAAAATTAAAAACGCATAAAGCCTTTCTACTTTGTATTTTAAAATAATTCTTCTGATGCAAACTAATTACCCTTCAAAATCATATGTACGTAATTTGTTTGCGTAATTTTTGAAAAATCAGTAAAATTTGGAGAAAAAAAACTCATTTAAAAAAAATGATCCTTCTCTTATTAGCACAAAAACGTACAAAGCCTACTTTATTTTTTGTTATTTTAGGTAATCTGTTTACTTGCTTTCAAATGGCTCCAAAATTTAGCCCGTGTGAATCTGTGAACCCGGTTCGCAGGTGCTTTAAGTAGGAAGGGGTAATTGTCGCAAATAAAAAATAAAAAGCTGTATTTTGAAGGGGTTGAGGAATCGACCTCGTATGGGGTGTTTTTGTGGATAAAATTGACTAGAGTTAACGTCCTTAAAATTTAATTACCACAACCCTTGGGCACGTTCTACATACGCCAGCACATCAAGATACACATTGACGTATCTTATTCCGTTGTACTGGAGGCGATTTTCGAACAAAAATGTGTAGCTGATGTGCCGTTGTCCGTACATGTATATTATTTATATTTTTTACCGGAGTGTAGAATTAGAAGGTGTTATATTCAAATCTACTGCATTTTTTTCTGTCGATCTATTTGGGTTTATAGCGAAAAAATACTTTTTGGTAAGTAAAAAAAAAAATGCCTGCATATTTCGTTCCCATGGTATATATACAGTGTCTTTTTAAATGAGAAAGTGAAATCCGAAACCATAGAAGATACAAGGAAACTATATTAGGAACCATTAAGTCTTTATTGTGATAGTAAGTTTGGCATAGTACGTTTTTTGGTCAAGCGTGATTTGTCCATAAAAATTTATAAAATAGATCAAATATATTTTAGTGCCGATTGACTCCGTTTTATGTAAATATCATTTTATTATATGGGTGAATAAAATCGGGACAGCAGAAATTGATCAAATTTCATAGTGTTTTTCATATAAAATGAATAAAATTGACATTTTCTTAATGCTTGTAGACTTATCAGCTTCTTATAAGTATTTCTTATACAATGAAATCATATTGTATGGGATGAAAAAATTGGGACAGCAGAAGTTTGTCATATTTAATAAAATGATTTTTCATATATACAACGACAAAAAATCACGATTTTTTTTTAATGCTGATAGAGTCAGTTTCTTGTAAAATTATCTCATTATATTGGGAGAAAAGAATCGGGTCATCAGAAGTTGGTAAAATTTAATTTAATAAAATGTTATTTAAAAAATACTCTGTGTAAAGGCGCATGTAATTATAGGTGAAAAGTGCTTCTATGACATAAAAATCATAAAAATAGAACTACATGCAACAGATACATATATATGTAAAGTCCATAACAGTTACAGTGCCACTCAGAGCTTTAAATCGCAAATATCTGAGGGGCATTGCCACTGCGCCCGTCACCACGAGGCGTAACTTGACAAGTCCCATGTGCCTGTAATTTCAACAGCACCCTTACCTTTCAAAACCGGAACACAGTAATACTGACATTACTGCTTGGCAGCAGAAATAGGTAAGGTGGCAGTACTTCCCTGGACGAACTCGTTCACAAGGAGCTCTACTGCCACTAGAACACTGCTAGAATCTTTAAACCGCTATCCTGAAATTTTGTCATTTTGCAGTTGTAGCCTTTTTTTTCTTTATTTATTAGAGGATTTATTCTTAACGAATATGCCACCTCCATAGAAACATAACACCACTTACACATACTACGTATAAATCAAAACATAAATTCTGATAATCATCTACATTTTATACATTTTTGTAACATGCAGAACAGCGCTCTGGCGACTTTGGATGTAGGGTTAGCCAATATGCTGTCACACATACCCACACTTAGCATTGGCATGTTGAATTTGTTGCCCAGTTGAAGCCTCTCATCGTCACTCCGGACCCACTCCACGAAAACGTGGTATACCTCCTCCCTCTTGTTACAAATAGAGCAGTTGAGAAACGTTGTTTTACCCATCAGGTGGGAGAAACCGTTTAATGGGATATGGCCCTATCGAAGCCTGAAACCTGTTATGATTTCATTTCTGCTCGTGTCTGCTTGCAGTTGTAGCCTTATTACACCAAGTTGTCGTATTTATTTCCTAAGCGACAAAACACCGGTACTTAAATCAATAATAATGTCACCAGATTCCGAGAATACCTCAAAAGCAACAAATCAAAGTTTTTTTCTTTCTAAGATTCACTAAGGATTGAGTATACGTAACTCAGATTACGTAAAATTATGCGCGTTTTTTTTCTGTATTTAAAAAATGTTTGTCAGATTACTTATACAAAAGGTTTGTGACGCAAATTCATGCTGAGCGACTGCGTAATAGGGGTCTCTTGGTTAAAAAGCGAATTACATCATTGCTGTCACCAGGAGTTGCTTTAAATATGCGTCATCCAAAATATGGAATGACCTATCTTTTTTTATGATACCATACCAAGTAACGAGACAAATATGCCGTAGTTGTAAGCGACACGCCTGTCCATAATAGTTGCAGTGCCACACAGACTTTTAAATCGCAAAGATCTGAGGATCTGAATAATACAGACGTATTTAGATAAAAGTAGATGGGAAAATATTCATTTTCATCCAAATAGCATTGCATTCGTTGCTTGGGTAAAACTTTCTCTCCGTTCGGGGTAGTCTCTACGAGTATTTCAATTTTAAAGCAAACAAAACCATTAAGACAGTCTCATTAGCGAAGACCCCTCCTTCGTTTTAGGGGGAGTAGCTGTTTCGGAGCAAATTGCGCGTTAAGAAGAGTACCTATAAAATAAACTTGACAAATTAAGCATGATACTCTTGATGGAAATTTAATTCGAGTTGTTTCTAAAATACAGAGCGACGCTAGCCCGTATGAAAAGCGATTGGTTTTCAATTGCGATGTCATCGGTTTCAGTGCACGGCTTAATTTCCATATTTCCATATTAAGTACCTACTTTTTACATGTTTATCAAAGACATTGATGAATGATCTTTCATAAAAAAAATTTATTCAAAATTTTACAAAAATATTGATTAATCTAAACATGGCGGCGCAACATAAACCTGAGTTGTTTATCCGTGCACCGCAATACATTGATGGGAGCTCGTAACGAAGCTTGTAAACCCTTTTACTTCCTTATAACGTACTCCCACCCACTTCTGTAAAACATAACGACGCCGTCGAAAAAGATACAACTAAACAAATCGACTTAGAAATAGTGTCAATAATGATTCACAATAAAAATATGCAGCATTATTGTATACAGACGTCAAAAATTGAAGTTAAATGGATTAAAAATTCTGATTTGTGTGCGTTGGAGTAGACAACGAAATTTGTCTGTTGACAAAAGATTCACGGCCTATAAAACACTTGTGAAATATTCAACCTCATAAGTTGACAGTCCGCTACTAGCACGGGGGGTCTACTCCCAAAAGTAAAATCCGATACACGTAGCGTACGTCCTTCGTTTTAATAATGTCTTACTCTGAAACGCGTTAAGTGCCCGATTGCGGAACGATTGCGGAATGAAACGCGTGATTTATATGGGTGTCCGATATCGGATGTTGATAAAGCTACTACGAAAAGCCATTTTGACAGGATTTTGACAACGTGTATCCGTGCTTCGTATCGGACACGGAAGTAACGACGAGTCGAAGATCGTAATTTGACACAAGTAGTTGCTTTCGTGTCGTATTTTGACATTATTTTCATCGTAGAACTGACATAAAACCAACGGTAGCTCGAGGGTATCGTTTGTACATCGTTTGTGTAAAAAAATAGCGAATACTGTTAGTTGTGGAGGCGCTCGGACAAGAAATACGTGAAGATGAAGTAGAGAGACGACGTCAAAGGAATCGCAGTTTCTTGGTATCGCTTACTGATGGCAAAGTTGTAAGCGATTACCGGCTCGCTGCGAGAATTTTGTATAATCTTTTGGAAGATGTAACACGCATGGTGTTCAAAAATATTCTAGGTTTATTGACCCACCACCACCAAGAAAAGTTATTTCTCGATCTGCAAATATGGTTTGTTTGTCAGATTGCACATGCTGTTGCTGCTGTTATAAAGTGTGAAGACAAAGAGCAATACGAACGTGACATTAATAAAACTATAAGTGACATCATAGGATGGATGAATGGAAATGGTCTCAGTATAAACCTAACAAAAACTAACATCATGCAATTTCACTCGTCTAAAAGACTACTGATAGAGTAAACATCTCGTTTAATCTTGTTAATATAGAACAAGTTAAACACACAAAATTTTTGGGTCTTATCCTTGACAGCAATTGCAACTGGAAAGGCCATGTTGAGAACTTGGTTCATGGAACATGTTGTAACAATTTGTCACGGTTTATGTACCCATTGAGAAAATTAGTACAGAATGCGTCTGTGGATGCGGCCTTAACAGCTTATTTTGGTTTTGTGCAGTCTATATATAAATTACTGTATAATTTTTTTGGGAAACTCAGTAGAGTTTATGCAGGTATTTAAGATACAAAAACGCTGTGTACGTATCATCTGCGGTGGGTCTCAAATGGATTCGTGTAAGCCATTTTTCGACAAGTGCATAATCCTACCTTTACCATGCCTGTACATTAAGGAAGTTGCTGTATTTGTCCAGAAATATCCGTCATATTTTAAAATCGCAGATAAAAGGAACCATAGAAGTTTAAGACATGGGCAAAGAATGGTTTACTCGGGCAATCATACATTTAACCACAAAAGCTTTTATGTGATGTCGGTCAAAATATACAAA
>NW_020653731.1:9511537-9536935 GCF_003589595.1 Hyposmocoma kahamanoa
GCGATGTGACACGTTTATTAATATATTTTTTTCTCATATTGTGTATGTAATTTAATTTTATTCTGTGACATTTAAATAATATTGTACACCTTAACTGGTAGACTATAGAGCGCAAACCAATGTTATATTTTAAGACCTTATGTTATTACCTATAGGGTAAAACCGGGATAGATGCCGCAGGGGATAGGTGCCTCGTTTTCAAAAACCTAACTTCCCCAAATCGCAACAAAAAATAATTAGTTTAAATAAGGAGTATAGACACCACTCATCAAAGTTCCTGCGGGGCTTCGTGTGGAATAGACGCGTTTAGCTTATGCATGCGCTTATCTCCGCGGCGAACACGACATCGGTTCAAAATTTCAGACGCAAGTATTTACTATTGCATAACTTTGTAAGTTATAATAAATTCCGTTTTATTTTTATTATAACTATACACTGGTTCATTAACTGCGCACCTCGGTGTCAGTAATCGCTCTTTTGAATATAGCTTGGTTAAATAATAAAAAGGCATCTATCCATATCGAACAGGATAGTCACTTCGATTTTTCGCAGTATAGGAAAAGACAAGAAAGTTAGGAAAAGAAAATAATAAAATACATTATTTTAGTAAAAAAGACAAATAAATGATAATAGTTTAAAAGTAAGTAAAAGTAGTTTAAAGACAAATTAGTCATATTACAAACAGCGAACATTTTTGTATGGAATGCTTTGATAGCTACAGAAATACGAAGTGAAGTAGGTAGTAACTTTAAATACGTATATATTTATTGTTATAGATGTATACACAATACATTATTATACACAAAATATTTTTCTATTTTTCTGTTTGTTATATTTTGTAATTAGCTATCAATTTTATTTTACTCCTTAATTTTCATTATTTTTGTTAAATTTTATTAGTGTTACTTTTCTGGTAAACTTGTCAAAAGGGTGTGAGCCTGGTGATCTGTAACACAGGTCCCCAACCTAGTACAGACTCCAGCTCTCACTAAGGTGCTTCATATTTAACATGAAATGTAACAAATCTGCATTTTGTACACCTTTTTGAGAGAAATAAAGCATTTTGTATTGTATTGTATTGTATTGTATTAAAGATTACAAATAAAACATTTTATTATGAATTTTACTATTTTAATCTAAAGAGCATCTATCTTTCGTAGTATTTTCATCGTGTGGCGTCTATCCATACATGTAGGCCATACATCTATCCTCAAAAAAATAGGTTTGCAAAAAGTCAATTTCTTCAAAATCAGTAAATGTTAGGTCAATAAAATCAAGTCTTAATGTAATATAAAAGATTAAACTAGTTATATCCATAGGAATTATTCATGGTAAACCAATAATTTTGAAATTAAGAGGCCCTTTCAAAAAGTGGGAAATCTAACCCGGTTTTACCCTAGTTATTAATAAATGTATTCTTATTCTTCATTAAAAAAAAAATTTTTTTACAGACAAACTTTGCTATGTCTGTGAGGTCAATATATGAACAAAGATGGCCCCGTAATAATGTAGTGCGTTGATGGAAGTAACACACCGTAAATTGCCCTTGTATTTTCTATACATGGGCAACACAACTCAACATATTAAGTTGCGTTCAATATGTACCGGAATTGAGACGTACGAAATTGCGAGTGACGCCATCAAGAGATTGAATGGCCTGAAATAATTTCTAGTATTGTAAAGCAACTTGTGTTTGGAAGTTGTGTATTCAATCATATACTTAAGACTCATACCTATGTAAAAAATAAAATTTGCACTTGATGTAATGATTGAAAATGAATAAACGAGTGAACACAATAAACTTTTTATTTTAATAATTATAAAGAACTTAATGCTGCGCTGCTATCAAGTTAAGTACAGCTGCCTGGAGCAAGTTCCGCCCTTCCGCTGCCATGCCGCTTTACCTTATTGAAAACGTAATAAAAGCAAACATTAACTCAAAATAATACAATTTATTATTAATACATGCTCGTGCGTATGCGTAATGAAAACCAGCAAAACACATTTTTATAGCTTAAAGAAGATAGGCCCAAGAAGCTATACCCAGATACATAGATTGAGCATAGATTGATGAGCGTCACTTTCTAGAAATTATGAATAAGAACAAAGATACAAAACCTAAAAACATACCTTCTGCTAGCACTTGCTGGAGCTAGTCTTGGTGGAGCCTGCTAGCCCGTAAATAATATGGTGATTAACTAATTTCCCTTCAGATCTTGTAGCAGAAAACTACGTCAAAATATTGATGCTTCTGCATGAACTCTCGGAGCATTTCAATTTGGTCAGCAATGGCGTGGACATTCAACTTTATTACACAATATTTTTAATATATATTAGTCAGATTATGTATATTATCTACATTTTTAGAAATTGAAGATTTGTATTTTCAAAATCTCGTCGTCATTTTTCACGACGACAGATACTATTTTTAAACAAATGCTTTATGGCAGTGACACGTAGTCATTTTGACGATGGCTTTGAATTCAAAATGTTTAATTAGCCACTTAGAATAAATTTTATATTACAAAGATATTGGTAATAGCATATTGTAAGTTACATTAATAGTATTTTACATAAAATTAACATATTTGTTGTGAAATGTTCATTTTATAACATAATTCGATTTTTACAGTATGTCCATCTTAAAGGACCCTATTTTTTCATTCATTCTACTGGTATTCTACATTCACGTTAGCCGTGCCGACGTTGCCTATGGCCAACGAAGCACGGCCATCGTTGATCCGAAAGTCCTTCGGGGTACGAGCAACCAACGAACTACGTATTATGACCTTCGTTGCGGACGCAGTCACGTAGACTACATCACTACGTTACGTAGTACGTGACTGCGTCCGTCTTTCGTTTGTGTATCGTTTTGAGCGCATCACTAGAGCCTCAGCAACGTCCCACCTTATAGTGTTTCAACTTAAAATATACATATCGTATTGTTATTTCGTGGATTCTTTTTCGTTTTTTTTTTTTGCTGGACTCGGATTTTTGTACTTATCGTTAAATGTTGACTAGGCTATCATAAAAACAAAGTGTTCTGGGTAGTACCGCGGAGCAAACTTCGTAGCTCTTGGTCCCGGATTCGATTCCCGATAGAACCAATTTGGGAAATGAACTTTTCTGCAGTGATTTTGGACTAGGTGTTCTGAGTAGTGCTGCGGAGTGAATTCCGTAGTCCTTGGTCCCGAATTCGATTCCAGGTAGAAAACCAATTTGGAAAAAATCTAAATTGGTTTTGGCCTCGGTGTTCTGGGTAAACTTGATGAACTAATTAAAAAAAAGATAAATTTTTGTCTATTTTGTTGTTAGACAACCACCAGTGGATGTAGCATGCCGCTGCGATAAACCTTTGGGGGAATTTATCGCTCTCGTAACGAACAATAAAACGGCCTCGTGAACTTCGTGAATGGCGATATAATTATAATGTTTCGTGGTTTTTACTAATAGCTTTTTATCAAACCGGGCAAACAATTTACAATCGCTGACATGACAATTAACGTAACTAAAAACTGTCAAACATTTTCGGCAAGCGTGATACTCTCCTTGGTGACTTTCGTCCATAGAGTCTGCCACAGCCAGCCGGTGATAATAGGCGGCGTCTAAAGCCGCCACAAACCTATTATATCCACATTTAGCTGTCGAATTCGAGTGATAAAACCGCCATTTTAAAATTGTGTCACAATAACAATCATGGCGAGCTCAATGATGTCATATTTTTGATGCGCCGCGCGCATCTCACCCAACAAAAGAATATCACAGTGCCAGACATGGCCGCAAAAATCACAGCTCATATTGAAACATTTTGACAGTTCTGCACAGTAATTTTATCAACGTAAAAATTGAACACGACCAACGAATAAACAGGTACAGTAAAAAGAAACAAGGCTTTTCTTAAAAAACAGCAGTTATAAAAAAAAACCTGTTGTATTGGTGTCTTACGGCGCGTGTACACAAGAAATTCGTCGTGTCTGCAACAGAAAAGATGAGAATGGCCTTGTACACTACAAGAATTTTGTCGGATCTAGCCACGAAAATATTTCGTGTCTGTTACAGACAAGAAAATGATGAGTATGTACACGATACGAATGCTTTCGGGTAGGTGTCGTTTTACTACCGACTGTGTGAAGAAATATGTTGACTACTAATAAAAAATAAATGTGATTGCAAATTATATGTATAGAATAATAAATATTTCTCTCCACGCCTCAAAAGTACGTCGTTTATCTTTATAAATCTCTAAGGTTTTGTTTCACAATACGGGTCGTTCCTCTACTAAACTTATAAATAAATAATGCATTTTATTAGTTGCAATGAAATTAGTGGTGCAACAGTGGTACTTTGCAAAATCAGTCCACGCGCATAAACATTCGTTTACTGACAATGCGCCCTATGCAATAGCAGCAGAGCGCGTCGAGTCGGGGGTAGACAAGATTTTTTTCTCGTCCGGCGCCGAGGCTGTGTACACAGTTCGTGTGTAGAAACGACACGAATTCTTGCATAGACCCGGCGATTTTCTTAGCGTAATCACGCGCCCTTAGGATGTGATTTGGCTTTGTGATTGACTTTCTACTAATTCAAATTAAACAGAGATAATTTTTTGAAATAGTTTTTCGGCCTTGGTGTAAATTTCTATTTTTCGAGATACGACAAGATCTCTTTCCGGCGTCGACACGGCGTCGATATAATGCATTTCGACGTTGAAAACATAAACATGTTATTGTCTTTGTTTAACTACTGCGTGCTGTCGTAAGCCTAAAGAGATAGCATTACATTGGTCTGTGCGAAACACGGGAATCGAAAATACGTTACGTCATCTTAAATGTCAACTGTGTCCATTTCGCAGTACATGATACCGTTGTCAAAGGGAAGTAGTACATCAAATATCAAAACAAATGTTTTACCAAGTGTTTTATTGAATTATTCGCATGAATTGTAATAAAATGGACAAAAATATTGACAGTGAGAACAATTATGTATTAATAAAAATGAGTCGCTGCACCATTAAGTGATGTGAACAATATCAAAAGCGAAAACCAAACGAATGTTAAATTGCACAGGCATGTGTTATTTTTCTGGCTATAAATCACAGAATAGCCCAAATATCACATGTAATTAGACTTATTTAAGTTGTTTATCCATAAATCTTGCCAGATTTTGCTTTGGTGACTCTAGATAGCCTGTTTGTTTGAATATTTTGATGATTGTTGTTAACGATTATATTGTGATAGTGTTGTTCTTGTAAGCATACATATTATCGATAGTCTGTTATTAAAACAATCCATAACGAGATTTTTATTATTTTATTATTATTCAATTTATTATTTCAATTTAACCTACAAATGAAACAAGAAAGAAAGGATAGTTGTAAATCTATGACTACCGAATATAAATATAGGATAAAAGACCATCTTCATTTGCTCGCTTGCATTTTGAAGAGTCAAAATTTAACAGAAATTTGAATGTAACTAGATTATATGATAATACAATTCCATCATTAGGTTTGTCGATACATAATTTTATAATTAATTTAGATTAAACAAGACTCATTTACTAGGCATTCTTAGTTCCTGAAAATAAAATTATCCACCCGTTTCCGATTTTGTCCCACTGACATCTCTAACTACTAAAAATTACTTTTTTCTAAAGCCAACAACACAGTGACATGTTGGCCAACGTTGCCGAGAGAACGCTAATTATCAACGTATTTTGCCTTGCCTTGCCATCGTTCGGTGTCATATTCCTATCTGACCGAGTGAAGGCGAGCGCCAATGTGTATAGTGTATAGAGCTCGTGACCACTTGTCTCACTTCGGAGAGGTGTCTGTTTTTCTGTACAAATCGAAGGCGCTCGACCAATAGTAGTCAATTGACATTGTATACAATTAGACATTTGCATGCTATTTAATACATACCGAACATGTTTGTACTAACACTGTCTCTCGACACATCTTTTTAATTTATTTATACATATTCTGTTAAACCATGTTTTAAGCAAATAAACATATGATAACAGTATTATTGATTTAATTATTGTCGATAATATTACTACTATTATATACGTAACTTTTATTTATTTCCAAAATAAATTGAAGTGTTAAAGATTTACTTAAACCGCTCACTGATATTAATAATAATAAATGTTTTCTATGTAAATCAGATGTCTGGGACCCCGCGATACAGGCTTGCCTAGTGTGGGGACCGCGGTAAACATAAAATTGTACCTATCAATCTGTGAAATAAATGTTATTATTATTATTATAATTCTGTACCAATGCATAAATACAAAAAGCTCACACTATTTGAAAACCTTTGAAAAATTTCTTTCTAATATCAATCTTGAGGTTGGAAATGCATAGCGATGGTCAGATTAATATTATAAAATTTTCGCTTTTTTAATATACTCTCAAATTATATTTTTTCCTGCACAAATTCACTTTTTATACTATATACTATTTGAGCATTTATAAATGCAAAATAATAAATTCTCAAATGACGTTCCCGGATATTCCCATAAGAAATAAAATATTCCCAAATAGAATATTGATTTTAATTAAACGTTTCCAAGTCGATAATGACTTTTCGATAGATTATGGTCCAACACTAAAGCCAATTTTTGTATAAGCATGTAAAAGAACCTATTTCACCATTCGCGTTATCGGTCCGTTATTGTCTATGGGATCCGAAGCCCAAAACGAAAGCGTTGTGGCTAACGGACTGCGGACAGCTCACGGATCGTTTTGATTTCGTACGCAGCTGCGGTTGTATATTTTGAGAGTAGGCCTTCAGTATAATAACCATATAACAACAATTGGACAAGGACTAACTAAACATAAACGTCGCAGAGCGAGAGAGCACGCATACAATTGTGCACTCCCGCTGCGCGTCGTGTACGGATGCACACATTCGCATAATCTCGGGCGGTACTTGCGTTGGGCAACAATGAAATTAAATCAAATAGTAGACGTATTTAATGTTGTGTTGTTGGTTGTTTGAATTTAATTTTATTAATGGATTTAGTTTTATAATTTCAGTTATTTATCAATGGATAGTAGACACACACGCGCGCACGCACACACACACACACACACACACACACACACACACACACACACACACATGTACTCAAACAGTTACACACTTTTTCATACACATATACACAGACATACACTCACACGAACTAACACATAGGTTAATTTATTTTGAGTCTTTACAGTTAAAAGCTAATGTATTAAGTTAAATTTTTGAAGTTGTAACACCAGTTTAGAAATGAAAATAGTTTCCTTCATAATGTTTAAATAACATAAGAGCAATGTATGCCTATTAATATTATAGAAGAGCGGTGTTTCCTGACACAAGTCCTATCAAGCCCAAAAGGAAACATCAGCCCCTGAATTATGCCAAGTAAAATGGAGAAATAAAATATTTTATTATTTTTAATTTTAGAATTTATGTTTACAACCTATGGGTACAAATAAAATATTAATGTGACAACCCTAAGCTCTGAGCGAAGTGAAGGCATTGACGCGCCCAGTAGGCGGGAGTTGCCGTACTTGTCTTATTATACTATGCAGGTAGTTAAAAGACGGGCCGGGAATTTGCGTTTTTGAAAGTTTTTTAAACATATCCTACGTCATGGTTTATTTATATTGGTAGTTTCCTTCATCATCATCATCATATCAATCAATGTCAATTTTAAAGAAAAGTTTAGGTCATAGTAGACTACGTTAATAAAACCCTGCACGGGTTGGTAACTTCTCACCATTTCCAGGGGTTGGGAACCTTTTGCGACATACAGATTTCAGTATGATGTTTTCTTTCACCTTTAGTCAGAGGTAATAAAATAAACTAACGTAACTTAGAAGTAAATTTGTTTTTGATGGTACAAAGTGACGGGATGAAAAAATCATGGGCCTGGTGGCGAAATGCCCTGTCCATAACAGTTGTAGTGCCACTTGAGCTTTAAATCGTAAAGATCTGAGGGGCACTCCATGTCCTGTCCCATGTGCCTGTAATTTCACCAGCACCTTTCAAAACCGGAACGGAGTAATGCTCACATTATGGCTTGGCGGCAGAAATAGGTAAGGTGGCAGTACTTCGCTGGACGAACTTTTCACAAGGAGCTTCGAACCGCCAATCTCCATATTGAGAAACATTCGTTCTCCCACTAGGCTATCACCGCTCTTTTAGTAGTTTCCTTTACATGATAAAGAGATTTGAAAAGACAGAAATGCAGGTGCGTTCTGGAATTCGAACTGGTGTCCCTGTAGATGGTAAACGTTCCCTCGGCTAGGCTAACTGTAATATCGATGGTAATAAAGCGATTACTATTCATCGGTTTCGCAAAAGCGCGAGCGAGTCAAAGGTTCATGAAAATCTAATCGCTATGTGATCACACGGGATCTCTTATGTTCAAATATTAGGGTTGCCAACTGTAGAATCAAATTTAAAAAGAATGTGTATTGGTCGGCGTTTTTTGGTCTGATACACTGTCATGTTACGACGATTTTGAAGGTGTAGAGAACTACAAAATTAAAGCAGTGAAAATATAGGAAGTAAATAAATAATAGATTAATAACATACATACACATAGCCCTGAACTAGGGAAACCCTTTGTCGCGTGAGTAAAGCTCCTTGTGTAAGTGTTCGTTCAGGAAAGTACTGCCACTTTAAGTATTTCTGCCGATAAGCAGTAATGTGAGCATAGGTGCTAGTGAAATTACAGGCACATGACACTTGTCAACTTGTCTCAGTTGCACTACAAGTGTTATGGACAGGCGTGTCGCTTACCACCAGGCGCACGACTGATTCGTCCCGTCACTTGGTATTATAAAAAAAAACTTAGACAACTACAAATTACGCCTAATCTCATGAGATAAATAATTGGAGGCTATACAAATATCTCTCGTGGCAGACCAGGATGGTGACCGTTCGGTCACGGAGGCAGTTAGGCAATAGGTAGTACATTTATATACACATACGGCACATTTAGCGGAACAAAAATGAGTATATAAAAGAGTAACGTTTATATTGAAATCAATTCGAATTCGACGGAGCAACTTTGATCATCGAGTTTCGGCAACTGGCAATCCGCAACTAGCTGTTTCTGATGTTTTTCATATAATTTCAAGAAACTGCGCAGACGTAGCGACTTCAGTTGACAGTTTCGGCAATCGACTACAGTTTTCGATTGCCGAAATCGGTGATTAAGTAAATTCTTAATTGCTGCAACTAGAAATTTGTACCGGTTGTCTCCACTTGCCAGTTTCCGCAACCGGCAATCGCAACTCGCAAGCAAGTGCACTCCCTCGCCGTCCCCCGCAGCGTCAGTCTTGATCTACGTATCGTTGTGTCCACATGTCCGACTTTCCTGCGCACGAATGCAAAAGGAAGCAAACCAAGACGAGAGTTTTGAATTGAATACCGAATGTTTTATCGAGGAAATAAGAAAACATCGCGCAATCTGGGATTTGAGTTACAAGGAGTACTCTAATCGCGTAGATAAGGTAAAAGCACATCTCTTGTGTTTATTGACATTCTAGAAGCCATAATAGGAAGAGGAAGCCCACCAGCCGTAAACTGTGCGGCACTGCACCGACAGAGTCCAAATTTTTGCTGCGTCCGGCAATCCCGACAACGCTGCTGTACCTGTCACGCCTGCATTACTCCACGAAGTCTGAGGAGATAGTGGAGTACATCAGGTTGAAATCCAAATACACCCTGAGGGTCGAGCGGTTGGAGTCCCGCCACTACGTGAACTTTAATTCGTTTGTGGTGAGAGTGCCGACCGAACATCTGTCGACCTTCATGAAGGAGGAGTTCTGGCCGAAGGGTGTCCTATACCGGCGATTCCGTGGCCGGTTGCCTGACACCAGATGGCGCCACACGTCGCCGACAACCTAAATACGTGTTAAATTAGTAATAGTGTTATTTTATATTGTTATGTATGTTAGTCTGTAAGGTATGTATCTATGGGTCTCAGTAACCTGAATATAAATAAAGAAGTAAGAAATAAAAAAATAATATTATCTGTGTTTTCAAATGTGTTAGATACCTCATGAAAGTGTAACCCTTCCCGCTTCCTTATATTGTTATTCAATATACAACAAGGCTTGACAATAATTTCAGCAAAATTAGCAGATACTTGAATTGGAGACTGAAATATTCGAAATTTACTAGTTAGTGATCCAAAGTCGCATTCAATACAACGCCTTGCTCTTGACAACTTGTAATTAAATATTCTTTTACCATAATCCAATTGATTTCTGCAATATGGGCGTATATGCTACACAGCACGAGAAACCATTTTGACCCTTCAGGAACTGCAGTTAGAAACCATTCGTCATCCTCCGTATTCACCAGACCTTGCTCCAACGGACTACCATTTTTTTCGTGATTTGGACAATTATCTACGTGACAAGAAGTTTTCTTCCCAGGAGGCAGTACAAAATGCTTTCACACAGTTTGTGCAGTCTAGATCGTCGGAGTTCTATCGCAAAGGCATTAATAACCTTCCCATTAGATGGCAGCAATGTATAGATAATAATGGCAACTATTTTGATTAAATAACTTTGTTAAAAATTTAAAAAATAAACAATTTAGATTTTCAGTACAAATCGGCAATTTCATACTTTAACCCCTATTAAAATGTTCTTCATTTAGCGATGGTACATACTCAGTTTGAAGTTTATTGCATATAATTGGCAAGTTTTTTTGATTATTTGTCTTGCGGTAGAAGCACCACGTCCCAATGTGTGTTCGAATTCTGCAAAGCTACATCCTGATGCTAAATATCTAAAAGAAAAAAAAAACAGATATTAAAATAAATATATTTCAAAAAATACTAGATCTTAGTTATAAACTCGTTTAGGTAAATACATATTTGTCCGAATACAATATGTATTTACCTACTATATGGATAGATTATATAAGTATGTGTTATTATTAATAATAATTTTATTGTTACAAAACAGTTACAACATAGTAATGAAGTCCTTGACTCCTGAGCTACAAGGTATTACAGGAGGAGGTATTACAGGAGTCAGTGCTCTCTCTCTCGCAACATTTTACAAAGCTTATAGACTATTAATTTATTAACAATGAAATTAGATTGTAAACTATGAAATATGTATTATACATTCGACTCTGTGTGGGTCTCTCTCTGTGTAACTGTGTGTGAAGGTGGGTGTGTGTGTGTGTGTGTGTGTGCGTGCGTGTGTGTGGGTGGGTGGATAGTGTTGTGAAATATGTGTGATGTAAATGTAGGGACACTAAACATTAGCTAGAAATTTTAGATTAACAATATTTGTTTTATTTAACGCCTAGAAATTATAACAGCTTAAAATTGATTACATTAAAGTTTAGAGAATAAAAAAAGATTTTCAACGACATTTTTCAAAAACTAGAATGCCTCGTGCCGTTCGACATTTTTTTTATAAGTGCGTCTAATGGTAAGCTACACGCTTATCCATAACAGTTGCAGTACCACTCAGAGCAATCGCAAAGATCTGAGAGGCACTACCACTGCGTCCGTCACCCTGAGACATACGTTGACAAGTCCCATGTGCCAGTAATTTCACCAGCACCCTTACCTTTCTAAATCGGAACGCAGTGATGCTGACATTACTATGTCAGAAATAGGTAATGTGGCAGTACTTCCCTGGACGAACTCTTTCCAAGGAGCTCCACTCCTACTAAATAGGAAAATGTAGAAAAATAACAATTGAGTGAAAACACTGACAGTTGACTACTATTTTACTTTCAGATTAGATCTAAATAATAATAACAGGCCTTTTGAAAAAATAAAACATTGCATTATTTAGAGGATTTTACACGTACATAGGCCACTTACATAAACAATATTCAATAGTAATTACAACATTTGAAAATGGAACTAATTTGGTTGTAGAATACAGGTTATTTCGTCTGACTGTCACTTGTTTTTACATTGTGGCGTCATTTTAGAAATTGGTTGTCTACATCACCATGGATTTAACTCGTGAAAATTTTCGTAGTATGATTTTCTACGACTTTAAGTGTAATTTAACAGCTCAACGGAGCTTTGCTTGGCTTCAAACTGCTTTTGGCGATGAAGCACCATGTAAGATGACTATTTATAGCTGGTTTGCAGAATTCAAATGCGTTCGTGTGAATCTCAGTGACGAATTTCGTAATGGTCGCCCGTCCACTACTGTGAACAACAAAAACATCGATACTGTGCACCGTATGTACAAAACAGACAGGCATCTGACATACCATGAGATTCGAGCATCTTTAGGCATAGGCATGAGTCAAATACAATCAATACTACACATACAAACATTTGGGTGTGAAAAAGCTGTGCTGTCGGTGGATCCCACACAATTTGACTGAGGCTCAAAAAACGGATCGCGTCACTTGGTGCAATGCCATGCTTACTAGATTCAACGAAGGGGCATCAAATTTGGTGTGGGACATAGTAACAGGTGACGAAACATGGATTTATAGTTACGATCCCAAAACAAAGCAGCAATTGAGCATATGGGTGTTTCGAGATGAGCCGAAACCAATCAAAGTGGCGCGCGTGCAAAGTGCCTCTAAGCGGATGATTGCTCCTTTTTTAAATAAAACTGGACATGTAGCTACTATTGCTTCGGAGAATCGTTGTATCTATAATAGTGATTAGTAGTATAGTAGTAGATTAGACCATTTGTTTGCCGGAAGTTATTGACAAACTCCGCAAAAATAACCGTATCATCTTGCACCACGATAATGCCAGATCTCACAAGGCCAAACCAACAAAAGAATTTTTAAAGGGGAACAACGCTGACCTTGAATGTGAATGTGAAAGTGTAGTACAGTAGGATGAGCAATGTAGCATATTATAGAGGAAGATAGTAGAAGGTGCAGGTACGGTGTTAGAGGCCATCGAGAGTTAAATACCAAAGACAAAGTCGCAGGACTGGAGGGCAACGGGGTTTATGACGTGACAACGGGAACGGCGAAGCAGTGGTGATGTCTAGTCATCAGTAAATCTGGTTGCACATCTCACTGCAACACAATTTTCAGTATCCCATCACACAGATAAGATAACTACCCCAGTAACAACAGCGTAAGAGTGTAAAACGGGTTTCGCGTATGGAAGTTGAGGAACTTGATATCGAGCCAACACGTAGGCGTGGCGGGTGTGGCGTGGGTAGGTATAGGGTCAAAATGGTGAGATTTCTTATAAATCAATTTAAGTTCGGCAGGATCTGAGTTAAGATCTAGAATCCCCCGACAAATATCTCTTTATCAATTTGAAATGAGGAGCCAAAAATGTGAACGGCCAGGAGCGTAAACAATCCTTTTGCCAAGATCACATGTCAAAGGAAATAGTAATTTATAGGACAGTCTACGGTGGAATAGATAATAGAAGAATAACAAATGTCTCTTAAATTCACACACTTGGTGTAATAAAGTTATATCTGCAAAATGATAAAGTTTCAGGAGATATATTTATATATTCTACGAACTAAATTAGTCCATATTATTTTATCTTGCTTGAAAATACATATAATGGTTTAAGTAGTAGTTGAGCTTTTTGTGAAAGAGTTCGTTCAGGGAAGTATTACCACCTTACCCATTTCTGCTGCCAAGCAGTAATGTGAGCATTACTGCATTCCGGTTTCGTAGGAATTCTCTCTACGAAAGTATGCGAATAGTTCTGTCAACGTGAGAAGGTAATAGTTTATAAAGGGGAATGTACGTGTTTTAGGTATTTACACTATAATAATTATCAGTTAAATTCTTTCAGGTATTATGAAAGAGCGTTTTCTGGGAACGCGTAATGCATTAGTAGCAGTAGAGCTCCTTGTGAAAGAGGAATGCCACTTTACCTATTTCTGCCACCAAGCAGTAATGTGAACATAATGGCGTTCCTTTTTTGAAGGGTAAGTAAGGGTGCCGGGAAACTACTGGGACATGATGACGACATGACTTGTCAACTAATGTCTCTGGGTGACGGGCACAATAGAAGTGCTCCTCAGATCTTTGCGATTTAAAGCTATGACTGGCACTGCTACTGTTATGGACAGGCGTACCCAAGGCTTGCTGCTAACTACCAGATGCACGACTTGTTCGTATCGTAACTTGCTGTCATAAAAAAAAATTACATGGAAACAGCAAGTGCATTGTGCAACCTAGCTAATGTGACTGCATGTCATTTTTCATGTAAACAGCTATTGACACATGTGACCTCAAGACTTGCTGATGCAGTATCTTCGCCTCATGGGAATCCGCGACCGACACCGGTGATTGCACCCGAACCCGACTATTTTGGTTCTCGCATCGACCAAGTCTAGTTGTTGTCCTGAGACGGCGTCTAATATAATTCGCCTCTTCTCCGCTCCGGTTTTTAGACTCCAAGTTGTTTTGTACACTTTCTAAAAGATATAAACTGGAAGAAATTAGTTGACAATTGTGATTATGGTTTTATCTTTATTAATTTCTGAAAGAACATATTCAAATATTACATTTTTCATTTATTACTTCTGCCGTTTTGTGCGACTTTTTCCACTCTAAAAATATTATGTTATACTTTGTTGTTTATCCATGATTCTTCTTTTTCACCTAGGGCTCTCCACAACAGCAGTTTGTCGAAGAGGTTCTTCCAAAAATTTACCTTGCTGCTGCCTTAACGTTGGCGTTTTTGACCAATATTATCTGACTGCTCCTTTCGAAACTGTTGGTCAATATTAACTGACCGCATTCCTCGAAATTGACACTGACCCAAGCCGTCATTAAGGAAATAATAATAAGATTGTTGTCACCTTTTTTGACTTTCTTTACTTACTACACTTAAGTGCGGCTTGACGGCTGACACGCTAAAAAATTCGACGTGTCTGCTACTGAAAAGGTGAGAATGGTCTTGTACACGACAAGAACTTTGTCGTATCTAGCCACGAAAGCATGTCGCGTTTATTGCATACGAGAAAATGATGAGTATGTACACGATACGAATGCTTTCGGACAGACGTGTGTAGGGTAAAATGTGTCAGTGCATTACTAGTCTTCCAGGTAGCTGTCGTTTTACTACCGACTGTGGGCAGAAATATGTTGTTGTATGTGTTGATTACGCACCTCACCCTGCCCCATACAATAGCGGCAGAGACCGTCGTGTTGGGGGTAGACAAGATTTTATGCGTGTCCGGTGCCGAGGCAGCGTACACAGTTCGTGTGTAGGAACAACACGAGTTCTTGCATAGACCCGGCGACTTTTCTTAGTGTAGACACGCGCCTTCAGGCGAAGATTGGCAAACGGTAGGTTTGTGTTTCTTTTATTTAACAGATTAAGTCACTTGTTGTGAACTACTTGACAAGACTTCTCTAATAAAGAAGTCCTCAACCAAGAACTTCTACCTTTTCAATGGTTTGTCAAACCACGTACGAGTTATTGGTTTAGAGTTCTATTCAGTAAATCTCGTTCACAGGAATTGAATTACAACCTTTCGGCAGCCCTGCCCACGGGCGTTATTCAGGCCATGCATTATTCAGTTTCATTACTCCTGAGCCACTTCAACAATAAATCGAACGCTTCCCTTTTATTCATTCAGCTCTTTTCCTGATATTTTTGTTTTTTTCCCCCATCTTTACGTCTTGCGAATGCCAATAAAGTTTCAGCAGGACAACCTTGCTTAGTAATCCGATTTCTGAGCTACATGTTTATACTCGTATACTAAATACTGGAGTCAGGGTTTTCCATGCTCCGCGTAATATTTGTCTTTTGAATTACAACAAATTAAGGAAAGTTTGTTTTGTTTAATTAAATTATAGGGGTTAAATTTGAAATTGACGTTCTGCATAGGGGAATTTAATAAAAACTTCCGGAATATAACATTTTGTAAACCGACTTCAAAAAAGTAGGAGGTTCTCAATTCGACTGTATTTTGTTTTGTGTGTATGTTACGCGATTACGGCATTTGTGAATAGATTTTGATGAGTCTTTTTTTATTGGAAAGGGGATACCTCGGAATTGTACCGAATTGAATTGAAGAAAATATTCCATCTCTAAGAGTAGTTACACACGGCGACTTTTAGCAGCGATGCAAACGCGACACAAACGCGATACAAACGAGGGACAAACGCGATGCGAACGCGACACGCGATTTTAAATTAATTAACTAATTTATTTATTTCATGGGTTGTGTTTGTTATTATACTTTTAAATTGACATTTAACAAAACAAAATAATGTGCATAAACCTATACAAATTTTTCGTGCATCTATATCGATGCAGTCGCGTGTTTGTATCGATGGAGTCGCCTATAAATCGTTTCATAAAGGCGCGTTTGTATCGCTGCTAAAAGTCGCCGTGTGTAACCAACGTGTGTGGCAAACTAGGACAAGAATCCGGTTTCGTGCACTTTCCGTTAACCGACTGCAATAAAACTTGGTAAATAGATGTGATTCCAATAAAAAAGCCGATAAGCAAACTTTTGAGGTCGGTCTTTTTTAATAAAAGGGTCATAATTATTTCATCGAAATATTTCATGATCTATCGATAAACTTCCGCCATTTTGAATGAATCGGTTAACGATACATTGTTTATTGCGCATTAAAAGTTACAATGATAACATAGAACAGTAATTTGAATACCTAGAACCGTGGATCAATAACTCAAGAGGTCAGCTAAAACCTAGATTAAAAATGTCTAAATTTCAAAATATATAATACATAAACTCATAGGCATATTTAGAGAAATGCTATAAAAGCATTGACCTACCAATAAAAGATTGTATTATGACAACAATGATCATACGATCCACTGGCCACGTATACCAGAATGTTTAATTTAAAAAAGTATGACTTCAATCGTCTTTTGATTTCGATAAAACATTCTGGTATATATGTTATATATCTAATTGATGTAACGCCATGGTAAATACATGGTAAATGTTACACTTTTTTGTTATTGAATAAATAAGCAAATATGGCCTGTGGTTCGTATGGACATTGATATCAATTACATCTATTTCCAAAGTTTATTGAAATCGATTATCTGAAATTGCGCGAACCCATCCCCTAGCTGCCACTATTCGGGACCTAACACAGGAGATAATAAAAATCGGTGCTCACTGCTTAAAGTTCACAAAGAACATAGCAAAATCAACCATTAAAAGAATTGCTCCTTATAAAATTTAGGCGCTATTTATAAAAAGAAGTCTTCATGACTTGAGACCTTCGAAAGAACTTTTTCCAAAGTAAAAGGAAAAATAGCAAGATACGGTATAATATACGATTTAATTAGATTTTGTTTGTGCTCTGCGATTATTTGTATTTACTTACCCGTACAGAATAGTGATGAGCATACGTAATCAGCTGAATATTTCCAAGGTAATAAATAATTTTGGTAGGATAGCTATTCATAAATTTGCTTTTGTGCCGTAAGACCGTACGGTCTAGCTATCGTAGCTACAAAGTTCCCGCATTGTTATTTACTTTACTCGTTGACTGGGCGTTGTTTAAACAGCTTGCTGTTGAAAGTTATGGAATTCGCGTCGGGGAATGTTAGTCCCGAGGGTGTAAAAGAGGATTATAGAATAGTTCAATAACTTTTCCCATTGTTGTCCTCGAGAATCTTGGTGAATATCAGAAGGAAGATGTGTACCAATTAGTATGGTATTATCGTGATTTACTTAAATGCCATCCCTTTATACAATAAGAGCGGTTAGAGCCTATGCACACAGTGTATTTTATGCGCACCGACGACGCGCGTTTCACGAACGCGCGTATACGCGTGTTAGAGTGTTAGTTAGAGCGTTAAACGACTGTGTCACTCATTCGCCGATTTTGCGAACAGTTTCCGGTAGATGTCATCACTGTGTACGCGTTAACAACGCGCCGCAGACGCGTTGTAAAATCTGTTCCAATCCATTTTGAACAAAAAATAAACAAAATTGTTTGGTTAAAATTCTAAATTGCTTTCAATAAATCGAATAAGTAACACTTTCACGTTTACCTCATCACTTTGTCCAACAGTATTCATTTGAATAGAATCGTAAAATTGTATTTGAAGGATGGTAGTCCTAAAGTGAGGTTATTTTTCGTCTATACATCTATGACCTGTCTAGGGTTGCATAGTCCTGTACGAAAAAGAACATTCGGTTCATTCAATTAAAAATTTTCTAATCGATTAGTAAATCGAATGTTTCAATTGCAATCGAACTAGTATCTAAGTGTAAGGATTTGAAGGAGAATTTAAAATCAAGCTTTCGGAAATTTTAATTATGCTTATATAGGTTATTTAAGGCAAACCTCTAATAACAAGTTAAAAAAATAGTATGGAGCCATCCATTGAACAAATCGATTCATTCAATTAATTAATAGATTTGTAGTTGGCATTACAATTGGCCATCACAAAACCGTCTACGCTCGGGTCAGTTACTTATATGTTTACATTTTGTTCAAAATGGATTGAAACGAAGTACACAGTGGATCGATTCGCGCGCAAACAAGCTTACATACTGTACTGGAGTTCACACTTAGGATTTCATGCAGTTGCTTCTCAAACTAACTAACTAACTTCAAAAATTAACAAACAAAACTAAAAAATCTCTTATCAAAAAGCGCGATACATACGCGGGACTACAGCGCGTCTGCGACGCGGAAAAAATCATATCGTGATAAGAAACCTGTAACTATAATAGTCACAATCGTTTAGTATATCACAGCCAAAGGCTTAAAATTCATACTAAATCTCCTGTATTTGGCTCAAATGAACAAATGTCTTAAATTGATTACGTCAGATATTGGAGTGACTGAAATTTTATTGTGATTAAATTGAAACCCCGTATGTGTGGGTGTGCAAACTGATGCGGATTGCAACGTGTGTAAACCGTATTTGAGTTAGATATTAGTTTGATGTTTTAGTTAAGACTTAAAACACACAAAGACATGTTATATAGGGTGTCACAAAACGTTCGACTACCTATACTTCTGCGTAAACGCGACAAACATGACTACCTCGATCACCTAGCGGTTTGGATTGTGGGCGCTGGATGAGGAGATCTGGGGTTCGATTCCCAACGGGACGAAATTGGGGAATGAACTTTTTTAAATTGGTTCTGATCTGGGTGTTTTGGGTTGTGTCCCAGAGTGAATTCCGTCGCTCATAGTTCTGGGAGTACTCTAGTTTGAGACCAGGTAATTAATGTGGTTATCTGGCATATTGTTATTATTATTATTAATAATAATAATTTTAAAAAAAGGTTATTTTCCAAATTGGTTCTACCGGGAATCAAACCCGAAGCCTCCTCATAAAGCGTGAAGCCTATAAACTATAGCATTGAGACCTACCTGCTGCTAAGAATTCTATTAAAACACTGATGGAAGAAATTACGAATTCTAATGTGTAAATAATAATGATGTAAATATCATACATACGTACATAGAATATGAAACTGTGAATGAGATTATGTAAATAATATTTTTCCGGCAAAATTGTAAGTCCATTCGTGATAACCACAGAACAATAAATACAATAGAAGAGCGTAGTGGGTGTGGCTTGTGTACCAACAGTACGCGGAGTTTGACAAACTTGAGCTCAGTCCGCCATTTTGGCTTGTATGTTATGGTGTGGTTATGAATGTATCCCGTGGAAAAATGCCTTATTTTTCTACTTTGGGGTGCAAAACATGTTTGAGAAACTGTTTGCTTACTTTTTAATAGTAATGTTTACGAGTTGAATGATCATGCTGTATGTACATATGTTAGGTTTACATCCTAGATTAAAACCATAAATTGTAACATTTATTGGAGTACCATTGAATGTAAACTGTTTTGTGCATCAAATAAATAAATAAATAAATAAATAAATAAAAATGATAGTCGCACTCAATCCATGGTGGTTTTTATATAATCGTCAATAAATTTTCTATTGTCTGTTTATCGTGATAGATTTTTTGTTATAAGAAACTAAAAAACCTTTATAACGCTGCAATTTGGTCCACTTTTTTTGGAGAACGTTACATGGAGAAAGTTAATAGGCGTCCATCGTCTTTCGGCTATTTCCAAATTTAATGAAATTTCAATATAAAATAAAAACGTCGTAACTTGCAATAATAGGTATTGAACTTTCAACGATGTGCCTACAAGGTAAAGTCCAGAATTTGTTACATCTTTTGAAATTAGAAACTACAACCAATCATTATAAAGATTTCATAGTGTTTAACATTATTATAGTGTAAGTTTTGGCGACAGGGGGTCTGTATATAAAATCTTAAGACCCTTCAATTTTTTTCTTTCGTCGTGATAACGGTGACGACATGATTGTTTTTTAAATCATATTTTGCCGCCAAAGCAAAAGGATCTCCGTCAATTAAACTTCAATAAGAATATATAATATAATCTCAGTACAGAGTACTAAAAAAACCGACCTCTAAGGTTCGTGGAATTACATCTATTTGTCAAGTTTTATTGAAATCGCTTACTAGAAAGTGCGCAAAACCGGAATCATCCCCTAGTTCGCCACTATACGGGACTTAACGCAGGAGATAATAAAAATCGATGCTCACTGCTTGAAGTATATTGAGAGAGAAAAACGCCTTCAATTGGGGCAATAGCAAAATCAACCATTAAAATAATTGCCTTTATAAAACAGGAGCCATTTATAAAAATACGTCTTCATGCGTAACGAAGACGAAAGAAGAAAGACCATAGATGTGGAATATTTTCTTCGAAATTAAATTGGACCACCACGGAGTTAGCCTCTTTCCAAAAATATAAGAATCAGCAAAAACGGTCACAAATTTTTATTTTTATTTTATTTGCTGGAGCTATCGCGTAACATACATAAAAAAAATATACAGACGAATTGAGAAGTCGGTTAAAAATAATAAAAAAATATATTGTTGTTTATTGTCATTCATTTTTTATAAAAGTTTTGGAACTAGAATCACAAAGAAAACAAAATAGCAAGTACCGAGTGATGCACACCGAGTTAACAATGAATACAACGTCATCGTTTAAAAGATGAGCGCTTAATTGGAATGACTTCAATTTTAATGTAACGTAAAATGAATTGTTAAAGACAAACCATGTTAATGGCTAAATAAGTTTGTAATTATAAGTCGAAAATAAAAATTTTGAATGTTCCAGAACTCTAGATTTTTTCAAAAGAGTTCTTTGCTTAGCAGTGATGCGATATCTGTGCTGAGAAATGCGTTACCGAGAAGGCGATTGCTAAATTAGGCATTCAGGGCCGAATCCAGGCCGAATCGTAATTTAAACAGGAATTTACGGTCGCACTCAACTTATTTATTTACCAAAGTTCTTCGGGTGATTTAGGGTCCCCAGCTTGGTTTACAGGGATGGTTTTAGAATAATTACTTAATAACATAGTTTTACGTAAAAAGCATATAGAGAAAGAAATCCGTATGATCTACTGACTCGGTCTGTAGCTCAGTTGGTAAGAAAGGTGTTCCGGTGTGGCAACACACGCTAGTTCGAATTTGTCTTTGAGTTGTTCAATCTTAGTATCAATACTATTAAAATAACTAGTGAATGAAACATGAATGAAATAATAAATTAATAGAGTATTTTCACAAAAAAATATATGAAAACTATGGTAGTAAAAAAACATCATGGTATTCCACATTACTTGTATCCTGAAACACGCAAACGAAGTATTAACTGAATTAGTTAAAGACTGATGAGGTGTTTTGGATATGGTGTCCCACACACGAAATGACCATTGTAAGACGAAGAAACCCCCAGTTCCGCATGTAGCCGCCTGGTTAGGACACCCTTCTGGCGGAAGTGTCCAGTAGCGTCCGAAGCAGTGGGTTACCCAAAGTGCCGGGTTTTAACCCAATTCTGCCCAAATTCGTTGGCTGAATCGGCGAATACGGAATTTGGTATAATTCTGTACATAAAACGAATTTCGATATAAAATCTTTTTAGGAAAAAGAGGCAACTCCACACAATATCTCTCAATACCTTACAATCCTCTGCATTCCCACTACTAACGATGCACATCACAATTCAATTTTTATGAAGAAAACTATAAACATTCTGTAATAATATCTTTACATTTGAACAAAACTTGATTAACAACAAATGTTTAGTTGTATATAATTTTTGGTCTCAATTTGGGCCTTAATGGGTTATAACCAGATTTAAACTTGGCGTTAATAAAACTATTAACAAAGAAATTCGATAGTCGGACTAGACATTACGCGATAGAGAAAGATTCAAGAATAAGAAGTTTTATGCTATATATTGTTCAAATTGCAGCGGTTTTCGATTACTTATGCGCACGTCATGTTGTTGTAAACTTACTTCCCTACCAAAGGGTATAAAACTAAACTGTCCCCAAAATACGACTCTGGTGGGCAAGTTGGCTTGAATTACGACAAACCGGGTTCCGTAAAGTTTGGGAGAAAAACACACCGTTTAGTTGGGAATTATTTAGTGGCAAAATTAGTTGAAATGATTTATTTTAGTTTGAGACAATATGGTAGGGCTCTTTATGATGCTGCTACCTAAAATATAGAAACGGGCTTCATTGTTAAATACAATTAACTGTACGGGAGGAGTGTCTATTCATTCAAAATTGTAATGGATTGTATAGACTGTATTGTTCCAACGAATGTGGAAATTTAAAATAACCAAATTAATTTTTTTAATTTTTTTTTATCTAGGATAGGTGGAACAAGTCGTGCGCCTGTATTTCAAATCATCGGTAAGTTTTGTTTTAATAAATTTCCTGAGTATCTTTTCGTTCAAATGTTAATTGTCCTTCGTAGTTCAGCTACTGGCCGCCAGATGGCAGCATGTTGAATAAAATTTCAATATAAAATCAAAACGTCGTAACTTGCAATGAAGTTATTGAACTTTCAACGTTATAGCGACTGGGTAAAGTTTAAATTATATTAACAATTCAGAATTCGTTACATTTTTTTTAAATTAGAAACCATGACCAATTATTATCAAAATGTCATAGTGTTTGGTAACGTCAGGTATAGTTTGTCTGAACTCGGACCTCCTTACCTTTCCCGTCCTAATTCGTGCTACGCCAAAGCCTCATAAATTGCCAGTGAAATTAAAAATAATTGTGTGTGTGACGTACATTCGAACTAACAACTGAAAAATCCGCATCCGCGACATCGCATTCATTTTATTAATAATATCCCGCCCGGCATTGAGCCGCGTACGCAATCTATTACATAGTGGCGTTATTGGTGGCCGCAAGTGAAGTGGCGAAAGAAGACGAGCTCCACGACGTTTCGGACATAAAGGTTGGTGGTAGAACTATTTCCATTCCTTTAACTTGCGAGCTCACCTTTTCCAGCAGCTCTTCACGAGCTATCGAAGGTCTGTTTTAAATTTTTCTATTATAGCGTCACCAGTGTTTATCATTTTGTTTGTGTGCGTTTTAGCGACATCGGTTCCCATTGTAATCGAGGTTTATGGCACTTTCATTGTTTTTTTTTCTTCCGTGGTTACCATGCATCCGGGAGAAATATTCTCTATATTCTAGAGTTTGGGTGTCATTATTGGTTGTCCGCGAAGGAGTCCATGGCATCCGTGACTCACGGTTTCCCTAGTGTGAGGCTATAAGTGTGTGCGTTACCTATCTATTTAATTCATTATTATTCAATAAGCAGAGATCTGTTTTGCCTATTTTCCGTGCTTGCTAGTCTACAGAAATACTTAAAAAGTGCTTACTTTACCTGCTTCCACTTGTGGGACGTTTTCTTAGCTGCGTAGACCCTATCCCGTAGCTCCGTCAATTGTGCCTACCGCGCCCCGCTTTGTAATGTTAATTGTGTTTTAGAATTTAGTAGCAATGGAGCTTCTTGTGACAGAATTCGGCCAGGGCAGTCCTGTCACCTTACATATTTCCATTGCCAAGTAGTAATGTGCAATCGGTTTTGAAAAGTAAAGGTGCTGGTGAGTTTACAGGCACATGGGACTTGTCAACTTATGTCTCAGGGTGACGGGCGTTAAGGCACAGCCCCTCAGATGTTTGTGATTTAACGTATTGAGTGGCACGACGACTGTTATGGACAGGCGTGTCGCTTACCACCAGGCGCACAACTTGTTTGTCCTGTCACTTGGCATCATAAAAAAAAATATATCTCTCTTTTTCTAAACACGTAGTAATAGTATGCAGTAAATATAATTTACCAGTTACACATCAAAAACCTGTACCATAATTATATATTTTTTTAAAGTTTGCTTATCAGCTTTATATTTGAATTACATCTATTTACCAAGTTTTATTGAAATCGGTTAAAGAAAAGTGCGCGAAACCGGGATTCATCCCCTAGTTTGCCGTCCTTCGAGGTGGAATATTTTCTTCAAATTTAAATAGGACCAATAGGTACTGAGGTACCGTCTTTCCAACAAAAAAGAATCATCAAAATCGGTTCACAAATAGCAATCGCGTAACATGCCCACAAAAGTAAAATGCGGGCAAATTGAGAACTTCCTCCTTTTTTAGAATCGGTTATAAATACCACATGACATCAGTTCAAACTTACTATTTTTTACTACTACCTACTTTACTATTACCTAATTGTATTTCGTTTATATTCTAATACATGAAAGTGCGTACGTGTCATGCGCATATTCTGTTTGTGATTGCGATAATGTTGGTTTTATTAAATTGCAGGGTATGGTTACCATTATTCACGTAATAATAATATGTCAATGTTCACAGATGCATGGTGGTTTTTTGAGAATGATTGATGGGAAAAATATTTCTTTTTCGGTATTTAAATTGAAATTTCATGTTTTGATTTCATCATCAATCCGTCATAAGAGTCTCTCAAATTGCACCGCTATTACAATAGTGTTGTAACTGAAAATATGTGTAATTTAAGATTATCTATGGGTGAACAACCTCTTTTAACCTTCCAGTGGTCGTCCCTTTGCACCGAACATAAGCAGTCGCGTGCGATCTGTGAGACCGCAACTTTACGCGTTCAGTTTAAGAAGACAAATGAATATTTTCAGGATGTTGTGTAGCACATGATAAAAAAAGTCTTTTATCTATATAAATGAAAATAAAAAAACATTATTTACTTATTATCTTTTTCAATTTCTACGTATTAGTTGAACAGTCTATAAAAATTCAAAATTTTAGTCATATGACACAAATAACGTTAAAAATCAACAAAATAACAAAACAAGATGAAATTTTCTATCTTAATCATTCATAAGCACACTATAATAGATTATTATCGAGATCAATCAATATTGTCATCAATTGTACAATATTGTAGGAACTCTAAAATCACAATTATTTTTGAATGTTTTTTTCATGATGTTCTACGTACCTACTATCTCAATTCTTATAAAATAAAAAAGGAAAACAAAATAAAAAACTTGTAACTTTTTTTAGGAGCAGTTAGTACGATAACCTATTATATTA
>NW_020653731.1:9537335-9566357 GCF_003589595.1 Hyposmocoma kahamanoa
TTATTTCATTATCAGTAGCAATGGTTTGACATCATCAAAATCTTCATCTGTTTCCGCCTCCTCTGCAAGCCGTTCTGATTCTTCGCAACTCATGTTGTGTCTACAACAAATAGTGAAATGATAAATAATTTAATATACACACATCAAAAGTGTCTAGGGATCAAGTACGTTTAAGAGTATTGCTGCAATTAGGGTTAATTATATTAACTTTTTTGTATCGCTATTGATACTTTTTAGTGGGTTTTAACATTTAAATAAGGAATATTGTTTAAAATTCGATAATAAGAAGAAAATCGATTGTCAATGTGGTTTTGTATAAAAATGAGTTATAGCGTTTTGACAAAATCATTACAATATCTGCATCGGAACCGAAAAAATTTACATTATTATGGAGAGACGACATCATTTAACCCGAGAAGTGATGATGCGAGCCGTCGGAATGTTGGAAGCTGGTTCCAGGCAACGTGCTGTGGCTTTCACTCTTAACACTACACAGAGCGTCATAAGTCGCCTCTGGACGCGCTATCGCATGACGGGCAGCGTGGCCGAGCGACATGGAGGACGATCTCGCATCACGACTCGCAGACAGGACCGGTATATCCAAAATACTGCTCGACGGAATCGTACCATGACCGCCATGATGTTGGTTACGAGGCTTCACAGCTCCTCAGGCTTGCTAATAAGCGATCAAACAATCCGAAATCGTTTACATGAAGTGGGTCTGCGATCCCGAAGGCCGCTCAGAGTTCCACCTATTGCACCCTGCAATCGCACGACCCGTTTAGGATGGGCTCGCGAACACAGAAACTGGGAGGAAGAAGACTGGCGCTATGTGTACTTTTCGGATGAATCCCGCTTCGGTATGAGACCGGATACAAGACGTACTCGAGTTTGGAGAACATCTGGACGTCATGAACGTTTGAGATATTGTCAGGAAGTTCATCCATATGGTGGGGGAACAATAATGATATGGGCCGGTATTTGGATCGGCGGAAGAACCGATCTCATTTGGATCAGGGGTAACCTCATTGCTCAAATTTACGCAGAGAGGATTGTTTCAGATGTTATCATCCCTTTGCGAGGCCAGTTGGGTGATTCATTTCAACTAATGCGTGACAACGCACGTCCACACACGGCTAGAGTCGTAACACGCATTCTTGCCGAAGCTCGTATCAACGTTCTGCCGTGGTCTGCTCAATCGCCAGACCTCAATCCTATTGAGCACGCATGGGATATGCTTCAAAGAAGAGCTGTGCCGAGTATGCATACCGTACATACTCTACAACAATATTTTGACTTGTTACAAAACACATGGGCGGCCATTCCTCAAAGTGATTTTGATGAACTCATCTTAAGCATGCCAAATCGCTGTAATTGTGTGATTCGTGTTATTGGTGGAAATACAGATTATTAATTTTCTTATCTTTACAATAAAAATGAGCAAAATCATCATTTTCGCCATTTTTTTGTCATTTAATTGACGCCGTTAATTTGAGTTTTTTCCCACAATTTGCAAAAACATCAATTTTAGTTTATTTTAATTAAATATAGGGGTAAGCGGTTAAATAAAACATAAACATTAAAGTAAGAAGTCGTCCTGGAAGACTGGATTTGGTAAATATTGCTTAAATAATTTTTATTTCAAAAATATTCACTTGATCCCTAGACACTTTTGATGTGTGTATATTACATAAAATAAAGTAATTTTGTAAGTAATATAGTACAAATAACATGAAATACTCACCCAGGTTTCAATTTCATTCCATGAAATTTTCTGGAACACGATCGGCTCGGCCGGAATTTGAGACAGCAAACACAAATAAAGACACATGTGAGTACCTCATCCGCTCGAGGATATCACGGTCGCGCAACCGTTTATTGTTTGTAGTTTTTGTAAAATGACTAAAATAAGGTCGCTGCGGTCTCAAAGACCGCGCGCGACCGCTGGAAGGTTAAAATTATTCGTTAGAAATTTTATTTTTAAAGGTGTAGGAATAGAAGCAGTAGTAGTTTAAGATGTCTACGTGTATGTATTGGTTTTATTATTTATAAATATATATTTGTATTTATTTATAGTTTTTCTATATATTAATTATTATTTTTTCATACAACGCCGTCTTTTTCATCGTGTTTTTTCTGTGAGTTATATAATTACTTCCATCCAAAGATTGTTTTGCAGAAATAGCCTAAAGCGATGAGACCGCCCATTGCATCACCGCTTATTTTTAATTTAATTGTATTGTATTTGTTTTCTTTATTGGTATACAATAAAGAATTTTTGTATTGTATTCTGCTATTTTTTATACAAGAGTTAGTTTTCTAAAGTTATTCCATCGGGAATCGAACCCGGGACCTCCTCATCCCTTGCCCACAGTGTAAACCGTTGGGCCACTCAGGTCGTCAAAAAAAAATGAAATGAAAAAAATATATCATGTTTATTTTATACTTGTTTACTCATTAATCATAACAAATTGGCTTAAGATTACTGTTTTAAGTGTAGCACCAGCCTTTTTTTATATGGCTCAATGGTTGACTGGTAGAGAATGCCTTATGGCATCAAGTCCGCCATTTGTACATTATTGTATTGTGCAAGAAGATTAAATAAATAATTAAAAAAATTAAAATAAAATATTAATGTCACGTCAGTTATTCTGTCACTGCACGAAAAGAAATTTACATTAATTATCTTCCTAAAATAAATTACACTTTTATAAATGTACTATGACATCAATGTCATAACGTTAATTACTTTGAACTTATCTCTCAAAGACACTCTGGGCACCAGTTTATAAATTACTCGAATATCACGCTTTTGCTGAACAAAAATTGTATTAATATCGTTCGCATTTCTCTAAAGCATATTTTGACACTAGCCTCAAAATGCCCTTTGGAAAACTATAATTTATTAACCGACTTTAAAAAAGGAGGAGGTTCACATTCGACTGTATGTTCTTTTTTGTATTCTTTTTTTTGTATGTACGTTACGCGATAACTCCGGTATTTGTTAACCGATTTTCATGATTCTTTTTTTGTTGGAAAGGGGATACTTCCATAGTGGTCGCATTTTATTTTGAAGAAATCATCCACCTCGAAGGATGGCTGTTCACGAATGAAGATTCATTTTTATAAATAGCGCCTAACTTCTAATCCAATTCAAGGCGTTTTTCTCTCAATATACTTTGAGTAGTGAGAACCGAATTTTATAATCTCCAGTGTCAAGTCCTGTATAGTGGCGAACTAGGGGATATTTCAATAAAACTTAGCAAATAGACGTAATTCCACGTACTTTTGAGGTCGGTTTTTTTAGTACTCTGTACTGAGATTATGTTATAGCTTCTGTTGTTATTGTATAATGATGATAATGGATACAGACTTGGAATGTAAATAATTTAATAAAATTGCAAAAGCTAGTATTTAGTAATAAATAATTCTATATTATAATTAATGAAAAATAATGAATTAATTAAAAAAATGTGTCACAGTGCTTCTATTTTCTCAATGTCTCTCGGCAAACTTCGTGTTTCGGCTGTCGTCGGGTTTTATTCAGTTCTTTTTTGCCTTTGGTATAGATCGGACGTTTTCAATCGACTTGGAAGTATATAGAGTTGTTATTATATTTTTATTTATTATTAAATGGGAGGAAAGCCGCTGAGGTCCTGTGGCTTGCTTGTGCACGACAGATAATTTACAGCGTGTACTTGTATTTTTTATAAGAAGCCGATACGTTCAAGAAACAACAACGATTATTTTAACAAAGTTCAGAAACGTGTTTCTGTAGCTGTGTGTGTTTCAATCGGAACAGTAAAGAATATTTTAAAAGAATATGATAAAAAAGATAAGTCAGAATGAAACTATTTTTCCGGATTTAAATCGCGTATATTTGTTTTTTCAAACAAACCGACGTTTGCAAACAAAACAAACCTAAGAACTCGTTAAAGATAAGTCAGGTTCTTTTCCTTTGCTTTACTTTGGTATTTATATTAACTTGCTTATATAAGTTGTTTTCGAGAATTATCACGAATCGTCTCCCTCGCTGGTTTGACGACTTTCAACCTCCCGAACAAGCCGGTTTCCGAAAGGGTTTTAGTACCATAGATCACATCCATACGCTGCGGCAGGTTAAACAGAAGACCGAGGAGTATAACCGGCCACTTTGCTTAGCGTTTGTGGACTATGAGAAGGCCTTTGATTCGATCGAGACCTGGGCGGTGCTGCAGTCTCTCCAAAGGTGCCAAGTAGACTATAAGTATATCGAGGTGTTAAGGTACTTATACAAAAAGCGTCAGTCCGATTACAGGATCAGAGCTCTAATCCTATCCAACACTAACGAGGCGTGAGACAGGGAGATGTTATATCTCCGAAACTGTTCACTGCTGCGTTGGAGGATATTTTCAAGCTTCTGGACTGGAAAGGACTTGGCATCAACATCAATGGCGAGTACCTAACACACCTTCGATTTGCCGATGATATAGTTCTTATGGCTGAGACCTTGAGAGACCTGAACACAATGCTCGAAGATCTCAGTAGTGTTTCCCAAAGAGTGGGTCTTAAGATGAACATGGACATGACGAAGATCATGTCGAATGTCCATGTTGTACCCGCTCCAGTTAAAATTCGGAGCATTACACTCGAAGTTGTTGACCATTATTATACCCGGGGCAGGCAGTCCAGTTAGGTAAGTCCAACTTTGAGAAAGAGATCTCTCGTTGAGTCCAGCTCGGATGGGCAGCGTCCGGGACACTATAAATTAATCTTTGCGTCCAAATTAACTCAGTGTCTCAAGACGCAAGTCTTTGACCAGTGTGTGTTGCCAGTGATCAAATATGGATCAGAAACGTGGTCCCTCACTAAGGGCCTCATAAGAAGGCTCAAGGTTTCTCAGCGGGCAATGTAGAGAGCGATGCTCGGTATTTTCCTACGTGATAGAATCAGAAATGAGGAAATCCGTAGGGAACTAAGGTAACCGACATAGCTCGAAGAAGTGCTCAGCTGAAGTGGCAGTGGGCGGGCACCTAGCTAGGAAGACCGATAGCGGTTGTGGCGGAAAAGTTCTTCTAAAGGTTCTCTATCCGTTTGTAATCGAATACGTTAAAAAATGTGCGGAACAATGCCATGTGAAACAAGGCTTAGTCTATTCAGCATACTGTTATTAATCCAGGGAATTTCCAGTGGCTCAGGTTGAATTGTTCTAAATCAGATACCTTTTTCTTTGGATATCTCATCAAAATAATTCTTTCCACAGCGGGTGGCAATAACTTTTAACTTCGTACAAAAAATCTGTGTAATAGGGCAAAATTGATATCATATCGCCAGTAATTAAGCTATGTAATTTACTCGTTCATCTAATGCAAGTTGGCAAAGTTCACACACGAAGTATAACGTCTAAATTTATATGCCATTAGCAATCTGCAGTGCTCGAACAGTCGTGCCAACTTTACGCATTATGCGGGCTTCAACGGTTTTTAATGGCTATAGGATGTTGTTAGATGCCGAAGTTACTGAACTTAGATTATTGCTTTACGATCGTGTCTGTATTATATGTTGATAAATTTTCGTGCTACATTTTGTCGTATACAATTTTGTGAGTACAGTCGATGCTCAAAGATACCGCCCCTAAACCATCTATTTAGTTCGAAGTTGGTCAGTGTCAAAAAAGGTGTTAAACAAACGCTCAACTTCATTTTCGCTCGTATTACATGGACATAGAGTTTTTTGGTTATAATAATAATAATGATACTTTATTCGGACCAAAAACAATTATCCAAAGTTTGTTAGAAAAGAACTTAGGAATAAGGTTAATATGATGCTATTCAAAGGTATTCAAATAAATTAAAATTAAAAAAGTATACAATCACGGATTATGACAACATTAAACATAAAATTGAAATTAATCTAACACACATAAGTATACTTAAACAAAACCGCCACATGAAGTTTCATCCAGTAGCCTGGATGGAGCAGTCAATTTTATCCGCCATAACTTTCAGAATGCTGTTGGGCACTCACGCACACGTCGCCAAAGTGAGGCAGCCCGCTTCCTCAGAATGGCATGAATGTCAAAAATAAATGCTATCATAATAATATTAATAATAAACAAAAATGATAATAATAAACATATATGTTTGACCTACCGCCTTTCAAGCCGAGGCCGTGGATTCGGATCCAGCCTCGCATTCCTAAGTTTCTCGGGATTTATGTGCGAAATTTAATTTTTGAAATATATCATGAGTCTTCGGTGAAGGAAAGCATTGTGATGAAACCTGCACTTCGAAGAAGGTTCACAACCTTCTGAAAATGTGTATACAAGCCCCCAACCCGCACTGGACCAGCGTGGCCGACCATTGCCTAAACCCTCGCCTGAGAGGAGACCCGTACCCAACAGTGTGACGTATAACTGTGTTAATGATAATGATGATAATAATAATAATAATAAAATTAAAACCAAAATTGTACTTCAAACATTTATATTTATTGTTTCCATATTATTGACTAGACTATCTGCTTATATTGGTAACAAAAGAACGCTAAAAATACGTAATTATTTAATAACATTACATGTTTCTTTTTACATAGTTTTTAGTTCTAATAAACACTCAAAAATTTTTATTCATAACTATAAAGATGCTAAGTTATAATTACGATAACACAAAAACACAATATAGTCATTATGAAAAGTAAAAAAGGACTCGGTTTTGGCAGCTACGCAGAGAAAAAGACTTGACGGTCTTGTCGGTAAATTGCTGTTCATAAGTAATACAATATAATTTTTTTAGCTCCTTATACATGCCCTGGAAGGAAACGACCGTGTACAACCTACTATTACATTGTTCCGGCGTAGTCAACTATAGGGTGAAATACTTTGGAGTGTAGAGGTCTTGAATAGCATTCAAAGTCTTCTGCACCCACCACACGCAAAATAGGTGCCTACATATCGAATTGCGGACATCAACCCATTTCACCACACCAGAATACCTAAGTCATAATGTATAATTGTTTTTGCATTGCCTTTACACGTAACTAATTGTATAGCAACAGATAACGGAAAAATCTCTTATACAGGGTATTTATAAATGACTAACAACTTCGCAGGATTATATTACTTACTAACATCATAAACAACAACTGTTGTTCCATGACTTTTAATAATTCATCAGATAGTACTTTGCACGTTTTGTGTGATAACTGTGCGGTAACAAAAGAAAGCCATAGCGTAAATACCAGTCCGATGTAAAACTCAGGAGCAGGGATGCGGGTTGCCAGGGAACGCTTGCACGTTTGGACTAACTTATTGCCAAATAGAAATCTAAAAAATGTCGACAGTACCTACAACGAAAACTTAAAGGTTTATTTTTAGTAAATTTATTGTTAAAAAAAAACATGGAACAAAAAGCGTTGTTTATGATAATAATATAATAATAATAACTATATATAAAAAAATAATAATAACCCTATATCGCGGGTGCCATGGACACACACATATACAACCATAAATTACACCCAAACTCACGAGAGAGATAATTGTAGGCCATACAAATATTTCTCCCGTGACGGGAATCGAACCCGGGATCCATGCGTGGCAGTCCGGCATGGTAACGTTCGGCTAGAAAAACTTTAAATTAATGATGAAATTAGTAATGTAGTCCTGCAGTAATTTATAAATATATACCCTATATACCGGTTTATAAATACCCACCATGGAATAAAAGGTGAAAAAAAATAATCTTTAAATGTATTGTACTGTATTTCAAGGGGTTTATGTTTTTGTATAATAATTTGTCGTTTATTTTCAGCACGTATAACAATTTTACGCATAACCATACTTCCGCTGTATGTAATGGGAAATTATGCGAATTTGTCATGATTTAAAATAAAATTGTTATACGTGTATATACATTTAAATCCTCACGCTATATATCTAGATAGCGATCTGCAATAATGATTGTAATATTTTGTAGGTATAGTATGTCCCCTGTCGTATAATAGATTACAAAAACTTATACAAAAGTGTATATTACTATGTTTTTAAGGAAGACGACTTTAAAGTTTAAAAACAAAATTTTTTGGCAGTGTTACACACAATGGGACTTAATGTTACACAACGCAAAGGTCTTTTGTCACATTACAATTGGCATAAACTTATTTCTATCATTTTCGAATGATCAGTCTTTCAAAATATAATTTAATTTCGAGTAAATTAAGTGATACATATTAATATTATTTAATAAGTTATTTAAATTGCGGACCTAAATTTTTATTCAATTTATTGACACTATATTTTAAGTATATTTAAAGAGAAATATTGATATGGTTTAAAAATATAAAAACAGATGATACAAACATTTTTACAAGTATATACTTTTTCTAAAATTTTGTTGTTATCTGTGGTGTGGTGTACGGCAGTGACCTGAGAAAAAGAAAAATAACTTTTATTAGCTTTATATGTACACAAATGAATGATTATCACAAATTACGGGTTTCTTACTACCGTATGAGTTCTTATCAACCCGTGACCATAGAGTGTGTAACCGTTCTGAAGTATCGGGAAAATAAAAAAAAGTCATACCGTGGTAAGAAACCTGAAATTAGTGATAATTAATTATTTAGTGAATAACCATGAAAGTCTTAAAATCTATACACAGATGAATGTTTGTCTAGTATGCGTTCCGTTACTGTACCATCATGTGTCCTAAAGCAACACGGTGTCTCTAACCATCTAATTGGAAAAAAATTAAAAATATTTTTTTTTCTGAAATAACTCCAATAGTTTTATTATGATTGTTATATCTCTCTTACTAGATGTCACTAGCGGCGACGAAAGCCGAAATGTCACAAAGATCTACAACAAAGACACATAAGAGAATATCAACGACAGGGTAACTGGACCCTGCCTCGGATGGTTAGAGCAATGCTACAGTGCAGCATGGACGTGGGTCAAGTCCCACCGGATCAACGAAATTTTTCTGCGATCTTTATATTCATAATCATAATTTAAAAAATGTTTACGAAAATCGTTAGGAACACCGCGTGTGTCTAGAACGCGTGACGGGTTATTCATAAGATTGTGACACGTTTCGCGAGTTGATTGTACTCGCAAAAGTTTCTAAGGCATTAGAACCATTTAAAACTATTAAGTGGGCCAGTTGTTTTAACAAAAGCTGAGACGGTAGTTCTTTTGCAGTGCCCGTAGAGCTCCTTGTCCTTGGCAGCAAACAAGCATAAGGCCCGCCTGGTGGAAAGCCGTCACAGTCGCCTATGAACACCTGCAACACCAGGGGCATCATGAGCACGTTGCCAACCATTTAGGACTCTTCTCAAACCTCTTTTGAAGGACTCGTTGCTGGCAAACTATCACAAACTGGATTTTTTTCCGAAATAACGTTTCACCTAAGACACGATTAGGTTAAGTTAGGTTTAAAAGAAAAAATATTTTATTTACATGCGTTATTTCTGGAAAATGCCATTTCGGCCTGCTGATGAGGTAACCCTCATTGCTGTATTCCTGCGGGAAAACCCCGACAGGGAATTCATTCCACAACCTAATTCTACGAACGACGGGAAGAAGCGTGGCGAGCGTACTATCATTACTACCACTTTTCCTATTTCAGGCATCAAGCAGAAATATGAGCATCATTGCGTTTTAATAGGTAAAGGAGCTGGTAAAATTACTGGCACGTGGGACTTGTCAACTTTCCTTTTGTCTCATGGTGACAGGCGCAGTAGCAATGCCCCTAAGTTCTTTGCGATTTAAAGTTCTATGTGCACTGCAACTACGCCTACCACTAAGCTTCACTTGTCATCATAAAATGCAATTAAAAAAACAGTTTTTCTTTCAGCGGTATTGCAACGGATGTCGATTTCAGCTAGTGTTACATTTATTAAAAACCATCTCTCCGTACGTTGCAGATGCATGCAGTCATCTGCGGAATGGCTCATGAACTAGAGACTCATTGAACGCAGAGCCAAAATATTTGTAAGTGCAAATCTGAACTGCATAGTTTAGCCCACGGGCACAAAGTTGCCTAGCAGTCGGTTTTCCACAGAATATACTTCGGTGGGTGTACCCATGAGCTCCATCAGTTCATTCCGCCTGCCCCCTTTTACAGACGTACGGCGTCTGTTAACGAAGTCAAATAAAAAAAAAATTCCATAGGTAAAATAAATTTACACTTGAAACGTTATTTCTTAAAGGTCCTGCTCATTCGTTATGCTGACTTCCCTGAGAAGAACAAGAAACTCCAAGGTTGCTCTTTTCAAATAAACTTAAACGCAATGGAATACACTTTGAATTAAATTTTTGTGGAATATAGAGACATGTCGTCTTTTCATACATCTTTATTTAACACGTCGACTCTGGAAACATAAAACCTATTACATGCATTTGAAAAATATTACAGGAGAGCGATTAAAAGTATTTTTTGTAAGAAACATAAATTGGAGTTACGATTTTTTAAATAATGATAATATAATTCTTTTTTTTTTCACCTCACTAGCTCGGAAGAGCTTTCTTTCTCATTACAAATTTGCGCGCAAAAGCGTTTTTTACACTCTAGCCTGGAAAAGGTTTTTGAAATTCGAACTTGACGATGGACTGTGGTGCACCCATTGACTTACAAATAAATGGACGACGGGTCTAATACAAAAACCACGAAAAAAATGTCCCAAGTCAACCTATTCGAAATTTAAATTGTAATGTCATCGCAGCATCGCGCTGTCAGTCGAACAAATGAAGACTAAAGCGGAGTTTGGCGCTCTGTATACGATTTTAGCGCCTTACAAGTGCGGACACTTTTTAGCGCGGACCCGACGTCCATATAATTGTAAGTCAATGGGTGCACCTAACTTTTTCTTTCGATGAAAAACAAAAGACAATGATACGTTCAACTACGCGATTTAAAGTACATTACTTATTTATGTAATATTAATTCCTTGGTATATTTTGTTCTTATTATTGTTGACATTAAATTGACAATGATTATTGTGTTTATTAAATTATTTTAATTCGTATAATTTTAATAATCACTTCATCATACAAAATAAAAGTACAAGCAAGAATAAAAATTGATGAGGTGTAAATTCAGAATGCATCCGAAGATACACTTTAAAAAAAAACTAACATTTTACGTTTTGACGTTCTCCTGTTTTTCTTCCATCTACCATTTTGTGAGGTGAAAAATTGTGTGTTTCGCTCGGCAGCAAAGTTGTTTTGCGTCTCGTGCCTTGAAACCTCGCTACGCTCAGGAGTCTATTTTTTTAATTTTTTTTTAATGTTAGCTGCCTTCACTTGCTCAGGTTTCAATACAAGCACTCGCGTCAAACAACAACTTTGCAGCCTTCCATAACAAATAACTATTGTCATATGGAAAAAGTACAAAGTTTCAGCTTAACAAATAAAATTAGTTATGATTTTTTTCTCAAAGAAATTTTTTTAAATCGCTTTCCTGTGATGTTTTCCAAATGCAGGATAGACGTTTTACCTTTCCAGGGTCGATGTAGCCTTCAGTTTTGTAATTTGACCTTGATTAAAATACTTTTAATATAAGCTCAAGTCAGCTGTGATTATGGGACCTGTAAAGGGCCAGAAATGTTGGCGTTTTTGAAAAAAAAAGAAACAAATATAGGTACTCGTTTATATCCGTAAAAATAGTTTCATTTCTTACAAGGTTTAAACTTAGGAAATGATAATCTTAATAATATACTCCGTACTTTATTGCTTTTCCATAATGTTAACATGGTGTTACAGAGAGCATTTATGGACCCTGTCAGGTACAGAAATTGCGAGCAAGGCATTTTTGAGAATTTACTGAAAAATCTCCGGAATGTTATTACAAAAACGAATCAAATTTTCTGTAAAAGAACCATTTAGATAAACGAAATCGTGGTATCATGAATTCGGACTTATAATACGGACAAATAATGCGCCTTGCGGTTATTTACTATGTATAATACCACCTTTAGATTCCATTATTCCATTACATGATTACACAATCACGACCAATGACCAATCGAGTTAGTGTAGCATGAATTATGGCTCAGTGCCAAACAAGGTTTTGTAATAAATTAATGATAATCTGTTAATGCTCCTGTATTGATGTTTGTGTTCACTCTGTGGTAATATAATTGCTGTATAATGCAAGCGCATTACAATAGCTTAGACTGTCTCATTAGGATGTTGCCAAGCAACTTTCACCCATATACTATTCGTTGTAATACACACATATATATATATATATATTATATATATATATATTTGTAATAATCTATAGTCTTGAGCGAGCGATTATACGAAAAGGGATGTAGCTTTATTCCCAGGGGTCTATTCCAACCTGTAAGGTTTACGTCGGGGAAAAAAATAGTGGTGGATGTGAAGTTAATGTGGGTCAGCGATTTTAGTAGTAATACAGCTCTTTGTGAAAGGGTTTGTCCTGGGAAGTACTGCCACCTTATCTATTTCTGCCGCCAAGCGGTAATGTGAGCATTACTGCGTTCCGGTTTTGAAGGGTTAAGGGTGCTTGTCGAATTATGTCTCGGTTAAAAAAGACTTGTAACCATTATTACTAAAATTATCAATTACGTTTTGATGTCAATTGCGATAAAACTATTACAGACAACAGTTCTACAATTGATTAAAAAGTTTAAACGGATACTTACGTCTCGGCAGCGCTGCAACTGTAGCTTTCGAAGTGCTATCGCTGTCATCTGATTCTGAACGGTTCTGGAAACTCGTTTCTGCGATCAAACATTAAGTACAATTAAAAATAATCTATAAGATAATAATTATTCTACATCTTATAGATTATGGGAAGTTAGATTTTTTTTAGCTTCGAAGTAAGAAAACCCTGTATCGTGTGTGCCATAGACACACACCTAGACAACCACAAGTTACACTCAAACTCACGAGAGAAATAAATGTAGGCCATACAAATATATCTTCCGGCCCAGGAATCGAATCCGGGACCTCTGCGTGGCTGTCCAGCATTCGTTCGGCCATGGAGGCAGTTATAACACGCGAATTAGATCCGAGTAAAACAGTTTCATTTCCTATACTTAATACATGTGATATAATTGAACTAACAAACATAATTGGTTCAAATTTCTTCCGTGATTCGAATCACAAAACAAAAAATACAATAGAAGTGGTTAGTTAACGTCTCACGCGTGCCAAAAGTAGGTCTCGTTAGACCTACTTGAGCTCTGTCCTCCATTTTGGCTTTGTACGGTATAGTTGTGTGAATTCTTTCGCGGAAATTCTCTAAACTCGTAAAAAATGCTTTATTGTGCAAAAATGGTTACCGCACCATAAATATTATCCGTCGTTGTATTTCATATCATTGGCAAGTATTCTTTTGCTTAATCAATTTTCAATTTTTTGTTTATCGAAATGATTTTTTTGTTACAAGAAACGAAAGTAAAGCTTATACATACATACCATTGCAATATGGTCGCTTCTTTTTTGGAGAACTAAATAAATAGCTCCAATTCGTCGTCGTTCAGCAATTAACCGCCAGATGACAGCACATTGATTGAAATTTCAATATAATATCAAAACTAAAAAAAAACACTCGCAATAATAGGTATTGAATTTTCAACGATATGCCAACATGGTAAAGTTTAAATTATATTAAATCGTTAATATAATTTAAACTTTAGTAAAAACAAAAAAAAAATTTCGAAAAAAAATGTTATTTCTTTTTAAATTTGAAGCTACGACCAATCACTATCAAGAATTTGTAGTGTTTCAAATTAAGAATGTGTGAGTTTTGGCGACATCGGTTCTTATAGTAATCGAGATTAATGGCACTTCCATAGTTTTTTTCTTCCCTGGTTCGAATATTGTCTTGCATAACTCGAGAACGAAGTTGATGAGTGTAATGGTGCCCGCCGCGGGAAAAGTGCCGCCCGTGCTGGCGCAGGTTATCAAGTATGAACCTTGTCACGCCCTTACAAATCGGCGCGGGCCGTGGAATCACTAATGTCTTAAGACAACATGTCGTTACCCATACGTATTTTCTGTGTTTAAATAATCTATTTTTCTTATTAAACATTTTGCTATTTCTCAATGAACATAATTGTGTTCCCTAATGTTAATGACTGTCCTTTTACTCTTACTGAGGCTTGAGGCAACTACTAATGGCGACCCTGCCAGCTGTTCTCAGTCCGTCATTACTATTAGATGAAATGAGCCCGAAACATTGGCTGTGTTTGATACACGATTTAGATGAAATTTGGATAGACAAAATAGTTTCCGATATTATTATTACAACTCGATATTATTAGATGATGATTTGTTTCGGAATCACAGACATATATCTAAATAGACATCGCAAGTACCGCGATGTGTATGAAACACAAGCGTGTCACATTTTTTGTATCTCCGATGACGTCACAAGCGCTATTTAGTGATGAGAAACCTCCTTCAGCACTAAAGCGGTTAAATCGTTAAATCGAAGACGCGGACGTAACACGTATTTAGAAAAATTATTTTTCAAGTATGTGTTGATTATAAGAAGCTGTAAAATATTAATATAGTAAAATAATGCTATACAAGTTTAAAAAAAAACTTGCTCCGGAAAGCTAAAAAAACCACAAACTTTATAGAATGTTTTTATGACTTTTTCTAAGATCTTAAAATTATCACCTCTTTGTTTCCTAAATCGATTAGAATCGAGAACTGTATTGCATTAAGTGAACATCACTAATTGTAAAATTTTACCAAAAACATGACGAAGCGTCCTCTTACCACTAAACTGAATGCATTATAGGAAAGTATAGCTCGTTCGATATTCATAGCTTACTAAAGAAGGGCCACAAGTGTACCGCATCAAGTAAAAGCCGCAACGTGTTATTAATAACGCGGCGTACACTCGTTTGCATATTTGTTTTTTCGAAATTCGTTCAAAATGAATGATTTAAAAATAATTCTGATTACAAAATTACATAAATATGCAAGTAAACGTCCATGTTTATTAATCTTGCCACAGCTGTGGTGTTTTTGTAGTTTTTAATGGCACAATTAGGCATTTCTCGCGTTTTCGACTGATGTTTAACTACGATAACGGCTGAGCGCGTTCTGCAATGTAGCAGCGCCAACGTTCATAACTTATATGTATTTACATTGGGTTTTAATCATACACACTGGCACGCACGTACACACGCAAGCACGCACGCACGCATTTATAGACTTTCTGAGAGAAATAAAGCATTTTGTATTGTATTGTACATAGGGCACGCGAAGGTCCACTTGCGGCGTCTATTTAGATACTTATAAGTCTGTGTTCGGAACCTACGTAACAAAAGTCCAGGAGGAGCAGATCTTAAAAATTACAGCAATTAGTAGCCAACGCTAATTATTTGCATGAGCGTACCAGCTGTATGGATAGAATGGCGACGTATTGTGAGGTGTATCACAACAGGCTCTGCCAAATAATGACGGCGAGCGCTCTGTCAAAAGCGAAAGAACGAAGAGGATGTAGTCGGTAGAAATTTATATTTCAATTGACAAAGTATATATGAAAGAGAAAAATCTTGTTTTATTTATCTAATAACGTGAAAAGTGCATCGACAAACGGTCGCTGTCCGCCGAGCCGGGCAACGAAGCAATATATTAGAATAGCACAGAGAATAAATTCCAAACATGTATTGTGACCATTTTTATTGGTATGCAGTTTACTGGGAAATAAATTTTATGCCTTACAAATGGTTTTGGTTATATCATGTACGTTAGTGTACGGTTTTTTTCAACACAGTACAACAGACACAATATCAATATTGTAATACCCCATAAAAGTTTATTTTTTGTCCGGATATTTGAATTATTTTCTTCTAAAATTGTTTGCATTTAAGTTTTTGAAATTACACTTGTTTGCCAAGTTTTATTGAAATCGTTTGCCGGAATCAATTAGCGGTGCGTGAAACCGGATCGATCCCCTAGTTTGCCACCCTTAGAGGTGGAATATTTTCTTTACATTTAAATGGGAACAATACTGAGGTACCCTCTTTGTAACAAAAAAGAATCAACGAAATTCGTTCACAAATGCCGGAATAACAGCGTAACATACACACATGAAAAAATACGTCGAATTGAGAACCTCCTCCTTTTTTACGTCGATTAAAATGAAAAAGGAACAAATGAATAATACAACATAGATGACGAATTCCTCAGATGCTGAGAACTATGGAGCTCGTAACACTAGCTGTAGGTTCGAAGGCCGCAAATTGAAATTATTAGTGACAATGAAATATCAACGTCGTGTTTTTTTTATGATATCAAGTGACGGGACGAACAAGTTAGTGGTGCGCCTAGTGTAACATACTAATAGCAGCAAAATGTACTATATTAGTAGCAGCACAGTATAATAAGACAAGTAGTGCAACTCCCGTATGTTCAGCGCGTCAATACCTACACTTTGTTCGGAGTCTAGGGTTGTCACATTATTGATTTAATGTATCTACAGATTGCAAACATAATTTGAAAAAATTAAGGTGTTCATAACTTATGTACGTACTTATTATTATTTTTCTACCAGAATCGCGGATTGGGATCTCGATTAAGGGAGTATGATCATGAAATAGAATTGAAATGCTGACCTATTCTGGACTCTTGTTCAAACAAGAATGAACACAAAAATAAACACGTCTATTTTTGTATCCTCCTTCTCCTCTGTCAGTCCGTTACTGCTGAGTATCGTGACATTGAGCAAGTACACTGTCAATCAATCCTCTCCACTGTACTCTGTCTTTGGCTAGGTGGAATGCGACCCTTACTGGTACTTACTGCCAGACTTTCAGCTGCCTGGTCATACCATCGTTTCGAATTTCGACCTCTAGGTCATTTGCCCTCAATCCTGCCTGTGTATGACACGTGCAACACGTGCACTATGTAACGCGAGTGCACTGTAAGATTATGCGAAGCTGCAATGCCACATATGTATGGAGTTTCACTACTATACACACACGCACATAGTTTTAAAACGTAAAGATCTAAGGAGCATTATAACTGCGTCCATCATCATGAGGAAACCCACCAGCCGTAATCTCTGTGGCACAGCACCGATAGAACGAAACTTTCTGCTGTGTCCGGCCATACCGACGAGCCTACTATACCTGTATCGACTACACTACTCCACAAAGTCTGAGGTGATAGTGGAGTACATCAGAGTAAAAGCCAAATACACCTTGCGGGTCAAACGTTTGGCGTCTCGCAACAACGTGGATTTTGAACCCACCGAACATCTGTCGACCTTCATGAAGGAGATTTGAATTAAGGCTGTCGTATATCGGCGATTCCGAGACAGGTTACCTGACATCAGATTGCGCCAACGGGACGTATAAGTGCACTTCGTGTAGATTAGTTATTTAGTTTTTATATTATAATATATGTACGTATGGTAGCCTGGTCTAAGATGACACATCCGTTAAGAGTACACAATGTGCCATTTTGCACATTTTTATCAATAACAACCACATTATTGAATATAATTATTATTCACGTCAGTATGTAAGAGTCAGATAAGTAGACTATATAATAAAACAATAGCTGATTTTCTAACACTTTTTGTTTTCATTCTATATCGTCTCAAACCTTAAGGGCGTCGTCTTAAACAGGTTACCCTAACTATTATATCTAATATGAATATTAGTCTGCCCGATTTAAATGAATAATCCATGTGCCTGTAGTGTCACCAACACCATTACCCATGAAATTTGGAACGCAGTTATGTTAGCATTACTGTTTGATAGCAAAAACAGAACAGGTGGCAGTACTTACGGATTGCTAATAGCGTGATATACGAGTATGAAAAATGTAAATGCCTTACAGTGAAAATTTTACTCAGCATAATCATTGATAACACTTGACGACCTTAGGGACCTAGCGGGGAGCCCTGTGGTAGACGTGGAAATTCCGAGTTCGATTCCCGTTGGGACGAATTTGGGAAACAGACTTTGTTAAATTGGTTTCGCTTTGTATTCAGAGTAGTATCCCGGAGTTAATTTCATTGCTCTGATATTCATAGTAAACGCAAAATCCCTAGTTTGTGACTAGATAATTGGTTAGACCGTCTGGTAAATTTAATTTAATGGGTAGGTAAGGACAATAGACCTATACGATTGTGAGAATTTTCCATTGTAAATTGCTTTTCATTTATAATTACTAGTGAAGGAACGAATAGGGTTTATAACGAATATGAATAATCAGCTGAATGTTCGGTAAAACCAAAATATTCGGCAAAATAATTGGTTAGGATTTCACGCGATCTGCCTTGAATTGTAAAATAATAAGTCGGTGGGTGTTGAGCGCCATGTTGAATATCATTAAAATAAATATACGATTAACGGTCATATCTATTATTTTGTTCTTTCAATGATTCACTTGAACTTAATACATGTAAAAGAGTATAATGTTAGGAGAGGTAAGATGAACATCTTTATTTTGAGTCAAATGTTTTCAGCTCTAGGAAAAATAGATAAAGTGTTATAAGAGTTTTGAAGTACTCTAAACTTGCCTTTGTTTATCGGCTATACATGTTTTAACAATAATTACGCTAAATTTAATATGTACGATGTATTTGCCGAAAACGTGTTAATGGTTGTGACGATGCTATCTCTTTCGTCGTCATCCCACCTTTTTATAACCCTTTTCTCTGGTTCCTGGCCACCTACTTTGAAATTTTGGATTGTTCTTAAATTCCCTTTCTTTGTCATTCTTACATTTTTTCTTTCCGTCGCCACTCTCTACTAAATTTCTGAGTTTGACTTCACATAAAATTCTGACCTGTTATTCCACTGAAAATCAGGTAACCTAACTGCTTATAAAACATAGTACTACTAAAAAATACAGGCACTTTTGGGGTAACTTCCTTTATTAACCTGTGTCTTATTTAAATATAGAGTGTTTTTATACGATTAGACCTGGTTTGTATTATTTTGTTTTGTTACAAAATTTTGTTGTGTGTTGTGTCTTTACGCCTTTACCTGTTCTTTTCCCTTCCTGTACCCTTTCTTTCTTATTTCTACAATAAAATTCATGTACACAGTCTTCTATTTATTAATTAATTTTTTCCCTGATGTTGCTCTTACCCCACCTGACCGATACAATCAAAAAGTCTTACAATAATATTTCGGAGGCTAATAAGTTAATTAGGTACTAAATTATTTAATTTTTAGTAAAAGTATGTTCGACAGAAAATTCGTCATTTTTACCGCAGAGTCGGCCGAACACGATGTTCGGTAAACCTGTTGAACATAACGAATACCGAATACGAAAACTTGGCAAACCTCTAAAAATACCATAAAATTATTTGTAGAATGTTCATTAATTAAACTTTAAAACTATTTAATGAAAACTAACGATAGTAAGAATTAATTTCAATTTGCGCAAAATTCAAACTGTTTCATGGAGTTTTTGGGTGAACTAACTGAATTGCAATAATCAATCAATTAGGGAACTTTTCAACGGATTTAAAATGGAAATAGAATTCCTAATTGATGTTATCCAGAACTCGTAGTAATAACTTTAGGTACGGGTGTTAAGAAATTAAGTAATACTATTAAAGCCTCAAATAACTTTACTCATTATAATCACGTTGAAGTTTGATAACCGTAATACGGTAATTTTCACTTTGTTTTCTGTACCCAATTTCGGTGGCGAATATTGTCGGTGACGCTATAACAAGTAAAAAAATTATAAAACCTTCGATAACTCGTGGAGGACTGCGGGATAGGTGAGCTCGCAAAGTAAAAGGAAGGGCAGCCGTTCTACCACCAACCTTTATATCCAAAACGTCACAGGGCTCGTACTACTTCACCTCTTCACATGCGACCACCAATAACGCCACCATGAAAAAACTTGCGTACACAGCTCAATGCTGGGCGGAGATACGGATAATTAATTAAAAAATTGAGATAATGTGGATGCGGATTATTTCAGTTCAAATGTTGTAACCACAGGTTACTGTATAAACTGTTGTAACGTTACACACACTTATTTTTAAATCACTGGCGATTTATGCGGTTTTGGCGTAGCACGGATCGGGATGGGAAGGGAAAAGGAGATGCGAGCTCAGACATAAATTATCTGGCGTTATCAATTTTTATATAAACATTGTAGCACATCATGAAGTATTATTTCATATTCAAGTGTAGTAACCTGAAATATTCTTTAATATTTCACAATAATTAACTCGAATAGTTAAAATAATAATAATTATTATAATAAATTGTAATCTATATTAATTTTCGAGAAATTAAAAAAAAAACAAGTTATTTACTAAACACAACCAGTTAATAACAACAGTACTTTAGGGGCTTCATTCAAACCTCTTCAATGTTATTTTCTGAAACGTTTACCGTCATTCTTGGACTAGTGTTCACTACCTAATTTGCGTGGCAAGTTTTATTATTTAAGCTGTATCCACATCAGTTGCAGCGCCACTCAGGAGCTTTAAATCGCAAAGATATGAGGGGCGCTGCCACTGCGCGCGTCATGCTGAGACATAAGTTAACAAGTCCCATGTGCCTGTAATATCACCAGCACCCTTACCTTCAAAACCTGAACACACTACTGCTTGGCGGCAGAAATATGTAAAGTGGCAGCACTTCCCTGGACGAACTCTTTCACAAGGAGCTCCACTGCTGCTGCTGTGATAGGTAAAGAAAGATAATGACGTATATATACGTTAAACAACTTTTTATATAAAAAAACAGACCTCAAAAGTTCGTGGCATTACATTTACTTGCCAAATTTTTATGTCGGTTACCGGAAAGTGCGTGAAACCGGATATATCCCCTAGTTTACTACCCTTGGAGGTGGAATATTTTCTTCAAATTTAAGTGGGACTAATACTGAGGTACGCTTTTTCCAAAAAAAGAAGAAAAAAGAAATCGGTTCACAAATTTCGAAGTAATGCCGTAACATATAAAAATAATACAGTCGAATCGAAAACCTTTGTATTAGTGTTTGAATTAAATTGCACTCTTTAAAACAACTTATCAGAAGATGATCATAACTAAAATATAAATCTGTACTATTAATTACAACTAATTCAACGAATATAATGCCCTAACTCAAACACTTAAGAACCAGTAACATTCGGTTTAGTATCACGGAATATGACATCGAAACTTGGACAGCACGTCTCTATTGAGTGCCAGGCGAAAGGAGGATGATCCAATAAGGATTATGTGGACGAGAAATGGGAATCCTATCAATCCTTTGACTCAAAGGTATGGTAGTAAAGGTATATCTCTTAGTAGGAGAAATTTTCCTTATTGAAACTGCGAGAATTTTAATACGTGACAAGTCAAGAGGACTGCTAATCTCCACACTATAGATCGAAACTCTAATAATCATCAAAATCGGTTCAGAAATACCGGAGTTATCGCGTAACTTAAACAATCCAATAGTCCTGCAGTCAATAAAACAGTCCAATTGAAAACCTCCTTCTTTTTTAAAGTCGGTTAAAAACTTTCACTATTCCGTAGCAAATTCAAAATTTTAGTAATTCCATTCATGGTTCTCGTTAAAATCTTATAAAGGATTTGAAAGTAGTAAGTAATAAATGCAGCGCACGCTTAGTTCCCGGACATTAGTCACGGGCTAAAGGAAGCTCATTAAGTCAGCACAATCACAATGAAATTGACTTTGGAGCTGTTGGTTACGGTTTGAGGTGTTTTCATAGATTAGCCCTCCTTGTTACAACTAACGCATTTGCATTTTGGTAATTTTCCAGATATTGGCACCTAAAGTCCAACCAACCCGCGTTATGCAACGCGAATGCACAGCGACACAGGTTCTCTAGTGCGGGGCTACGACTGAGCGTTAAAAAAAGTGTGCGTCCATACACGCCTCGCGGCGGGCGTGTATACGTACCAGTCGCGCTGCTATTTTTTTATGGAGTTATCCTTTAGACATAATTAGACTTATTCCCTTAACTGCGACTGTTCTATGGTTAACCAATAGCGACACGGTATGGTCGCAGGTATGACCAATCGTGTCCAGTGGAACAAAAAGAACGCTCAGTTATACCTTTATGTCAGTCAGGGTTTCGTAAAGGCCACGGCACTGAATCGGCATTGTTACATATAACCGATGATCTAACAGAAGCCACAGATATAGGGCATACTAGCATATTGGTGCTATTGGATTATTCCAAAGCATTTGACTGCGTACTTCCCGACCTACTATTAAGTAAGCTTGAACATAATGGATTCTCCACTAACACATGTCGTTGGTTCCAGTCTTTTCTTTTAAATAGAGAGCAAAGAGTCGTAACTGAAGGTATAGATGGACAGAAGAAATACTCGGCTGCTCTGCCTGTACAAAGAGGTGTTCCTCAAGGCTCCTTACTAAGCCCAACCTTATTTTCAATATTCACTGCCGACCTGCCTTCACATATCCATAATTGTAAATACCATCTCTATGCGGATGATACACAAGTATATTACTCATTTCCTGGAAAAGATGTAAACGAAGCCGTCAATAAAATAAATAGTGATCTTAATAATATTTACAACTGGTCTAAGTGGAACGGTCTCAAAATAAATCCGTCTAAAACACAAATGGTTATAATAGGCACTAAATTAAAAAGAGAAATTGTACTTAACTGCGAAAACAAAATTAAAGTGAATAACACCGGAATAGAAGTAGTTGAAAAAGTGCGCAATTTGGGACTTATCATTGATGGTGAACAAAAGTTTGTACAACATATTAATAATAAAATAAAAACCGCTTTCTTTAAATTAAAAACCCTTTATAAAATAAGGCCTTACATCAATGCGGAGCTCCGTCATCACTTAACTGAATCTCTCGTGTTATCCCATTTTAATTACTGTAGCTCGACGTATGGTCCCCGATTGAACCAAAACATGGAATATGCTATACAACGTGTGCAAAATGCCTGTATACGTTACTCCTTTAATATTCCCAGGCGTGAATTTATAACTCCTTATCTAAATAAAAAAAGTTTACTTAACATGAAAGCTAGAAGAGAGTTACAATATGCATGCACAATTAAAAAAATCATTTACAGTAAAAAACCTGAATACCTATTTGAAAAGCTTAACTGGAGGCAAGGTGTGCGCAACTCTAATAAACATTTACTAGCTATACCTGTTCATCGAACTGCGCATTTCAGGGGATGCTTCAGGATGTTATCAGCAAGTATCTGGAATGACTTGCCTCCCCCTCTCAGAGAGAGGATGAGTGCAGATACATTCAAATTTAAATATAAAACTGCATTATTAAAACGTCAACTTGCTGGAGAGAACTTGAAGCATTCTTGTATGAAGGATTTAAAACTAAAAAAATACTTTTGAAATCAATATATGGATATATACGTAAACCGTTGCTTGATAACCCTTTTATATAGGTACTTTGTATTATATTACATGTTATAAACACACACACACACACACACACACAGCCTCACACACCTCACACACAGTCACACACACTCACACTTACAAACATATACCAAGAGACCAAAAATGATAGGAATTAGGAAATTGTAATGCGGAAGCTCAATCAATTGTTCTTACTGTCAATTTCTTTTGCGCTTCATTTCTGTTGTTTGTATTGGCATCTAAGTTTTAAGTACTTAAACTATTTTGTGGACGTGGACCCTAAAGGTTCCCGTGTGACACCGCAGGGAACGGGGGCGGCTGAAAACCAGCGCTGTTCGGAGTGACATACGCCGAGCAGCACAAGCTGAGCCACCACCCTTTGTTTTCTTTGAACTAATGCACACAATTTATGTTATTAATTTAATTTAATCTTTAAGGAAACAATAAACGTGATTTTATTTTATTTTATTTTATTTATTACACTGTGGAATAAGGCAATAGTTGGTTTTAGTCCTACTTTTCTTCCCCGTCATTATGGTACAATACGAAAAGTGTCAGTATGTAAATATACATCTGTAGTTAATTAACATAGTAACAAATTAGTTTTGTAACTAATTTGTAACTAATTGGTACATATCCAATATTCATCAGCGGCAAACTACTAGCTTTGAGAAAATAAAAAACTAAAAATTTGCTTGATTTTAACCCCCCACGCCTTCGTCTATGCATCTCTGTGTGTCCAACACAACAATAAAGTCGTCTACCATTTGATGTTACGTTTTAAATACCACGAAAACGCTTTAATTCTATAATGAGTGCCATGTGCGAGAAACCGCGTTATGCAACGTGAATGCACTGCGAAATTATGCGAATGAAGAGTTCAATTCTCTAGGCGGGTGAAATATTTATATGGTAGCCGCCAGACCCAAGTAGAAGATGTAGAGAATCTCGACGAGCTTATTAAATTAAAGACGATTCTATAATTGACTGTAATATATTGGCAATAGATAGCTCATAACAGAAGTATTGCCATTAATCGATAAATAGTGGTGGTTTCTTATGGAAGTGCAATTCAAAAGTGAACGTCCTTTTTGACCTCTGTTTTTTCGTACAAAATGTTCGTTAAATACGTAGGAGGGATGAAGTAACATATATGTGGTGTTAGTTCATTGGTAATGTGCCTTTCACGAGAGTTTAGTTACTGGTTCGAAAATTACATTAAGTTAAATTACTTAAATTCTGTTGCGTTCACAACACGTACATTTATTTCTCTCATGAGTTTGGGTGTCATTTCTGGTGTTCTATGTATGTGTCCATGGCACTCGCGATTCCCGCCCGAGTTTCCCTAGTGCGGGGCTATGACTGTATGCGTCAAAAATGTGTGTGTCCGTACGTGGTGCGTGGAGGGCGTGCATACGTACCAGTCGCGCTATTACTTTTATCACAGATTACTAAACAGTTACCACGTAACAGATACGTCACTCTCATGCAAAATCGAAAATTTCTCCTCTATTAAGTCAGCCTACTAAGTCTGACTAATGACACCAAGTGCTCACTACGAGGAACAAGGAACCTAAGCACGCGCTCAGAGAGGTGAAAATAACGTTGCCTGCCGTGTGCAGTCGTGCGGAGCCGAATGTTCATAAATGAAAGATTTGTATGAGAGCTTGCGACGAAGTCGGCGCATTCAGCGGTAGGCACTTATCACATATCCTTGAGCGAGTAACGAAGCCCTGCTTTTGTATGGAGTTACCCTCCTTGTTTTATTACACCTATTATAATAGTGACGTTGATTTTATAAGTCTTTATTTAAATCCATTAGTCAAGTAATAGATAAGATCCATGCTCAAAAATGGATCGACTGTTGGTTGTGAATACAGTTTAGTGCACAGTAATGCGCCTTCGATCAACTGCCCTATGAATTATATCGGTTAATTGGTTCAGTTTGGGACATAAATTTGTCTGAAACTTATCGCTTGTCAATTAACCTCTCATAACGGGTTCAATACGAGTAATAAATGAATTATCAGAGTATCAATATTCCTCTAGTTTGAATTTTACCCATATATAAAAAAGTATTACAAACGACAAAATGTTTTAATGCTCTAATAAAACTCGTTTTAATGGTATGGTATGGTGTGATGGGCTGTCCGGGCGGTCCGCAATTCGACGTCAAGGTGCCTATTTTCCGTATGAGACTCATTTTTCAAAAACAAATTTTCTCTGATAATTAGCGGATATGTGTACGATAATTATCAATGCATTCATTATTTTGTCTCTTTAAATATTGCCTAATAATGATAAACAGTGAGAAAAGAATATGAACACGAAGAAAAATCGTCGGAAAAAGGATTTGGCTTGGTTTTTGTGGCTTGGTGTTATACTCGATGGTAGCGAATTTTATTATTATTTTTGGCAAATGATTTCTTCTTCTCAATTAAAAGGAGACGCATGAGTAGAGTCGAAACAAAAAGGCTGTACGAATTATAATTAAGAGAGCTTCTCAAGAATTTTTATATAAGGAATAAATATTTTAGTGGTTGATTTTGTTATGCTACAATTGAAGGCGTTTTCCTCTCTCAATATACTTTAAGCAATGCGCACGGATTTTTAATATCTCCTGTGTTAAGTCCCGTACACGGTCCTAAACCGAAACCAGTTTTTATCTACCTGGATTCAAGGTTATATAAGCTTCAAATCAAGAGTAGTAGTCAAGATCGTGAATGTAGGCTGGTGAAGATGTACATAGCCCATTTCATATGTTTCACTACAAAAGCTATCCACATTGAACTGGTTGGTGATTTGACAAGCAACAATTATTTATGAGGATTGCGCAGATTCATTGTGCGTAGGGGGAAACCCAAATCCATATATTCCAACATAGGTCTATCATTTGTTGGAGCTTACAACAACGTACCAAATTTTTTTAAAGTAATTGTGATTCGCTGTTATCAGAGGCTGCCGATGAAGAAATAAATTTCTGTTTTATTCCAGCTTATTCGACACATTGCGGAGGTTTATGAGAGGTCGGTGTGAAGTCTACCAAATATCGTTTACAAAGAGTGTTGGGTAATTATAACTTAACTTTTAAAGAGCTTTATACAGCACTTGTCCAAATTGAAGCTAATTCACGACCACTTACCCCTCTCTCTAGTGATCCAGAAGAACTAATGCCATTCGTTTATTCCCAGTACTTCCATGTACTCAGCTCCATGGAGAACAATTGTAACCTTAACATGTCATAATTGACACCAGGACATTTCATCATCGGTAGACCGCTCACTTTCTTACCAAGCCAGGATTTTCAAGATGTGCCAAACAATTGCTTGAATCGTTTCCATCAAATTCCAAAACTTCGACAACATTTTTGGTGCAGATAGAGCAAAGAATATGACTCAGAGCTTCAACTGAGGATTAAACGGCGTATTTGTAAAGACGCATTGAAGATGAACGCTCACGTAATTATAAAGGAGGACAATCTACCACCGTCAAAATGGAAATTGGGTCGAATTTTAGCTGTGTTTCCTGGCACTGATGGCGTCAATAGAGTGGCCGATACTTCTACATAAAGTATAAGATTTTATTATATATGTATATATATACTTTTCAAATATTTTATTACTGGTTGAAAAGCAAGCTTTCAACAGCCGGAAAAATGTTTATGCATGAAGATTTATTTTTATAAATAGCGCCTAAAGTTTATAAGGAACAATTATTTTAAAAGTTGATTTTGCCATACTTCAATTGAAAGCGGTTTTCTCTCAATATACTTCAAGCAGTGAGCACCGATTTTTATTATACCCTGTGTTAAGTCTCATATAGTGGGGATGTATGACTAGGGGATGAATCCGATTTTGCGCACTTTCCGGTAACCGATGTCAATAAAACTTGGCAAATAGATGTAATTTCATGAACTTTTGAGATCGGTTTTTTTAGTACTCTGTACTGAGATTATTTTGATTAATAGTTCTTCATTCGCTACATAATTATTTATTACAAAGTACTACTAATAAGTAAATAATAATTTTAGTGGCAGTAGAGCTCCTTGTGATAGAGTTCGTCCAGGGAAGTACTGCCACCTTATCTATTTCTGCCGCCAATCAGAAGCAAGCACCCGCGTATGCCGACCGTAGTAATGTCAGCATTGCTACGTTCTAGCCACGGTAGCAGTGGTACGTATAATAGGTGACGATGACGATGATAAATACTCGAATAAAATATTTATACTACATAAATACAGACGCGTTAATAAAAATACGTGCTCAATAATAAATTTGCTTTTCTTTCACCTATCTCCGTAGTACGTCAGTAACGCATGTCAGTAACTATTAAAATGCCAAACGTACGCATCAAAACGCTTACAAAGCGCGTTGGTGACACGTTATGAAGATATATAGGTAAGTCCACAACGTGCAAATGTGGATCAAACATAGTCACCGAAATGTGGCCAGGGCAGGGGTACGGTCGGTCTGGAGGGAGGGAATGTTGACCGTTCTATTACGTAACGTTTTTTCGTTTCTCTAAGACAGTTTTAGTAGCGAGATTTATTATGTCCGACTTTCCTGTTTGTTTCGTACATCGAAATGTAATAATTAAAACAACGAAATTGTTTCTGTACTTTGGATATTTAATGCATTTAATGCACAAATAATAGCGGTGGTGTAATACCTAGTGGAACAACTTTTGCATCTCAATTTTTTTTGTGGGCAAACTCTGGATGCCCGATGATGGAAGGCGACAGCGACGGGGACGGCCAAGACGGCGTCGGCGGGACAACCTTGACAGGTTTTTTGTAAGAGTGTTAGGAAATTTCCATAGACAAGGAGCAGTGAAGGATTTTGGGGAAGACTTTTACCCAGCAGTGAACACGACAGGGCAATAAAAAAAATTGAGTTAGTAAAAAAATTGAATAAAATATCAAGTTTTGATTGCCTCGAATGTTCTCGAAAGTGTCGTTTTTCCCGGTATTTTCTAGACCGCACCTAGTCTCGATATTTTCCTGAGACGCGGAAATGCAACGATACCGAATACCCTAGTACGCACATGACAAAAGAATATAGGGACATTCTTACACGTATTTTTCCTTTCAGGTAAACGAGCCAAAGCGGTTCCGCCTCAAAGGCCTTCCAAAGAAGGCTTTCGTAGGGACGAGGATCCAACACGTAAAGGGTCCTTCGAGAATTTTATTGTTGTTAGGGATACACAATACACAATATTGTTAGTATTATTATGATAAAGTAGTTATCGTAAACGGTAACAAGATGGTAAACAAGAAGTATTTACCAATTTAACTGAAGCCCTAAATATTGTTGTTAATAAATTGGCTTCTTACATATTATTCAGTGAGCATACAGAATACACGAAGCATGAAATACTTCCGAGAAAAGAATATAAGCATATTATAATAAGACAAGTATGGTAACTCCATATAAACGTAGCAGCGTGGCTTGTATGTGTACACGTGAGTCACGCGAAGTCTACAGACACACACATTCGCATAATCTCGCGAGGCACTCGCGGTGCATAGCGCGGGTCTTCCCACGCGCCATGCATTTAAAAATTAAAGCATTCACTCAGTGTTTAAAAAATGACATCAAATAGTAGACGTCTTTATTTTTGTGTATGTTTGAACAAGAGTGCCTCAAATTCAGAATTGTTCAGCATTTCATTTTTATTTTACCTGGT
>NW_020653731.1:9566367-9570588 GCF_003589595.1 Hyposmocoma kahamanoa
ATAATAAATACAATATTATTATTATTTCATAATCATACTCTCATAATTGAGATACCAATCCGCAGTGCTGGTATAAAAATATCAACTCGTGCTACATTTAACTAAGGTTATTTCACATCACGAGAATACTGTGATGAACACCTTGATTTTATAAAATTATGTTTGCAACCTGTACTTACAACTAAAATAGTAATGTGACAACCCTGGGATTCGATTGAAGTGTAGGCATTTATGCGTCGAACGGGTAATTGCCTTACTTGTCTTATCATACTATGACATATGCCATACCGTGGTAAGATACGTGTAAGTAATTGATGTTATACTCATACGGAAATGCGCACGCATGCACGTTCAAAGCCCCATACGAATTCTAATGTATAAAAATAAATTCATGTGGGGCTTTTAACGTATATACTAGTATAATATACTAGTACACTTAATCAATTACATAATAAAATATCGTCACGTCATCTCGGTGGGGTACACAGAAACCTTTTAGTTAATATGAACCTGGTAGTTATTTCTTTTTTTTGCATTCGCATTGGGAACAGTTGTATATCCTTTACAGTTCTCATTCTCTTCAAGTTAGTGATGCCATGTTAATTTTTTTTATTAGCGTCAGCGGTTTAAAATTGTCTTTTTTTGGTTAAAGTGCTAATACTTTTGCAGACTATACAAAATCATAAAAAGAGCCATTCCGTATATTGCATAATATATTATTTAAAAAAAGTCGATACAAAATTTTTATCTAATACTAATACAGATCTCGGCACTATAAAATACGTAAATTATAAGTACTTCTACCTAGAAGCTCGACCGTATAAAAACCCGATTAAATTTTGAATTATTGCAATTTCTCTAAAGCAATAAAATTGCGAAATTCCAAATTCAATTAACAAACTCCAGAATCTATTACATGACAGAATTGCAAGCGTAGCCTACGAATTTACGAGGGATCGTTTGACCGTTTCATATTTCAGACGAGACGTGATCACTTCACTACGACGCCGAAACGTAGACGTAGAGTTGTCAGATGTGGCACAGTTATTCAATTAACTACTTACAACATGACAGTGTTGCGAGGGTAGGTTATAAATTTACGAGATGCCGTTTCATATTTCAGAAAAGACGTGATCATTTTTATTACGACGCCGATACGAAGATATAAATCTGTCAGTTGGGAATAGATAATTGACTAGCTACAACACGCTAATGTTGCGAGCGTAAGCTATAAATTTACGAGGCTTCATATTGTATCTTAGAGGAGGCGTGATCACATCACTGCGACACACCAATACCTTCGTGGATATAACGTAACTGGATGTGGTATGGAAAAACAATTAACTGGCCATAGTTCGATCATGTTGCGAGTGAAGGTGTTAAATTTGAGAGGCTCCACGTATATTTAACAGAAGACGTGATCGTTAAAAAGATGCTAGCTGGTTAGGTATCGGAAATTGTTAGCGGCGGCGTTTCAATTAAGGTACAATTTATTATTTAGTAATTTTTACAGCATCCATGTCGGTATGATCATTATTAATTGATATTGCCGCTTTAATAAATACTTGTATGTATGTCATTTCTAGTAAAGCTGAATTACTAAACCTCACAAATTTTGGATTCCGAGCTAGTAATTTAGAATCAAAAAATTGCTCGCAAGAAATATATCTATAATATACCTATAATTTAACTGCCTTCATAGCCGAATGGTTACCATTCCGGACTGCCACGCAGAGGTATCGGATTCGATTCCCGGGCAGGGAGAAATATTTGTATGGCCTACATTTATTTCTCTCGCAAGTTTGGGTGTAATTTGTGGTTGTCTATGTGTGTGTCTATGGCAGCCGCGATACAGGGTTTCCCTAGTATGGGGTTATGAGTGCGTGCACGTTATATCAATTGCACAAGGCAGTTTGCAAAATAATGATAGCGAACATAGTACGCTTTAAGTAGATCTTTATTTGTTACATCTAGTAACAGCTGTAATTCATGGTAAAGCATATTAGTGACAATGTAGCTGGTTTCAGACGGGAAATTGCTTGCTAGTTTCAATTGCTCCGGCCGGGCTAGTATTCAGGAGAACGAGGTTGTTAAGTTAACCCAGTACTCGGCAAATGGAATTTTTAGTACCCATTACGAGTAGACCATCGTGTAAGAATAGATGTTTGATATTTTAATGTGTCATAACGGGACGCTTGAAAGGAGCCTTTGCAACGATGTTTCATGCGTGCTCTCTGTACGTTGTCACAAACTGTATACCAATCGGCGAGTACCTTTACGTCGATTGGAAAATCCGTTCATCACTATGGCCATAATGCAGTACATGCCATCGATATGATAAGAAGAAGACGTAAGTATCATACAATAATGTTATCTGAATATTGTGGTGTCTAGGTTTAGTACCCGAAACCGAATTTTAATGTGTTCAATTCTTTACGACGCGTCGGTGGCCCAACGATTTGCATTGTGGGCAATGGATGAGGATGTCCCGGGCTTGATTCCTGGTGAAAACAATTTGGGAAATGAACGTTTCAAAATTGATTCTGGTGCTCATAGCACAGGGAATTCCCTAGTAGGTCAATAATTGGTGTGGTTGGCTGGCACATTATTATCATTACCTATCATCATCGTTATAAAAGTTTTTAGAACATTTTTTATAACCAGATAAAATATAATATAATTTTTATTTCAAGACCTTTCTAAATTTTGTTAGAGATACATTTAGTTCATCCTTTATTATGAAATCAATTAATGAAAAAGTAGAAATAAATTTGCTTTTACGAGTGCACGAAAAAGGGTGCTTAGTAGTTTGTATTTTGTGAATAAAATGTAGTTTTCGCAGACAAATGTACTTTCAGTCTTGTAACATACAGTATTCTTTACAATTTTAGTAGCAGTAGAGTTCCTTGTGAAAGAGTTCGTCCAGGGAAGTACTGCCACCTTCGTGCCTATTTCTGCTGCCAAGCAGTAATGTGAGCATGCGTTCCGGCTTTGAAGGGTAAAAAAAAGGGTAGGGTAGGGGTGCTGGTGAAATTACAGGCTCATGGGATTGGTCAACTTATGTCTTGGGGGGGACGAGCGCAGTGGCAGTGCCCCGCAGATCTTTGCGATTTAAAGCTCCGAGTAGCACTGCAACGTTATGGACAGGCGTGTCGCTTAGCATGAGGCGCACGACTTTGTTCGTCCTGTCACTTAATATTATAAATAAAAAAAATACATGATATACAACCCGATAGCACGGTGATATCCCACAGTGTTTTGGTTTTCACATATGTTTATTTTGTCTTATAATCCTAAGCCCGGCTACATGGTTGAACTGGCGGTAAAGCTTCACAATGTAAACAGGTCTCAAAACTCATAACTTTGACGGTGTATGCATGACTATATTTGCGCATGGCTTAGAGCATTTAACCAAGCAGACGCAACACGAATTCTAATTTCTAAAATTAAAAAGTCTGCCACTTTAGAGAGGAAGGGGCAAGCACACAAATAAAATTCTAATTACTAATGCATTTCTCGATCATGTCGCTGTGTACGCACACTAGTATGAAATTAGGCAACACTAGCGTGACTTTATGTACGCAGTCTCTTTCACAGACAAGAACGTTTAACTTTTAGCAGCGATGCAAATGCGCGATTGCATCTCTACACTTGCGGTATAAAAGCGATTGCATCAATACAATCACGCGTTGGTATGGATGCAGTCGCGTGTTTGCATCGCTGCTAAAAATCGCCGCGTGTTGGTTACACACTCCTATAACTTTGACAGAGGGGTTGGCATATCGATGGCGTGTCCAGTTGGTTTAATACTCTAAGGCGCAAGGGCAAGGCACGGATCCAGATCGCTGAAATATACGGGCTAATCTCTGCGATGATAGATTACGCTACGGTCACTTTACCGATCAGACCTATCACTTTACCAACTTACTAACTACGCCTAATATTGCAAGTTAGTTTTGATAGTGATTGTCTATCGAAAGTTAACGAATTTTGGCCATTCACATTTTGAAAACAAAACACTGGGCAGTTAGGAACGAAGGACTGAAAGAGCCTATATTATATTATACAGGGTACTAATTTGTAAAATACTAACAACTTCCCAGGACCTTATGACTAATATCACAAAAAAAAAAAAACAAAAAAAATAATATCACAAATAACAAATTTTGGTCAAAGAAAGATCGATAAATCCGATGTAAAACACAGGTCGCGAGGAGGACG
>NW_020653731.1:9570988-9597792 GCF_003589595.1 Hyposmocoma kahamanoa
TAACTGGTAATGGGCCGAGCCGTCCCAAAGGCAGCAGTACTCCAAACATGATCGAACTTGTGCTTTGTACAGATTTAAAAGCTGTTACAAAATATATCCACTTACCAGTATCAAATCTGGGTCTGCTGGGCAGTCGACTGGGCAAGTCCTGGTTCTCCACATGATCGAACGTCCGGAACCCAAGAGCAAACTCTGCGTATGGACTTATCTCGAACATTTCTGTAGACAAATAGAAAGGATCATTCAAATTCAAATGACGCTTGGATGATTTTGTATCCGTTCACAACTTGAACGTAAAAATGATAAAAACATACTACAAATATGTAGCTTCTTCTTATTAAAGAGCTAGGCTCTTGTCGGTGGAGTAATCGCCAATCATCTCTGTTTAGCGCTTTAGTTTTCTTTTCCTTTATCTGATCTAAATAACTTCGTCTCGGTCTTTCTCTGCCTCTCTTTCCTTCGACCTTCCCTTCTATTATGTTTCTAAAAAACCTGTCGTGACGCACTAGATGACCAAAGCTTTTTCCCCTTCGGTTCTACAAATATGTTACTTTTAGTAATATGGCCGAAAAAGTAGACACAGTACTTAGGTTCAATTCACATTGCCGCTGAACACAATGGACGCGAATTTTTGAAACAAAATTGTATATAAGTAGCATAATAAACTGTAAAAACTGGATACGATACGGTAGCTACGGGAATTCCAGAGGAATAGAATTTACTAGAAGACGCGCGATCTGTTTTTTGGAGTTTTTAATTTGCACGTTACACAATTTGACATAAAGTTCGTTATGCTGTGATTAAAAAATACGCTTCTGTTCCATTCCACGGTTATGTAAATTAAAACTTCAAAATATCTACATCGCCTGGTGCTTCTAGAAAAAGCTCCAGAGACAAGTATAAATCATCTACACTGAAAATTATGGAGTTTAATCAAATTATCTAGCCTATCAGGGTTGGTGCAATCAGTCATAACATAACTCCACCTGAGACATAAGTTCGCAAGTCTCATGTGCCTGTAATTTCACCAACACCACTACCCTTCAAAACCGAAACGCAGTATTCCTCGTATTACTGTTTGGCGGCAGAAATAGGTAAGGTAGCAGTATGTCTCTGAATGAACTCTTTCACAAAGAACTCTACTGCTACTAAACTGGTTACTGCAATCATTGCGGTTCATAGGCTCTGAATGGCAAGCATTATAGTGTATGCCATCGATACGATAAGATAAAGAATAGGCATTTAACATGTTGCTAGGAAACAAGATGATCATCTAAATTTTAAACATTTGGTTTTTTCCAAACATATTGTTTTATCAGTGTAAATTTCTATTTTCAAGGTTTACCAAAAACTTCTTTCGGAGCAATACTTACCGTTCTTACTATTCTTCCTAGTGTGTATAGGTGATGTATAGATCCTCTGCGCGTGCACGTATCGCTCTTTGTGTTCCGAATGTGAGGCCACACTTTCGTTTCTCGATTTCACTTCATCTGCGATCGAGTGGCGATATTGCGACGCGTAACTTTGCCTGTTGGTATTAAGTGTTTGCTATTGGTATATATTTTTGCAAAACACAAATATAATATTATAATAAACAAGTAAAACGTAGCAGCTCGGCTTGTATGTGTGCACGCCCGCCGCGCGCTATACACGTACAGAGACCAGCGTCGAATGGACGAACTACTTTACTGAACAGTTCACGTCCAATCGACGTTCTACGGTCTACCGTTCTTCGATTAACTAGTTTAATTCGTTAATTATAGTAGCATTGGTAGACGGCTAAACGAATAGTCCACGCGTTAATCAAGGCTCTACGCGAACTTAGTCGAATTATACGTAGACTTCCATAAACAAATTATTTTGAACTTTCCAAAAAAGCCCAACGTCTTGGGGTTTTTTATTTCCGGATTTGGATCCGGAAAAAAATAGTTTAAATTCCGTTACAATAGTTCAAATTCTCAATACCTACTTAGTTGATTCAATTTACCGTTTCTTCGTCTTCTTTCTTCTTCTTCTTTAATCGTCCATAAAACGAAAATCAACCTAAGTTGACTGATCGATTATTTGACGAATTTAACTATTTGACTAGTTGACCGTCGACGACGGACGGTGACGTTTCGTTAATGGAAAATGCGTCGACGACCCATCTCTAGTATACGGACACAGACATCTGCACAATCTCACGAGGCACTTGCGTTGCATAACGCGGGTCGTCTCACGCGCCTTTCATTATAGAATTGAAGCATTCTTTCGGTGTTTAAAAAATGACATCAAAGAGTGGAGGTGTTTATTGTTGTGTTTATGATTGTTTGAATGCGAGGGCCTAAATTCGGAACTGTGTAACATTTTATTATCATTTTTTTATTTGTATTTAGTACCTCATTTGACAAAGGTTATTTCAATATAACACGAGAATACTGTGATGAATTACCTTATTACACTTAGTAAAACTGCAATAATAATGTGACAACCCTACGCTCCGAACAGGAGGAAGTTGCATTTCTTGTCTTATTATAATTATACGATACAAACGAAAAAAAAAATAGTGTTCTTACTCACTAGGATAATGCCTCGCTACAAAGAAGATATCACACAAATTTCTATACAGTCAATCTCCTAAGTAACTATGCATTGGAAAGGGGTTTTTGATATAAGAATCTTAGTTATAGGCCTCAATGGTCCAACGTTTTGCACCGTGGCTACTGGTGCAGGAGACTGGTCCCGGTAGGGCTAATTTTGGAAATATTTTCTTTTTATAAAATTTTTATTTCATTTATTTTGAATTAAAATACGCCTTATAAACAAATATGATATTCTAGCCGACCAAGTTTTTAAAGTTCGAGTTAGATCGCAGTAACTTCACAAAAAATAATGTAATACTTTTTAGGTAAATAGATTTCTCACAGATGGCGTTACGGCAAAAAAGTCGTTAAAAACCAAAAACAAAGATTTGCAACATAGAAAAATTCGTAAGGTCGATAGTTCGTTCCGTGGCTTAGTTGGCATAGTGTCTGATACGGTTTGCTGGATGACGTTGGCTCGAATCCAGCTGGATCAAAGGACTCTTTTGTAAGTGTTCGATCTTTGTGTTAATAATTATAACAAACTAGTGGAGTAATTTCAGGTCAAACATCGTGACATTCAATAATCTTAAAAATTGAAATCAATTTTTTTCGGATCTAAGTCGGTCACGGCTGACCGAGACACTAAAGTTATCAACCAGTTACGTCTCAAGGGGTCTACAGACCGAACCCGACCAGGTTGGAACGGTCTCGACGGCCTTGTTTCTTTTGTTTGTTATGGATATTTGAAATAAATATTAGGAAAGTGAAGACATTTAATTACAAAAGTAACCCCTAGAGCTTACTGCTTATTCTTCTCAAGGAAATTTGACTTACGAAAGAATAGGAGAGTTTAATCAATGTAATGAAGATTGAAAATGTGTGTGATGTGAGTTTAAGTTTGAAAATTTGAGGTAGGTATTTTCTAAGTATTATCGATTTGGAGTGACAATTCAACATAATCGCGGTTAATTTTGGAAATGAAAGTAATAACTATTCAAAAGTATTACAGGTTGTTAAAATCATCTCTTTAATATTTTACGGATAGTTTCACAACTTTATTAAACTGTACGTAATCAGTCTTTCTGGGTCAGGGTCTTACATCATACATCAAGAGAGCCCATCAATCACTGTTGGCTCAATTTAATAGATGGATGGAGTTTTTAAGCACAGCTGTATTATAGGGATGAATACTTTGAGACAATTTTCAAAGGCTTTTGAAAGACAGAAATTTTGAAGTTATAAAAATAACGTTGCCAGACTGTAGGCCGTGATTAAAGAAAATAAGTGTAGCAACATTTATTATTGAATATTGATATTTTAATTTATCCTCATAGATCGTGAAAAACAAATACGTAATGCAGATGTTATTTATGTATATTTTTTTTAACAATTGTGGGTGTTATGTTATGATAGAGGTTAACTGCCTCCGTGGCCAAACGGTTACCATGCCGGACTGCCACGCAGTGGTCCCAGGTTTGATTCCCGGGCCGGGATAAATGTTTGTGTGGCCTACATTTATTTCTCTCGTGAGTTTGGGTGTAATTTGTGGATGTCTATGTGTGTGTCCACGGCACCCGCGACACAGGGTTTCCCTAGTGCGGGGATATGTTGAGTGTCTGCGTTATTATTATTATTTAGTTTTTAATCAAGCATAATTAGCACGCGCCACTGACCCATCGCCGAAATAGACCGTAGACCGTAGACCTTGAGTACGATCACGACGCGTGGGCAGAGGGCTAAGCTGAGGCGCGGGGAATGTTACAATAGTATCGGCGGTGTGTTACGTGTAGTAAAATCGTGGCCGTTTTTTTTTGATAAAGTTGTGAGGTCATATCTGAACATTTTAGTACTGGGTACTAAACTAAAAATAAAAACAAACGTATTTTATATTTTCATCAACGATCCTAATATTTAAATTTAGCTAGTGATAAAAATCACCCTGTATAACGAGTGTTGATGAATGAATCTTTACACAGTCGCAGTAAAAACATCATTACATTGTTTGCTCACATTTGGGCTAAGGATAATGATAGTTTTCCACTAATGAGTTGTTACGAGACGAGGCGAGACGAGAATAGAAATCTCGCCGGCCTGTTTCACCAAAAATTGCCATTAATAGCACGCGCGAGCCATTGCGATCTCGTGCGAGCTCGCGCGGTGATTGTGGATAGTAAAGATTTAGTGCTGTTCAGTTCAGCGATAAATACGCGGCTGAAGTAACATGACCTGTAAATTATTATTATTATTAAATATATTAACGGAAGAAAAATCAGATGAAACCATCTTTTTTTAAATCTCAAATCGTACGTACCCCACAATCTCGCGATTTTTGTTGAATGTGATGGTGAATGTTGATGAACACGCGCGAGCTCACGCAAGACCGTGCGAGCACTCGCGAGAATGCGCGAGCTCGCGCGAGAAACCGTGTTCCGTTAAAGAGTATAATACTCTATATAGGCAGCAATACGGTTCAGTATTACAGCAGCAAATATTTCAATTCTCGCTTGACCCATACTCGTGAGTCCAGACCATTTCCACCGAAGATGGGCTAGGAGAGAATTGACATTTTGTTATATAAATTTCAATACTCGTCTCGCCTAGCCGGTGGAAAATCACCTTAATATTAGTTGATTGTTCTACCAATTTCAATAGAATGCGCACACTATTTTAGAAACTGACTAATTTCCATATAAAATTTCATGGTATATTTTGAGGTACCATCTAGTGGCATAACACCGAACAACGTAGTTAAGACTATCATGTGCCGGGCGAAGCCGTTAAAATTACATACACGGTTCAATGTGGCACTGCCCGTTCTTCCGAAAGTGTTTGGGCGTCTCCTCTGCATTTGACGCCTAAAAAGGACAACACCTGGCGTCCATGTGACGATTACCGCGCTTTAAACGCTAGGACAATCCCGGACTGATATCCTGTTAGGCACATCAATGACTTCGCCAATAGCCTCGCTGGTGCTATTGTTTTTAGCACTATAAACCTTATGAAGGCATAACATCAGATTCCCGTTTTTAAGAACGACATTTCGAAAACAGCCATCTTTACCCCGTTTGGCCTCTTCAAATTTCCTTTTATGACCTTCGGCTAACGAAACGCTGGTTAAACTTTCCAACGTATTATCGATGAGGTCACACGGGGTCTCGATTTCTGTTTTCCGTACGTAGACGACGTCTTAGTTTTCTCTTGGGATGCTGCTACTTACAAGGATTATTTGCGCCTTCTTTTAGAGCGTTTCCAGAAACACGGGCTGGTCATAAACCCCTCGAAATGCGTTCTTGGTGCCAACGAGGTTGTTTTCTTAGGCAATTTGATCAATGCACTAGGGCACTCGCCCTCCTAAAGACAGGGTTCAACATCTGATGGGTTTTCCACCACCTGAAACTGTACATGGCATGAGGCGATTCCTTGGAATGATAAATTATTATCGCCGATTTATCCCTCACGCCGCTCAATACCAGGCGCCTTTAATCGATGCTCTTGTCTCTACCAACAGTAAGGGAGCCAAACCCTTCCTTGGTCTCCGGAATTGCTCGAGAAATTTGAGGCGTGTAAGAAGAGTTTGGCTGATGCGACTTTACTACAACATCCTGTTAGAGATGTTCCGCTGGGTCTTATTACTGACGCCTCATACGTACACGTCGGCCCTTGCTTGCAGCAACAAATTGGTGGACAATGGTTTCCTCTTGCATTCTTTAGCAAGAAGCTGACGCCTCAGCAGTCTCAGTGGCCCACCTACCATAGAAAACTCTTGGCGGTGTACGAAAGCGCACAGCATTTCCGTTACATCGTCGAGGTCCAGCACGCCACTATTTTTACAGACCACAAACCGTTGCTGTACGCCTTCTTACAGCGCCGAGAGAAGCTCGCTCCGGCACAACTCAATCGGTTCTCCTTTATAAGTCAGTTTACGACTGACATAAAACACATCAAAGGCGATGACAACGATGTGGCTGATACCATGTCTAGGATTAACGCTATCACCCTGGAGCAGGAATACGAGGACCTTCCATTTCCATTTCCATTAATACGAGGATCCAAGTCACAAAAGTCGGATGAAGAACTCCTAAGACCTTTGGAGAATAATTCTACCAGCCTCCAACTTACCAAAGTTATAATCCTTGGCACCGATCTCTCTTTAATCTGTGATCTTTCAACAAGCAAGCCTCGGCCCTATGTCACTCCCGAATTTCGCCGAGCTATTTTCGATAAGCTCCATAATTTGAGCCATTCCGGATCTCTTACATGCCACGGTAACTCCTGGGTCCATGCCCTTCCTTTCGTGCTATTGGGTATGAGGTCGGCTTTTAAAGAGGACCTTAAAGCAACCGCTTCGCCGCGCTTTACGGCGAAACCTTGCGCCTCCCTGGTGACTTGTTGGTACCTGCACCCGGACCTGACAGAATCGAAGACGCGACTGATCTAGTTGTCCGACTACGCCGTCACATGTCGAACATTCGACCTGTCGGCACGTCTTGTCACACACAACCCACGTCTTTTATCTTTAAGGACCTGTCTCACGCCTCTCACGTATTTCTACGGGACGACGCTGTTCGGCATCCATTACAGCTCCCATACACGGGACCGTACTCAGTTCTTAATCGTTCTGAGGATGATAAAACCATTACTATCGATTTTAAGGGAAAACCAGTCATAGTAAGTGTCGACAGACTCAAACCTGCTTTTATTGAGCAACCATTAACTAACCCATACACTATTAGGACTAAAGAGACTACTCCAGATTAGACAGACCAACACCAGCCTCCTGTAACTGATGCATCACCTCAACCAGAGTTTTCTGCAGCGATTAAGAAATCTCCTGGATTTTCAGCCTCTGCAAACCCATACGTCTCTCGATCCGGTAGGTGTGTAAAGTTTAAAATTTGGTGATTTTACCTTTCTCCGTGGGGGATGGTGTGGCGGGCGAAGCCGTTAAATAACGCAGTTTGCGCGCCTTTTTTGTCTTTGTTTTTTCTTCACTTTGATAGATATGTTCTCTACTTGAATTGTTGTGAATTATAATTAAGTTGTCGAATAAAAGTAATATAAAAGTCAGCCTTCTATTCATGAATGTTAACCTAAACCCACAATCATATAAAACAACAAAGACTCACCGATGTCTTCTGAGCAATATGCAAATGAAGGCCATCAAACAAATGACGAGCAGGATGGAGCTGCAGATAATCACCAGCATGTTCAGGTCAAAAAGTTCTGACGGCGGACCGATTTCCTCTGTACCGACAAAAGATGAATATATAAGTTAGTTTGTCAACACTTTAATAATTGTGATTGAAATGTATCTGAGTACACTGGTTTGTTGCTAGGGGATGGCACTGAATAAGATATGCTATTAAATATTCTGTGTTGTAAATGTTCGACGACGATTCTTATTAAGATATAACTGTAGGCAGGGCTAGAGATTGAAATGACCATATACGTGTAACACTTGAATTAAAATACGAAATATAATATACTTTCATTTAGTACCAGTAGAGTTTCTTGTGAAAAAGTTTATCTAAGGGAGTGCTGCCATCATACCTATTTCTACCGCCAAGCAAAAGCAAGCACCTCAGTATCAATGTGAGCATTACTGCGTTTCAGTTTTGAAGGATAAAGACACTAGTGGCACTACAGGTATACAGGTCTCGTAAATTTTATGTCATACGGTGACGGGAACTGTGACAGTGCGTCTCAGATCTTTGCGATTTAAAGCTTTAAGTGGCACTGCAATTGGTACAGATAGATGTCCCGCTTACCACTATCTGATATCATAAATAAAGGAGTGTCGACAGTATATAGTACATAATATGGTTTTTTGAGCTCACTTATTTAAAACTAATACACAATCATTACCGGAAGAAGTCGGCGTTTTTATTAAACAGAATACGTGGCAGCAGCAACGGCCTATTGAAGACTGTCACGAAGGGGAATAAGTGCCCGTTATGCGGCATGTAATAACAACCACAAAATCCGTAGTAGAATTTAAGTACTAACCTAATTATAAACTATTCTTGTTAATAATACTTCATGGATCCCTGTTGTCCGTAATAAAGATTTATTATTGTTATTACCACTAACCGAACTCTATTTTCAATTACTACCAAAAATGTACTTTGTAATTGGTATTTCAAATATCTGACAGTAATGTGTTTTATGATTGACAATTTTGTTATGTATCGAGTTCTTAGGTTTTCGCGATTGTTACACATAGGAAATGAAACTATTTTTCCGGATTTAAATCGCGTATATTTGTTTTTTCAAACAAACCGACGTTTCGGGCCCTTTACAGGTTCCATGGTCACAGTTGACTGAGATGGTACAGTCTTCAACCAGTTATGTCTAATATTAATGCAAACCACCCTATTTTTTCACTATATTTACAATAGTTATTAATTAAATACCTCATTTTTAATTTTACAAAGAAAACATTCCAATTTACGCTACATTAAGTTTTACAAATTATTTTATTGAATGAATTTTTATTATGTTTAATTTATTATTAATTATTAATAGAAATTAGAATAAACTAAAACATATTAATTAGTACTGCACCACCATGACCATGGGATCTGTAAAGGGCCCGAAACGTCGGTTTGTTTGAAAAAACAAATATACGCGATTTAAATCCGGAAAAATTTTGTTATGTTTAATGGTTTTTTAAATAATAATAATGTAGTTCTACACAAACTTTGTTGTACAAAAATAAATCAAACAAAGAAAACACTACAAAATTATTTAAAATATCAATTACAAAATACTTTCCTTCCAGATATTTATAATACCAATTACAAAATACATTTTAGGTAGTAATTTTTGAACATATTTGTATTCTATCTGCCCAGCCCTGACTGTAGGAACATTATTAGGAAAAAATCTTTTTAATAAGTAAAATATATGGCAAAAATTACGCAGCAGAGAAGCCTGATCCTCAAATGACAGATGATGGAGTAAGGTTTCGTTGCTCCTGGAGTAAATTGTGACACGAAAGTTAATATAAGATGCGGTGGCAAAATATTTTAATAGGCGCCATTTATTCAGCGCTCTGTTTCAATTTGTTATACCGTCATCTCTTAATTTTTATAAAATTTCGTAAATAAATTACTGTCGTAATTGTTAATTTATCGTCACTCATTTATTTAGGTAGTTTATCAATTGACTATAATGTTGAAGATACAATTTAATGTCATGTGAGAAATAGTGACACGTATAGGCCATTCCCACGTTCGATGTCCTCAGCCTAAGTATCGTGGTCATTGTTTCTTCTAATTTTTTATACCCAATAATATTGAATTATGAATAACTAACGTATAATAGTAGGTGTGGAATCAACTTGATGATTTCAAATGTAATTTGCTCGTATGAAATAGATGTTACGAAACATCGATTTACATAAATTGATATGGCGTGCGATAGAATGGTAACAAGGATTGCCGATATTATTATATCTAAGTCAAAAACATACAGCGTCTAAGAAATACGTGACAATAATCTTTCATATTTTCCATATTTCGTGGAAACGACACGAGACGAGATGATAATTGAAATCTGGCCAGGATATGTCCACCAATTCAGTGCTGTTCACTTCGTCTAGCGATAAACGCGCGGTTTCAGTAACATATACCACAAATTATTGTTAATAAATAGGTTAACGGAAAAAGAACCAGATGAAGCCTTCTTTTTTCTTCCTCACGGGCTCGTGCGAGTAATCGTATTTTCGTTGCAGTGTATAATACTTATAATCAAGGCAGCAATACGGTTCAATATTCCATCAACAAATATTTCAATTCTCGCTTCGGCCATCCTCGTCAATCCAGACCATTTCCACCGAAGACGCAAGGAAAGAATTAAAATTTTGCCATACAAATTTCAATTCTCGTCTTGTCTTGCCTCGCCGGTGGAAAAGCACCTTTATATACAGAGCGTATGAGAGATTGGTAACAATGACCGCCCATATTGTCATAACTTAGTCTAGCACACAGAGCGTGTAAGAAACAGATCACAATAACCTGCTATATTGTTATACTCGTACGTACTTGAGTCTAACACACAGAGAGTGTCAGGGATTGGTAACCATGATCGCTCTTATAGTTAGTTATACCTAAGTCTAACACGCGCGGCGTGTAAGAAACAGCCCACAGTGATAGCCCATATTGTTATACTAAGTTAAACTCACAAAACATGAGAAATAATGTGCCTAAATTACCATACACATAACATTACTAATTCAAAGACAGAGTTAGAAGACCACAATGTTATTGTAGCGACCGGCGAGTAAAAGCATGAATGCAAAATAGTAAAACAGTTAGTGGCGGCAAACAGAGGACATTAAATCCCACAAATGTTCAATATTCAGAAGGTTTGTGGGAGACATAAATCTTTGAATACATTTGCAAGGGGAGTTGATGTTTCAAGGAAGCACTGATTTCTTGAGATTTCTGATTACGGTTACTTTGCATTTTTTTTACCTACGCATTAGTGTGATGTGTCACAGAGTTGATATACAAATCACCGGCACATTTAGCTGAACAAAAAACAAGTAATTTTACAAAATAGTAATTTTATACTTTGGTAAAAAAGAACATAAATAAAGTAGCAATTAAATTAACATTTTTTTTGACAGTCTTAACAAAGCATTTACGTGTAACTACGCTATAACTCACTATAACGGCATTTGTGGACCGATTTTGATGATTCTTTTTTATTGGAAAGAGGATACTTCGGTATTGCTCCTAATTAAGTTCGAAGAAAATTCGGTTTCGTCCGGTTTCGCGCACTTTCCGGTAACCGATTTCAATAAAACTTGACAAATAGATGTAATTCCATAAACTTTTGAGGTCGGTTTTTTTTAGTACTCTGTACTGAGAATATATTAAATAATATCTCAAAATGTACGAAAAAATGAAAAATAACAGACACAATTTACACCTAGTCGTCTGCCGCCTTTGGCAGACTATTTTGCCTTGTCGAAAGCGACGCACTCAGTCGTTTCGGCCGACTTCAGCTGCAAACTACCGACGTCTGACGACTCACTATTTACACCAAGTAGTTTGCCACCTTTGGCGAGCAAGCGAGGGTTACCTGGCGAATTGGTGTAAACGCGCCATTAGACAGCTAGCAAGTTTATGTTTTTGAGATTGTTTAATTGTTTAGAGATTGTTTTTATTTATAAAATAGGTGCCCTTTGCTCTTTATTGCTATGCCCTTAAAGGGTGTAATAGGGACCTATTATTTAAGACCTTAGTTAACTTAATGTGGAGCAATACATAGAATTGAAAATTACATTATAGCAAAGTAGCATTATTAGGTTTTTTTTATAATATCAAGTGACGGGACGAACTTTAAACAGAGCTTTAAATTGCAAAGATCTGAGGGGCAATGACAATGCGCCCGTCACCCTGAGACATAAGTTGAAAAATCCCCTGTGCCTGTAATTTCACCAGCACCCTTACCCTTCGAAAGCGGAACGCAGTAATGCTAACATTACTGCTTGGCGGCAGAAATAGGTAAGGTGGCAGTACTTCTCTGGACAAATTCTTTCACAAGGAGCTCTACTGCTACTAAAATTAGGTACCGACAATTTGAAAACAAGAAGCGTTTGATTACTTAAATTTCCCTATTATTATAATAAATTGAATACCTATTTTTAACAATGCTTATTCTGCTTAGTTATTTTATAGAGCTCTTTAATAATTATACATTTATTTAACTACTTTTACAAAATAAATTACGATGTTCCGAGAGAAATGTTTATCCAATATTGTTTATTCAAGAATTCATAAAATAGCATCGCCTCGACTCCCTCATCAAAACTTTTGTTATTAGAAATCTGACGAAGTCAGGGACTTGTCAAACTTTATATGATATTCTGACGGTTTAATAGACAATACTTCAACCATTTGCGGAAGAAGTGAGATGAAAATGCAGATAGGCCTTCGTTCAAAGAATATTTCCAATATCGTTTTAACAGGGTGAACAAAAGACCACTATTTGATATTTAAAGTTGGAAGAATTGATTGACTGGCATGATTTTAATCTCTGGCTATCAGTTTTTCAAAGGAAGAGACTAAAATCGTGTCATGAATATCGAAAATATTGACGCGATGTTGGGATCCTAAATCATAATTGAAAAGACAAGATGAAAACACTTGACAATGTTCTCAGAAATATTGAGAAAAACTTTTAGTATTGGATGAAATATTAACACATGTCTTATTGGTTGTGATAATGAAGCAGAAAAGAAAGCAGTTTAAAACTTACCTCCATCCGCAGTCTTGGTAGCGTAAGTATAAACATTAGAAGCCGTGCCTGCATCATTCACAGCAGTCACTCGAAGTTGATACCAGTTAGCCGGCGAGAGAGATCCAACGGCATAGGATGTCGGCATGGAACGGAGAGACGGTGATTGGTAGTGGCCTTCTATATACGACCAGCCCAGGTTTAGGTCAAGAGGCTAAAGAAAAAGAAGGTTTTGTTGAGATGTTATTAGAAGTTGAAATGAAACCTGTGAAAAAACATCTACGTTGACTCTTTGAGCGGCCCAATAGTAGTGTATTAAATTATACAGTAAAATCTGTGGCTTTTAATGAGTCATTTCTGATACGGTTCGCTGCATTTCATTCTAGAATGGTCTTAACTGTTATTAACAGTCTTAGGGCTATAGACCCTGACCAATGATAAAATATGTTTTATAGCAATCTTCTTTATTGTAATCGCAGGTACTTACCGCTCTATTCTCAGCCCTCAACCAAGTGTTAGAACCCAACAATTTATACTCAACATCCCATTTAGTGACGTCACAACCCCCATCGTCCCAGCCACTCAGCTGGACGTAGATGTGGGTTGCATTACTCCAGAGCCAGTCAGTTGATGTGGGAGACATTGGAGCTATGAGAAAAAAGACAAATAAGAACTATTTCAAAAGAATTAAAATAAATAAAAAATAAAAATCTGTACCTGACAAAATATTAATGGATTATGGGGATATTTGTGTACACAGGATGTTCCACGGCTATTGGACTTAGAAGGAAAGTACTTTAAATATTGTAGATAGGATAAAATGCTTCATGGAGACGTTATTCTATTTTTACGAACAAACAAGTTTTTTTAAATGATACCAAGTGACGGGATGTATGTACAAGTCGTGCGCCTGGTGGTAAGCGACACGCCTGTGCATAGCAGTTGAAGTGCCACTCAGAGCTTTAAATCGTAAAGATCTGACAGACACTAGTTGAGACATTAGTTGACACGTCTCATGTGACTAATTTTACCAACCCTTTTCCCTTCAAAACCGGAACACAGTAATGTTCACATTACCGCTTGAAGGCAGAAATAGGTTAGGTGACAGTACTTCCTTGGACAAACTTTTTCACAAGGAGCTTTATTGCTACTTAAAAGCTATTTAATGTAAAAACTTTAAAAAGTTGCTTACCTCATCTCTGGGAATTGAACGGATATTTGAAATGTGAAAAAACTCTGTATTTTAACCGATTTAAAAAAAGGAGGTGGTTCTATGTTCGAGTGTATGTATTTTTTGTGTATGTTCTCCGATTTCTTTGACAATTGTGGACCAATTTTCAAAATTCTTTTTTTTTATTTGAAACCAGAATAAACGGTGGTACCATTGTTACCAAGTCAGAATCTGGAAATTCCCTTGGAAATAGGTGGAAATTGTCAAATTTTATAGGCAGTGTACAGTGTATTCACCAATTTCATCGTCAATTCTTGATCGATTTGGAAAATTTTGTTTTCGTTTGAAAGGCAAGATGTATTAGTATTTAGTAAAGAGATATATCCATTATGGTATTTCTTTCTTTTTATTTCCTATGCTGGCACCGACACCAAAAAGAAAAATTGATTAGATATTGTAATATTTAACTATCAATATTTTTTAGTGGTAAAGTAAAACTTCAAACCGATCAATAGGTGTGCTACCTATTGATCAGTTTGAAGAAGTAGCACATACAAATAATAATATTTTATTAACATTATAGTTCTCACGTTGTAATTGTATAAATAAACCATATATGTAGATATTATATTGATTAATAAATAACTGTGATACCATGTACAAAACGAAATAAGACAAAAATAAATGAAAAGTAGCACGGGTTTTGTTGTCGTTTGGATTAAATCTGGATTTTGTTATTTTTCACTTTTCAGTGTAGTGACTTTTTGTAGTTTTCGAAGTTCATAGAATTTACGTTTATTATGATACTGATCGAAAGGGTCAACTATATGGATGAAAATTTTTTTAATGTAATATGGTATCTTAAAAGGAACACCATAAATTTCACGTTTAAGTTTAGGAAAATGAATTGTAAGGTTTTTTATTGCTAATATTTGTGTTTCAAGATGAGGCTCCGCTAATAGTCGTAGAACAGCCTAGTCTCTTAATGAATGTTTTCTTACCCAGATCTTTTTAGATTAGATGGCCGCGAGCTCCGCAGACCTACGCTATTACAATTTTTTCCTGGGGATATGTGAAAGATTTATTACACAAAAAGCAATTTGACAAAGCATGTGGACGAGTAAAAAACCGAATTGAGACGTATAATTTCGAATACCCAATATAACAAGATAAGAAAATCTACAGGCAGCGAACCTATCAAAATATTGAGAATTTACATACCAACAAGAACATTTGCATTTGCATGCATTTTGAACATTTAATAAATTTCTTGCAATCATCGTAGATACATCGACAACTTCCAAGTTTTTTCTGAATAAATTGTATAATTGAACGGTGTTCCTTTAAATTAAAATACTATGTTACTTATAACGAATTAATTCATATAATTGACCCTTTCGATCGGCATCATGAAAATCCGGATTTTTTTTCCATTTGGTCGGTTTGATTCTCAGATAAGACAAGCAACTTTTAAAAATGTCACATTCAAACATTATTACTAACTTAAAAAAAATAACGTCTCTATAATACCAACTATCTGTCACGAACAGTTGAACAAAGAATACGGTCGCATAGCAACGTATTACTAAATGACCATCTTTCTTAAATAATCCCGTCCGTTATCCGTCATCCTGAGACATAAGTTGACAAGTTCCATGTGCTTGTAATTTCACCAGTACCCTTCAAAACCGGAACACAGTAATGCTAATATTACTGCTTGGCGGCAGAAATAGGTAACGTGGCAGTACTTCCCTAACTCTTCCACAAGGACCTCTACTGCTACTGAAAGTATATGCTTAATCGAACCTTCCGGCTCCTTCCTGGTGGAGAGTGTCACGAACATTTGAACAAAGAATACGGTTGTATGGCAACGTGTTACTAATTGACTATCTTCCTGAAGTACTATTTAGCGTTTTATACAAATTTACATAAGATGCAATATTTAAGGTACTTTCCCTGTGTGTCCCATAGCCGTTAGACGCCTTGTAAACATCTAGGGACATGTTAATGCTTGCTGATGAAAAACACAAGCAACTTACGGCCACCCAAAGTAGAGACATCAATATGTGCAGGCGCGGAAGTTCCAATACTGTCAGTAGCTGTTACTCTTATAGAGTACTTTGTACCACACTTTAAGCCAGTAAGTGTATGCTGTTGGATTCCTAGTAGTCTTGTTTCCCTTGCCACTGGCCAGGCTTCTTGCCAGACACCGTCACCTTCCCTCCAAGTCAGATTATAACCTGGAAGTGACAATTCATAATATTATTTCTTTACTCATTGCCACATCTTAGCCTAACGAAAGGCGTAACTCCAAAATCTTAAAATTTTCTCCAAATTAAGTTTCGTGTATAGATGAGTTAGAAGATACTTCTATCTTCTAACTTGACAATATTGGAATTCTTTACAATCCATCTTATGTTCATTAACAGAAGTAATAACGTCCCAAATGGGGCAAGATAAATGCCCTCAGCTGTAATAGTATTACTTTAATATGTGCCATAATATGTAAGCTAAAGTCACGCTTTTCTAGTCCAATATTAGTTGAGAAGCTACTTTTCATGATTCAACTCATCTCATACTATTACAGAACGTAAAATGCTCATAACACAAACCCTTCATTATTAAAACAAAATCTGTAAATTAAAACTCTAAAAGTAACTTATAATTGACGATTCTATATTCGTTTCAGTATATTAACAATTTACTTTATATTTCTCTGTGTATTCATTATATATACAAAATACCATAAACTAATCTTAACATAATATAGGGCTGTTATTAACAATACATCGTAAGAGGAAAGCTATGCAGTCTGAAACGCCTTATGTACCTGACAGAATGAAATTTTAAAATTTCAAAGCGACTCTGAAGTTAAAAAATACCCTAAGTAAGTGACGAATTATCGGATTACCGAAGCGCCAATAGCGATTAGATCTCTACAAAACCAAGAAACAATTCAAATCTATATGATCTATATGTCAACCCATTTCTGCCCAAAATCGTTGGTGGAAAGTGTGGAAATGGGATATACAGAATTTAGTATAATTCCATACTTATTACAAATTTGATGTATAAAATATTTTTAGAAGAAAAAAGAGATATCTCCACACAATACCCACCTTGCAATCCTGTGAAGTCTCACTTATATTATTTATCTATATGACTCATTTTTGCTCAATGTCATTTTTTAAACTTTCTTCCTATCCACAGACGATATACAGATCACAATAACTGAAAGAAACTTATGAAAGGAAGTAAACTTACTTATACCACCCATAGAATCATTTCCATAAGTCCTGATTTCATCCCACTCGACCACTATAGTATCCTTATACGGCGTAGCTCTCAATGATGGAGGATCAGGTAAAGGTAATACTCTTACCGAGTACACTACTGAATCTGACCCGTATAAGTTCTTGGCTAAGCATGTGTAGTTTCCGCTTAAGGATTGGTCGATACCTATGAAAATGTTTATGGTTATTTCAATTTTGGTTATATAATTAGTGGTTGAAAAAGAGTCAGCATACATTATTGAATATAGGTAGATCTCTCCAAAAAATATTTCTGCACAAGAACCCTGATTAGTAAGTGGGCTGGCGATCGCAGTGAAGGTGCAATGTAAGTAAAGCGAAACATGTTTAAACGTGAATATCTTCAGAATTTCTAAGTTGTTTCCAAGTCGTTTTCGTAAATAGGCAAATGTTAAAACATGCTGCTAGATCCGTCAACCATAACGAATTATATTTCCATTTAGGTTCTTAAAGGTGCCTCGTACTCCATTTTAACACAAATTACAACACTATACGCGAAATTCTCAAGTGCATCGTTTACGGAGTTTCAGTATTAATCAACGCAACAAATCTCGCAGTAACAACCGTTCGCTGACAAACTTAGGCCCATTAATATGGTCGCATATACATCCCACAGGAGTTGTAGTTACAGGAACTTAAGTTAGTTTCACATAATACCTACTCGTATGTTATGTTAGTTTACACGCTCTCACGTTTGTGGTATAATTCTCTCATGTTGCATTGATGTAGATATCTCTATAGTTTATTTGGTGTTTTGTTATGCTCATTCTGTATACAGTAAGTAATGTCGGTCTCAGTAGGGTTCCTTGACGAACCCATACAACCCATTGTACGCAATTAGTGGACATGAAACGATTATGCATATTTCGTGCAATATTTTCTAGTGACAGTAGTCACACCTAAAATACGTCAGGTTAATGTCAAATAAAAATACTTTGAAAGGGCTACTTACTCTTAATCAATAGACTGTCATCCCTGTTTCTCGTAAATCGCGGGTGATGCGTTATGATATTCTGGTTGTGATACCAAACGGTACGTGGTGGTGGTGATCCGACACTCTTGCATTCCAGAAGAAGAGAATTCCTTACTGCCACAGTCACTTCTCCTCCGAGGGAGGCTACTCCTGCTACCACTGTATGGGAATTACGAGTTAGGCTGATAACAGATTCATATTAACCTCGAAGAATAGCATGTAATTATACAACGATTAATACAGGTCATAAACACGATACAGTGTAAATCTGCACTATGTCTCTGTACCTATCGATCCCATTAGCCATGTAGTGTTAGGGAGTTACCACGCTTATTAACTAGAATCGCATAAAACCGGGCAAAAAAAGCTATATGTCCATAAGCGTAGAGCGAAAAAGACGTGCATTTCGCAGCGGTTCGTATGAACGCGGCTCGCCACAGGTCAGCAACGAATCGCCTTTTTGCGAATTTCCGATCACATCCGTATGCATGCCGACGACGTGCCGTCGTGCGACGACATGCAAACAAACACGATCGCAACGAGACGATTCCGCGTTAATAAGTTTGGTGACTGCCTAACTTCATGCAAACGTTGCAAAGCGGCTTCTTGGCACGCCCACCGCCCACTGTGTTCGGACGCGAAAGTGAATGTTTGCATAATCTCGCCAGGCGCAGTACAGCACGGGTCGTCTCACGCGCCATTCTTTATAGAATTGGAGCGTTTGCTCGGTGTTTAAAAATCTCATCAAATAATAGACATGTATATGAATGTGTTGTTTAGACAAGAGTACTTCAAATTCAGAATTACCATAATCGAGATACCAATCCGCGATGCTTATAAAAAATATCAATACGTAGGTACTGCATTTAACAAAGTTTATTACAATATTGCATGAGAATAATGTCATGAAGACCTCATTTTTTCAAATTGTGTTTACAACCTGTAGTTGCAATTAAAATAATAATTGTGACAACCCTACGCTCCGAAATTAGTGTAGGCCTTGACGGGCGTTGCACTGCTTGTCTTATAATACTCACCTCTCTGCGAAGGTGTATTACTAACTCGTCGACTCTCCGGTCCTTCTCCCACTGCGGTACTAGCAGTTACCCACACGTCGTACTGCTGTCCAGTGTCCAAGCCTTTCAATTCTAAAGTTTGCGTTCTTTCATAGGCTTCTGTTAATTGTATCGAGTCTACTCTTATCGTTTGGGGCCCATCATTGCTGAAAAGAACGCTGTGATGTAGAATCTTTTATAAATCTAACGATGCACACGAAGAACTAGTTGTTGACGAAAAAGAAAGGAATTGTTCCTTTAGTGGTAGTAAAATAAATGCAAAATTTAACCAGGCTATTAGTTTGTTTTTTGTAAAGGGATCTCAAAATCTAGTCTGAATTTAGTAGCAGTAGAGCTCCTTGGGTAAGAGTTCGTCCATGGTAGTACTGCCACCTTACCTATTTCTGCCGCCAAGTAGTAATGTCAGCATTACTGTGTTCCGGTTTTGAAGGGTGCTGGTGAAATTACAGGCACGTGGGATTTATCAACTTATGTCTCAGGGTGACGGGCGCAGTGGTAGTGCCCCTCAGATCTTTGCAATTTAAAGCTCTGAGTGGCACTGTAACTGTTATGGACAGGAATGTAGATTACCATCAGGCGCACGACTTGTTCGTCCCGATGATGTTATAATAAAAGCGGTCCTTAGGGATTTTTAATACCATGTAAAGTAAAACGGAACGCAATCACACGAAACGGAACGGATTTTTATGTAATTTTTTGACTAGTGGGCCCGTGATCAATACCATAAAAAATATTGACAAATCGGATGTCAATGTCATTTTTTTAAAATTTAATTAGCCAATTAGATTAGAATAGATTTTGAATATTTTAGCGTTTAAGTGTTGCAGCTTTTTGGACTTTTTTTAGTATAGCAGTGATGATGGTAATTAATTTAACATATCTACCACACTTTTGCTTTAAATAAATGGATAAAATTATGCAGGTCACAATTTTTTTTATTATTTTGCTAAGCTCTATTTCAAGTTTATATCTAGCAAAAAATTTGAGGCTGGTTAAATTTTTCTGGGAATAAAATGCCAAACTCATACTAATTCCGTACAAGTCTTTTGTCGCATCAGTCAGGGCTAAGAGAATATATAGAGTGCGACTTGCGCGAGCGCGACGTAGATCGCGTGATTTCTATGCGAGAATAACAGTATCTCGCGCTTTATCTTGCTCTCGCTCAAGTCGCGCCGTATCGTGCTAGACCTACTGGTGTGCGATGTCAGCTCAATTTCACGAATTAAAGACTTACCTTATTTTATATTTAAATCTAATTATTTGGCGGCAGAAATAGATACGGTGGCAGTACTTCCATGTACGAAACCGCTATCAAAAATAAACTACTAGCATTTTCATATGAAAACAACATTTTCATAATAATGAAACTATTTAAAGTATTCAAATGGAATTAAATTTCAGTTCCCTGATTTTAGTTTACAGTCTGATTCGACTATTTGCGAGTTAACTTTATCGCTTTTCAGTTTTTAAACGGAAAATTTTCAAATAAATTCTACGTCCGGCAGTTTGCTAGAAAAAAAAATGTTCGGGATTTTCTATTTCAGACTATATTTTATAGGAATGAATAATGTTCTACGAGAGTTTTTTTGCTGTATTTTGAAGTTGTTTGACCTCGATTGTTACGGATCAATAGAGACTATGTATTTCTATATTTATTAGATTGTTTCCAGGAAGTCACTTCACACTTGCGCGTAATTATCTACGATATTTTTATTACCCCGTTTAGCATTTAGATGCTGGCATTTAGCGATAAAGTCAGCGCTAACACCATGTAACACATCCATGGTGTAATAAGGCCACATCTGTAAAATGACAACTTTTGAGAAGGGAGGTTTAAATATTCTATGAACGTAATTAGTCGAAACTTTTTAATATGTGATAGTTATAAAATTTCACATGTTTGTAATTAGTGTCATGTAGTTCATATTGTGTTTATGATTGTCGTATGATGAAAAGCATTTTTGACGTATGATCACATGTGGCTTTATTATACCACGGGTACTAAATACCCGTGCTTGCAGGTCAAAATCAAAGAAAGTCTCTTACATTGTCAATACTTGCTCAAGTTTTTAATAGTAACAATGTTTCTGCAAATAGCCCTATTTACCGAAAGTGTAAATCATACGATCAAATTTGTGGTAACCATGACATATTCCATGATAGCATTCATATATTCAAAAAGTCTATCACCAAACAGTTAACTGAACTTAGTATTTTAAAATATCCATCCTCTACATATTTTAGTTTTAAATAATAGGTAATTTTGTTTTGTTTTCTTTTTACCATTTACAAAATCACACAATTTGTATTTTCTTATAATTATTAATACAAAGATTACGAACGAAATAGACGAACACTTAGAAAAAATTCCTACAATCCGGCCGGATTCACACCGACGTCTTCTAGCAAACCGTGTCAGACGCTTGTATTTTCTTGTTTCTGAATGCTGTGTACAGTTCTCATTGCAGATTTACTGATGTTTTTCCCTTGTATTGTTTTAAAATAGTGTTGTAATCTGTTTTACCATTACAATAGAAATAAAATAAAATATAATATTATTAGTCTATTAATATATATATGTATATATATTAATATTAATATATATATATATATACATAGTATATTAATATTAATAGTCAATATTGTGTCCGTGATTAAGATTTTATTTTTCACAATAATGTCTCAAAGTTATAAGTGACATTTTTGGCTGGCACATTAATTCAGATTACACGTTATCACAAAGTTTATTTCTTACCTTGCAGTTGGTTTGTAATAAACAGTGTAATGTAGCAACCTTCCATTCGGTTGTCTAGGTTTCTTCCAACTAACCAAGATTGTGTTCGATGATTGTGACAGCAGCTTTATTTCTGCAGGTGCTTCGGGCACTGTTATAAAAAAAATAATATGCGTTTACAATACATCTTAAAGTTTGAATGTTAAGAATTAAAATCGATATCCACAATACACTTTATAAAATAAGTGATCAACAGATGTGAATGTGTGTAATTAAAGTGTAATTAAAATACTTACGTATAATTATCAAATTATCCGTAATTATTTCAGTTTTTAATTAAAACATAATTGATTTATGCCGAAAACTATTACTACATCAAGGTCCTAACAGGCTGAAAAGAAAATTCAAAAAGCTGAAAATTAAATAGAGACTCGATTAAGATATGCAATTATACGTTCCATGGCAAATGGTACGCAATGCAAAAATATTATCGTAATTTTTATTACACTGGAACACATTTTTTTTTTGTATACCGTCATATTTTGTCAACACGTAAGCACCCTCTATTAACGAGTGAGTTTGTTTTCTTTACAGAAAATGTCTTAAACCATAAAATAGTTGTAATATTAAGTTCATTGAATATCACCATGTTTTACTACTCAATTATTTATGGAAAATTACTCCATTAATAGTACAAAGAACACTAAGAAAATTTCCTTCGATCGGGCTGGATTCGAACCACGGTATGCCTTCAGCATTCGTTTGATCTTTGTATTAAAATTATACCTAACATAAAATAATTGCAAAGGATGAAAATGGACAATTTGCACTAACAATAACTAGTTACTTAGTTATTCCTTGGACTGCCTCTACAAAGAAAACTACGGCTATAGCAAAAACTTTTAAGACAAGAGAACAATTGAAAATAATAAACGACAATCTTAATAATACTTGGCAAGTCCCAACCTTAAACTTTGACAAACTCACAACGTACAAAGACGCGGGCAAACTAAAGTTTAAGTAGAACTCACTGTACTTGGAACTGAGTGGGAACTTTAAGTTGGATGACATAGATGGACGTACAGATTAAATCCCTTGTGTTGTCATACTTTTCAACTTTGAACAAAAAATCTGTTTGTATGTAACAAGTATAGGGAAGTCTCTACTTCGAGCCCGGATAATGGATGAAATTACAATTTTTTATTTTGTTTCGAAAGTCAACAGCAAATGAATATCTAAAGCACGTAAAATATACTCCAAAGCTGCTGTAATGTGCGTATTTGATTTTACAAATTTCCTTGCACGGCCAAAGACCGCCAACCAATTAAAGAACGACAACCCGTCGCCACGCATCGGCCGCGGCCCCGTCCATGTTTCGCTATTCGCTGATCCATGCACCGCTACGGACGCGTCTGCATTACTACGGACGAGGGTTTCCCCTTGGTGCGAGTTCGTGCGAAGTGATCAGAGCAATCGCGGATGCCGCCTACATCGCCATCCCCGGAGAACAAAAAGTTAACTGCCATTATCACTGTTTTAGTGTTATATCATATTTAAGATCTTTAGGTACCAATCATCTTTCCAATTTTTTTTCGTGAATTTTAAGCAGTTACCTACGGAATAACAAAATAATACAATAACATTAAAATTTTCTACCCAAGCCCAAGTGTACAAGAATAAGGTTATGTAATTATATGATATATGGTTATGTATATATATGTTACGTTTCTTAATATGACAAATGACAATAGAATTATGTTCTCCTAAAAATAACGATACACGCAGTTATTGTACGTACTTCATTCCCTTTTCAAACTGTTCGGGCTGTTCGTATAATAAAGCAAAACTTGATCATCATATTATGGTTTCATTGTAACAGCAGAATAAAAGACCTTTCCAAAAAAATATCTTACTGTGTTTACGAGAATAAGATGATATGTAATTATTATCTTCGCCACTTGTACTATTGCAACCCGTAGAATAAAACGATAAGTCAACGGTGCCATACTTGTTTTCGGCTCAGACACAACGAGAATAAAATGATGATCCACAATATAAATCCAACATGATGATTGATTTTGACTAATTATTTATTATTGAAATATCTCAATTTTGGCTTAACTTGCGGCTTCATTTATAATATATGTATGTAGAATGCACAAAAATATTCTTTCCTTAAAGCTAACTATTAATCTACCTACGTTCAGTGTTTAAGAACTTATCTATGAAAACATGTTTTTTTATTTTTCCTGAAATATTACTTTGTTGCGATTATCATTTTGTTCTCCGGAGATAGCGAAATATGTACTGCATTCAAGGAATGTGTTTACAGAAGTTCGTATTCTTCTCCTCACTTATTATAAAAAAATAGAAACTATTCATAATTATAGTATTAAAAAACCATGACAATATTCCTGAACACGTTCAGACCGGGAATAAAGTTACCATTATTTTCTGTCCGGCGGGAAAGATTCTCACATGTCCACCGATGGTACATCATCGTCTCATCAACCAAATGTGTCGGGGCTGGGTGCGCCACCGGTGCATACCTCATTAACCTATTGTCTTAAGTAAACGTTTTTTTGGCAGTTCTGGCTGTTTAATACAATTCATAGAAATAATTTGCTATGTTTATTTTCATTTTTCTATTAAGTACATTTCCAGTTCATTTTTCAAATAAATACTTTTTTAACCTTGATTTTTTACTGTTTGACACAATATCCAACACCGGAGCTACGCTATGAAAATTTGACTGTTGCACAGGATGAGAACTTTAAATTTACCACTTTCGCTCAAGGCGGCGTGGGTTCTTAGCATACCAAAAGTCAAGTGTTGTGTGACCACCGGTGGTTCACTGCGCCTGATGGACGAGCTGTCCCTGCTTCATCGGTGGGACACGCCAGTCTCAACGCGTTAAAGGTTCAGCATGTAAATGACCATAAACGTACTATTTACTAAGGCAAATTTTGGGTTCAACGTAAAGGATGAGTTGACACTATTATTTCAAATTAGTTTCGTGTTACTTAGGACTACTAAGTTAGGAATACTTGCCGTCTTGCATCGTAGAGCACACAATGGGGAACGAGAACGGCCCGGTTCCATAGTTTGAGAAGCCAGCCACTTTGATTGTGTAGTTGGTGTATTTTAACAAGCCTTGCAATCGAAGTTCTGTGACCAGAGACGTTGCGTTGAGCCAATGTCGCCCTGGAAACATTGTCTTTGTTAGCTTGGTTACTAGTTTGTGGTTAGATTGCTTTAATTGTTTATAATTGATTTTCGAGAACTTTGGAAAGTTTGATTTCCAATTTACAATGAAAGTTGATGTTAGTCAAGAAACTAACTATTGTTTTGATTAATGCAGAAAATTACTAGAAAAATCACGATTTTCGAAAGGCTTTGATTATGTACGCATGTTCTATGTGGTTAAAGATACTGAGACATAAATTCAAATCTTAGAATAATAACGCATAGAAACCTAGTCCGCACACGCTAAGTGAGGCAAATTGAAGCGCGCCCAATGGGCCTACACGAGCGGGCGGGCCTTCAGTGCTCAAGGTCAACTTGCACCGCGAATAGATCAAGAATTTTAGCTAAAAATGATGAAATGTACGGTAAATGAGAGTGTAAAAATACGTCAGACAAACATAAAATAGATACTAACATCACATTCCACAAGGAAGTAACGCGTTTCAACTTGTATTTTTAGATAAATATTCACTAAAACCGAAAATTAACCTCATACTAAAACTAGCCTACATGAATTTGATTTTTTTTTTATTCTATGCGTTATTATTCTAAGATTCAAATGATAAATAAAAATTATTTTTGACATATTTAACAATTTCAATAACGTGAATATTGTACCTGAAATTGAAATATTGATTGATATAAAAACTGATTTAAAACTGTTCGAGCTAAACGCTAACATTTTGGTAAACGTTATTGATAAGTTTTAGCAAAACAATCATAAAACAATTGTACCTTGAGCTGCATACAAAACGGTATATCCTATTAACGCTCCAGCCTGTTTGTGAGGCGGTATTGGTTGCCAACTGACTCTGAGAGCAGTAGATGTTACGCCACCACATTCTACTGATGACGGACCTTCTTCTGGGGCTGAAAAAAAAGCTTCATTACTAGAACAATCTGACACACAAAAACAAGATTCACAGTTGCGAAGAATCCTGAATTGATCAGGAGTGGAGCTTTCCACGAAAGGTTTTTCTTTAGGAACGACTTCGTTAATCATTATGATCGCTTTACAACGCCTACTCATTAATAATAAGTAAACATGTACCTAGATAAGCATATCTGCCAAATGTGTACAAAATTCGTTTTCATCACACTTACTTTTAAGTAGTAAAGATAAAGATAAAGATCGATTTATTTGTGTCTATGGTATTTTTATTTTACGGGCATACAGTGGAAATGAGTTTTTTTTAATTACATCTCCCGTTCAGCCGCGCCGGACGCCCGCTAGGAACGTAGACAAACAACCCGCTCGGTCATTGTTATCGTTTCGTGACAAATTTGCACAGTGGACTTTTTGAATTCGTATGTAACTGCGACAATTTCGTTTTAATTTTTATCACATTATGTGATTTCCAATCAATGTTAGTATCAAACTGGTTGCAAAAATTAAATTATGATGATACGGAAAACCCAACACACTCGCGCGCGCACACACACACACACACACACACACACACACACACACACACACACAC
>NW_020653731.1:9597802-9618537 GCF_003589595.1 Hyposmocoma kahamanoa
ACACACACACACACACACACACACACACACACACACACACACACACAGCGCGCGCACATAGAAGAATTATCTCGAAGGTTTTTCTGTTACCGTAACTTATTTATTTATTTATTTTTTCTCTCATACATATAATTTGTGGTTGGTATATGTATACTTAGTAACATATGTTTCATTTGCTAGGGTTGGGGCCTGGTGACTTGTAGCACAGGTGTTAAGCCTATAGCAAGCACCAGCTCCTACAAAATACTGTTCTAAAATTACTAAGATTGTTTATGTACTTCTTATTTGTTGTTGTATTTTGTGGAGAAATAAAAAGTATTATTATAAGTATTATTATATTTATTTGTATGTTATATTGTATTTTCATTTGTTTATATTTGAAGTTTTTTTTTATTTGTTTATTAAAACAAGTACAAATAATACATAATATAAATAAAAGATACATAACTATAACAATCATAATGTAAAAAATGTTTTTGTTTCATTCACATGTAAAAGTCAAAGCAAACAGTTTTTTGAGTTGAGTTTCAGTTGAAGAAAAAAATATCATTGTTTACACGAGATTTTTTCTGAGATACTTAAAATTTCATAAATGTAATATGAACAAACTATAACTTTTTAAGTCTGATTTTCTTTTTCTTTAACTTTCTCGCAAGTATGTTGGAAAACATTGTATGCCACATGGGCGGAGTAACAATAACAAATATTCGGGCCGTTAAAGCCCTTCGGTTCAGGCGAATCTGTCTCTCTGCTCGTAATTGCCTACTTACCGCCTTATGACTCAATGTACTATTACTGTAAGGAATAATAATAATAATAACGCACACACTCGACATAGCCCCGCACTAGGGAAACCCTGTGTCGCGGATGCGATGGACACACACATAGACAACCACAAATTACACATAAACTCACGAGAGAAATAAATGTAGGCCGTACAAATATTTCTCCCGGCCCGGGAATCGAACCTGGGACCTCTGCGTGGCAGTCCGGCATGGTAACCGTTCGGCGCCACGGAGGCAGTTATAATAATAACTAATAAGCGAATAAATCGAAGTCCCCATTGAATTAACGTGCAAAAGGTTTTACTCAATATTTTTTAACAGGCTATAATGTTCTACATTTCTTTATTTATAACACCAAGTGACGGGACGGACAAGTCGTGAGCCTGGTGGTAAGCGACACGCCTATCGATAACAATTGCAGTGCCCCTTAGAGCTTTTAAACGCAAAGATCTTAGGGGCACTGCCACTGTGCCCGTCATCCTGAGACATAAGTTGATAAGTCCCATGTGCCCGTAATTTCACCAGCACCTGCTCGCTTCCAAATAATGCTCACATTACTGCTTGTCGGCAGAACTAAGTATGGTGGCAGTATTTCCCTGGAGGAACTCTTTCACAAGGAGCTCCACTGCCACTAAATATATGAACCTCTCAAATTTTTTTCACACAAAAAAGACTAGTAATCTAATTTTTTCTTGGGTAAACATAAATATAAATTTTACGTATAATTCTCTTAAGTTTAAGTAATATGACAATCAGTACAGAGTACTAAAAAACCGACCTCAAAAGTCATTCATCCTCTAGTTTGCCACTCTTAGCGGTGGATTATTTTCTTCAAATTTAAATAGGACTACTTCTGATGTACCCTCTTTTCAACAAAAAAGAATCATCAAAATCGGTTCACAACACCGGAGTTATCGCGTAACATATTATATATACAAAATAAAACATACAGTCTAGAACCTGCTCCTTTTTTGAAGTCGATTAAAAAACATGTACAATTGTACAGGGCATCTTGTCGTTTCTGTAAAAGTACTTTGCGTGTATATTCTTGTAGTTTATTTTATCTTACTTTTTGGTATTGTCTCGTACAATAAGCACGCAAAAGTATTTATTTATTGTGACAGCCTTATTTCACTAGTATAAAGTTTTAGTGTGATACGCTTGCGTTTTACATTAAAGATTGTGCAAAGTTCTTCGAAATTGTTGTGCAAATATATTTCACAAAAAAAAATGGTTTCTTCACATTATCTTGAAAACCTTTTCAATTAGTTTCTTTTACGAACACACGTTAATTTATATACATCGTTTTCGTCATATGCATTTTGGAAAAGTTAAGGCGTATAGTTATTGATGTTTTTCCTTTGTTTTTATCTTTTTATTGTTCCTGTAAAGTTGGTGTTCCGATAACACGTTCGGTAGGGCCGTTCATATTACGAGGATCATCAATGATTGTCGACCTGGATAAATAATAAATTGTTTGTATCTATTGCAAATTCAAAAACGGATAACCTGAAATGATAAAATGATCAGGGAAAGTACAAAATCAAATGACTAGCAAATACAAGTATCTTTGAAACAAAGATCTGATTGTAGGACGCAGAAATCGCTACGGCCAAGTTGAGGGTACGCGTAACTTTCTTCAAAACTTGTCGGAATTTATTACACTTCGCAATTGTTCAAGACGGCGCCGGAGTATATGATATTTTGAACAAAGTTGTAATTGATACTGGGACAAATATTGCGACTGGATTTTTCCTAAATTGTAGTGTTATTACTTTTTCTTGGAGTTTGGAAAGTATAATGTTTTGAGGTACATTCTAGCCAGACAAAACATTTGTATATATCCATTACTATAAGTCCTATTTTGGTAATCATTCTAGAGCATAGTGGCCTCTGTACACTAACGCGAAGGCGCAAACTACCCACGAAGCATCCGTGTGGATCCATTCACATATTCTTTGCGGCTTTGCGCCGAGTTCGCGGCCCGTTCCCGATTGTTGTCGGTATTGCATCCTGCGACAAAAGGTTCGCGAAGCGCGAACTTGGCATGGACGCGACAACGCTCTACATTCGCGTGATAAATAAGTGCTGTAGACGGTTGCATTTGTATTTTTATTGTTGATGATTTGCACGTGCTTAAAATTGCCGTGGATTTGACAAATGAAATAGAACTGACATCTTTAGATTGTTCTAGCATTTTTTTTAATAAACTTTTTTTTTATAAAAGCATAATCGTAAATCTCCAAAGCGAAATCGGCATCCATCTTCGTCAAGCGCGCGAACTATACTGTAAACCAGGCGTGAATCTCTGCGAGTGTGGAACTGTAGCAGTTTCTGGCGCGATCCGCACCGCGATTAGCGCTGTCACACACGCGCGAGTGTGGTGAGGCCTTAATACAAAAGAGAGATGTGCAGTGCAGTCTCAAGACCAGACAGTTTGCATAATGCTTATCATGAAAGTATATAAGTTCCTGATTCTTGATTTTTGATGACAAAGCACATTTCTTGATAGAGTTTGAGACATGTACACTATACTGAATTTCATCCCTTAACAATTAAAACTTTTCGGTCTTAAATATTAAATAAAAAAAGAATAATTTCCTTTGCGACGATGAATGAAAGAACAATGGAAAATAATAAAATTGTCACCAAAGTTTCCAAGAAGGGCATTTAATAAGACCTTTTGCATCTCTAATTTAAAAAAATTAAAAGCTTACAAAAGGTGCGAAGTAATTATAATAACAATAAGAAAGTTTAGAGAGAGGAAAATGTTTATGAGCGAGATAAGCCTTTACGAGGGAAACTTTGGGCCAAACAGTGTTTTGTTAATTTACGTGTTACGTACAAATTGTGAAATATTAACATTTTGTTACAGCGTTGAACGAAATACATGACTGCCTTATCTGGCCTGTCCTGCCATATCCAGCTAAACACCGATCGGTATAAATTTTAGCGTGGACTTGGAATTTGTTTACACCACCGATGGCTATGACCTTGATCTATATCATAGGTTCCACACTTTCTGGCTTACCGCCCCTTAGGCAAGATAAAAAACCACCACCACAAAAATTTATTGAAAACATGAATTTTTTTATAAAAATAATAACACAAAAAATTTCAAGGAAAAATATTATATATTTTTTATTATAGTTTATGTAGAAAAATTAGGTTTTATTTTTTTCAAATGCGGGAGCACCCCGTGGACAGCATCAACGTACACAGCCCTCAATTTATTCCGAGGTTCCTACCGGCCACTGGTAAACTACGATGTATATTAACATAGGACATGTATGGGTTGTTGGGCACAGACATTGGCTACTGTTTACACCCTTTTCCCTTTTATTGGTTTTGTATTTAACAATACTAAAAAATCGTGTGTCGTGGTTGTGATTTTATGTGATCCTGTAACGAGCTGTGTAACGGTTTTCACTGTATTGTTAGAAGAAGTGTATATTTTATTTGTAGAGAATGTGTTCTATATCATATTGCTTTTTATAAAGTGCACTCAGCGCAGTTCGACGTTCTTCTTTTCCATGTACTGTATAAAGAAATATATCGTTGTCTTGTAGAAGATGAAGTTTATGCTAGCGTTGCTCGATGTCGTCGCAGCGTAGCACTTTCCATCAGGCGCGGTGCAGTCATTTTGCCGAGTCACAATAAAAAAAAAAAAAAAAAAAAAGCGTGTCGCCTAGCTGCGGCAATTTGAGGCGACCCTTATAGTGAACCTTATTTTTAGAACAGACGTCCGATGACGAATGACTATACGAATGACTACACGGCTTCCCCAACTTTATGACTTACGCAATCATGTCGTCGTCTTAAGCCTATATTAACGTTAAAATTTTGTTCAACGACATAACGTCTCACAATGACATTGTTAAGAACTTTAGAGTAGGCGACTTTGCATAATAATTTATCATAATTCTTAACAATTTCGCGAGCCAAGTTGTAAAGTTTTGGTAATCTTACCTCCTTCCCTCGTATCTTGGAAGAGGGGAATTGAAAAAGGGCCTGTACCCGCGTTGTTGAAGGCTGCTATTGACACCGCGTACCTGATGAAAATTCTTTTAATTAGGTAAATTTTACTGTATGTATAAACAAAAATAATCTTGTGTAATGTAGTAGCTTGGCTAAAGGATGATTTTACATGTCTGTCTGTGGCATCGTAGCTCTCAAACAGATGGATTAATTATGTGAAGACTATTTTAATTGGTACGACTCTTAGCCACGTTTATTAAACATCGGTTCAGTTGTTTAAAGATCGTCAGCTCTTGTCCCATTATGTCGTAAAGTTTTGTGTATCGTTGGACAACTATCGCGTTTAGCCTGTTCCCATATCATGATTGTCTGTCGTGTGTAGTAGACGTTTATTTTATTGTTGAACGACTGTCGTACCTAGAGCTGTTCCCACTGATCGTGATAACATTTTATCGGTTCACGGCAGCTGCCTTGTCGTTTGCACGACAGAATCTTTTGAAGCTGCGATTATCTGTCGTCACATTTTTATCGTGATGTTTTATTTATTGTCGGACGACTGTCGTTCTAGGTTTTCCCATTGTCACGACAGTCTGTCGTTGTAACGTCAAAAAGTCGTGAACGACAGTTAATCGTGTTGTTCTATGTGTGAACAACTTCATTTAAATATACAAGCCACGACACTTTAAGCTGCACGACTATCTGTCGTCACGACATAATGGGAACGCGCCCTTAGTGTAGGTATCTCAGTCATAAAATGAATATTTATTTTACTTCCGTTTGTCTGATCGCCTTGCAATTTGTTATAGTATGGAAATTCAATAACATTGCAGTGTTTCGTTCGTCAAATTTGTCTCTACGAGTTGTTACCGTACGGTGACATTATTGCCTTTTGGAATACACCGTTTTGTATCGGATTTTTTTAAATTTTAATTTAAATACAGATGTTAATTATGGCATAAGCGCTAAAGTCCGTTTTTCCAGATTAAAAAAAATAGTTTAGTGATAATGCGTCCTCAGAAATGAATTGTTAATAATAAGTGTTTACGGTGATCTATAGTAATATTGAAATAGCTTAAAGGGGGTATTCATTATCCTGCATTGCAGTCTGCCTTGCCATCTGCCGCGTAATGCAGTATTATGAATGTAATCGCAGCGTACAAGCCATCATGCAATCCTGCAATGCGTTCTGCGAGACTCCTATACGAGGGCCACACGCAGGATAATGTGTCGCGCAGGCAAAAGACAGCTCAGTCTCTTGCCTGCGCGATGGACTGCCATGCAGTGAATGGGTCGTTTTAAAAAGTTGATAATAAAAACCAAAACAATAACTTACCTAACCCCTTTAAGAAGTCCAGATACAATAGTCTCTTGTTTCGAATATAGTGATGCAGTTTTTACTATTTTGTCACTAACTTCTTCTGATTCTGAAATAAGAAATTAATGTTTCAAAACAGAAATATGGACGAGGAAAATTGTTGCTATTAAGAACAGATCACGAACCCGATAATCCTTTGGAACGAGAGATAAACTTTGGGAATTAGGCAAGAAATGAAATAAGATTTTGTAACGCAATTGAGTGATTTCAAAATATAATTGACTATCATTACAAAGTAACTTACGTTATTATATAATCTCAGTAGAGATTACTAAAAAAACCGACCTCAAAAGTATTTGTCAAGTTTTTTTTGAAATCGGTTACCGGAAAGGTCGGATATGAATCCGCACTAGTTCGCCACTATACGGAACTTAACACAGGAGATAATAAAAATCGGTTCTTACTACTCAAAGTATATTGAGACAGAAAAACGCCTTGAATTAAAGAATAGCAAAATCAACCATTAAAATAATTGCTCTTTATAATAAAACTTAGGCGCTATTTATAAAAATGAATCTTCATGCGTGAACAGCCACTCTTAGAGGTGGATGATTATCTTCAAAATTAAATGGGACCACTATGGAGGTACCCCCTTTCCAACAAAAAAAGAATCATCAAAATGGGTGCACAAATACCGGAGTTATACATACAAAAAAAACATACAGTCGAATTGAGAACCTCCTCCTTTTTTTGAAGTCGGTTATCAATCCCAGAAAACTACGTACCTTTAATTCCACTCAACTGTGGAACAGCTCTTACTCGATATCCAATAATAAGACCGTTATGAGCATCAGCTGGTGGTGGCAACCATCTTATTCGAAGTTCACCTGGAGAGTCCGTCTGTTCTAACTGAACCCCGATGGGTGGTGATGATGGTGCTAGGACAGAATTTAAGGGAATAAGTTACGGAACCTTCATGAGTTAGATAGGGTAAATTATGATTATTACCTTCCTCAGTAGTAGTAAATCTGACAGGGGCAGAATAGAGACTCAAATCGGCCTGATTACCACCAGCGACTCTGGCCGTGTAACTTGTTGCTGGTTGCAGATCATCCACTTCTACAGAGTGTCGTATCTCATCTTGCCTGCAAAATTTTTCATTAATCTTTTATATCACGACATGATAGATGATAAATAACTACAAAACGATAAAATTAATTTATCAAAAAGACGAAGAGGTAACATAGACAAAAGGCTGCACAGAATAGATTAAAATTATTTGTATAGGATTAAATTACTAATATTAGAAACGACCACTTTTGTTCAACGACTTTTTACAATTTTTTTTATAATACCAAGTGACTGAACGAACAAGACGTGGACCTGATGGTAAGCGACACGCCTGTTCATAACAGTGTCAGTGCCACTCAGAGCTTTAAAACACAAAGATCGGAGGGGCACTGCGACCGCGTCCCTCACCCTGAGACATAAATTGACAAGTTCCATGTGCCTGTAATTTCACCAACACCCTTCCTTTCAAAACCGGAACGCAATAATGTGACCAATAAACTTACCAAAAATAAATAACCTCCACCCCTGATTCTGCGTTTTGCATCGGACTGGTACTTATGCTAGTATACCGCACTAAGTTACAACCGTTTAGAGCGATTTTTTTTAACGAAAGTAAAATCTGTTGATTTATTAAAAGTCATGGAAGTAAAAGTAGTTGTTTATGATGTCAGTAATATAGTCCTGCAAGGTTGTTAGTACAGCAAGAAGACCGATGCTCTTAAGTTGAAGAAAAAAAGGACTAAAAGGACTTAGAACCTATGCACACCGCGTATTTTATACGCACCGACGACTCGCGTTTACGGCGCCGTCAACAGACGCACTGCGCTAGTATATCGATTTAAACGCGCGCAAATGTCGCGTTGCAATCAAGAAGCTCCACTAGTTTATAATTAGAATTTCATGTAGTTGCTTCATTTCAAAAATTTACTGAAATTAACAAAAAAAACTAAAATTAAAACTATCTCTTATCAAAATGCGCGATAGATACGCACGACTGCAGCGAGTTTGCGGTGCATATAAAGTATAACATTTGCATAGGCTCTAAGCCTTCTAAAAATATAACAGAAAATTCTCTTTACCTGGTAATATTAATTGTTTTAGCACTACTCCAAGATAATCTTTGACTGTTTGTAATCTGCAGATTGTAGTACTGCGCTAATGATCTGGTCATATCTCTCCACGACAACTTTACTGACCGACTTTTGATTGAATCCACCGATAAGTCCGTTGGTGGTAAGGGTGGTTCTAAAACAATCGGAATATTTTTTATGATTTATTTAAATAGTTCATTCAATTTACTGCTGGGTATTGTTGATCCTCTCGAAGCCTCTTGTATATATGAATATATACATATACGCCCATCTGTTATTTAATACATTATGCTCTTTGGGCATAACGCCATAAGGAAACGCAATATTGCGATATTAGTTAATCTCTGTGAGACGATCCATCTTAACATTTTCATTATACATATTATATGTATAATAGACACATGTTTAGCTACAATCTCAACGATTTTGATGGAGCAATGATGTGACCGATGAAGGCACGTGTTTGTCTAAAAAATTCCATTCACTCCAACCTTAAATGGCCCTAAGAGCGGTTACACACGGCACTTTTAGCAGCGATGCAAACGCGATGCAGTAGCGATGCAGTCGCAATGCAGTCGCTTATCGTCTAGCTTTACACAAGCGCGCTATTTTAAGCATCGATACAAATGCGCGATTGCATCGATACAAATGCGCGATTGCATCGCTACACTTGGAATTCACAGGCGGTTGCATCGATGCAATCGAGCGTTTATATCAATGCAGTCGCTCGTTTGCATCGATGCAGTCACGCGTTTGCATTGCTGCTAAAAATCGCCGGGTGTACCACTTTGAATTGTATTCGGGAAACAGATTCCAATAATACAGGGTTTTCCATTTAGGGTGAGTAAGATTCATACCATCTATGTTGTTCAGACTGCTTTTGCCAAACCTGTTGTTTATTTTTCAGTCACTAAAGACAAATCGTAATGGCAAGTTACAGCGACGAGTAACAGGTGCAAATGATGAAAATTTATTATCAAAATGGGTATGCTATTGTAGCCGCGATGCGCACATAATAGACTGCCTCAAATTCTCCTGAACACTCTCACGAACAGCGGCGACGTTTTCGGCAGATCTAGCGTTTCGTTGACGTGCGGTTTTTTTTTGTAACCGATATAGTTACAGCGTTTGATGAACATTTATTCAGCTGTTTAAAGGTCATTAGCTCTTTTTCCACTTAGTGTAGAGATCTCAGTAATAAAATAGTATTTTATGCAATCGTTGCACAATGGTACGAGATTTTAAGACCTCGCAACGCAACCAATATTTAATGTATATTTTGTTAAATCTATGATAACACTCCAATTTTTTTAAATAAATTTTCACACATTTATTTAGGGTAGGCAAAGGTTCTACCGTACAGCCTCTTCATATATTTACACGAATGTCAAACAAATGCTACAAAACAAAAAACAAAAAGACGGAATAGAAGTGGCCAAGTACCGCCTAAACTTTAATCATTTTTTTTATAACAAACGTTTATGGCCCGCTTGCAAGATCATTATGCCAATTTATGTAATTATGTAATATGTATGCTATTTACGTAAATTAAAGTTCTTTGTATAGAACTGTAACGAAATTTGTCAGTTTGGTAGCGAGTACCACAGACAATGGAACTTTGATTCTGAACTAAAAAGAGCGCCTTTGTGATATGGTTTATAAAATTATAATTGACAGAACGTACAGGGGTAGAAAATAGATATTTATTTACTTTCACTTGTCCGGTCTAATTGAAATTTGTTGTATTGTGGAAATCCGATGACATTACAATAATATGGTAAATTTACTCAGATGCTGCAACCAGGGCAGTCTATAGACTAACCAACTCTTGAACTACATACAGTAGAAGTGGTAGAACAATCATCGTGTTTGGACTTTCTTGACTTTTGGGTCAAAAGTTTTTTTTAAATCGATGCCTTAATTTCACAAACTTGTATCTTGCAAAGAGTGATTATTTAGGAGATGGCAAATCTTTCTATTTATTTTTAATTTCTTATCTTATTAATGTGGATGCATTACTTTAAGAGTAGGTAAAAGCCAATGTATGAATATGAATCTCAATTTGCATGTATGTACGCGATAACTCCGGCCATTTTTTTGAACCGATTTTGGTGATTCTATTTTATTGGAAAGAGGGTACCTCCGATGTGATCCCATTTAGGTCGGTTTTTATTACGCTGTACTATTTTTTTGCATTTCAGTAACTTTGTACTTTAAAATACGAGTTTGAGAAGGTAAGGCGACGAAATATTAATTTAAGTGTTATTTTACAATTAAGTTAATTGAATGTTGCTATGTTTTACAACCATGATATTCAAATATTTTTTTATAAGATTACTGGAATAATTACTTATAGTTTGTTATAATTATTAATACAAAAATCGAACATTAAGAAAAATTCCTCCGATCCGACTGGATTCGAACCAACGCCTTCCAGCAATCCGTGCTAGACGCTCTGCCAACAAAGCCACGGAACGAACCATCAGACATTACAAATTTTTCTATGTGCTTGTTGCAGATCTTTGTTTTTGGTTTTTAACGACTTTTTTGCCGTAGCGCCATCTGTGACAAATCTATTTCTACACTCAGCCAGGTGCCTTTACTTATTTATTAAGAATTTTGGTTTGGGTACCAGTCGTTTGTGCCATGTCTTCGTTTAATTATTGGGATCCTCAGTAATATTTTTCATTGTGATTCTAACACATTATCACTTTCTCTTTAATAACTTAGTTCACTTATTTGGATTTTTGAAATAGTTAAGCTGCGGGAGTCAATATTTACGTTTTCACTTTCACTTAAATTACAATATCTTCTGTCAATTGAACAAAAACTTTGCATTCGTAATTATTGGAATTTTCCGGATAGTCTTTTTTTTAGAAATCTTTTGTAATTTGGTTTAAAATAAGGAATATAGTTTTAACTTTCTTCATCACTATTTCTTTTTTTCTTCATAATATAATTAAAATAAAAATTATTTTTGGAAAAGCTGTACATGTAACTTCAAAAGCTCGCCATTTTTTTTTCTGGTGTCTTTACAGCTACCAGCAGCTGACTAGAGATGTCGTTTTAATAACTATAATTAAGTTTAATGAATGTCACGATGTTGATTCAATTGTTCTTTGTGAAATTACTTTACTTATTTGTTATAATTGTTAATACAAAGATCGAACACTAAGAAAAAATCCTTCGATCCGGCTGGATTCGAACCAGCACCTTTCAGCAATTCGTGTTATACGCACTACTAACTAAGCCAAGGACCTTACGCTACTTTTCTGTGCTTCTTTTCTTCATCTTTGCCATAGTGCCTTTGTTTTCTTATTGTATAAAATATTTTATAAATAAATGAATTGTACACTTACCTAAAATATTGAGATGAACACTATACACATCAGCTCCATAAGGGTTACTCGCTTTGCACTGATATAAAGCACCGTCACTGGTTTCTGTTTGTAACAACTCTAGTATACTCGTCATTCCATCTTCTGTTTTCACTTCTGATATTTTCACCCTAAGAATTTAATGAAATTTATTAAACAACATTGTATTGGACAACATTTATTTTATATTAGACAACATTACACATGTTTGGGATCAAACCCCAAAGTAAATAACTAAAGCACTTGCGTTTGTTATACCGTCTTTGAAAACAACGACGGTAATACAAACACCCAGACCCGAAAAAATATTGAAAATTTAGTTTTCTACATTGAACCCGAGACTTCAGAGATTTTGACACCATGAAAACCGGCATGCAAAGCCACTTGACCACTGAGGTCGTCAAAATTCAGCATCATTGATCTGGTTGCATGGTATGTTAAAATTCTTCTTTTCGAGTCAATAAGAAAAACCAATAAAAAAAGCAGTGTTATGTTTCTTTGGCCCAGTAAGCTTCCACCTCTATCTGTCTCTATCTGTTGAATTTAGAAGGTCTTCGCGGGTGCAGCTGGTTGTTAATGTCCACTGTCATTTACATAATATTATAAACTACTTTCAGGCTATCGATCAGCGTTATCTAGATATAAGGCGGGATTTTGACCTTTTTCAGAGTTAAGATCTGTAGTGTGGAGATTAGCAGTCGTCTTGACTTATCACGTATTAAAATTCTCACAGTTTCAATAAGGGAAATTTCTCCTACCAAGAGAGCATACCTTTGTGTCAAAGGATTGATAGGATTCCCATTTCTCGTCCACATAATCCTTATTGGATCATCTCCTTTCGCCTGGCACTCAATAGAGACGTGCTGTCCAAGTTTCGATGTCATATTCCGTGATACTAAACCGAATGTTACTGGTTCTAAAACATGGAACATTAAGTGTTTGAGTTAGGGCATTATTTTCGTTGAATTAGTTTTAATTAATTCTTATAAATCGTTTTAAAGAGTGCAATTTCATTCAAAAAGTAAAACAAAGGTTTTCAATTCGACTGTATTATTTTTATATGTTACGGGATTAGTCTGAAATTTGTGAACCGATTTAATTTTTCTTTTTTTTTTTGTTGGAAAGGAGGTACCTCAGTAGTGGTTCCATTTAAATTTGAAGAAAATATTCCACCTCTAAAGATGGCTAATTAAGGAATGAATTCGGTTTTATTGGATTTTACTCACTTTCCCTTAACCAATGTCAATAAAACTTTGCAAATATGTAATTCCACAAACTTTTGAGGTAAGTTTTTATATGTTATAATTATTATGCCTATTTTCAACAATCATAAAAAAGACTTCGGTTGTATAATGAGTATAATGAAGCTATAAAGCTTAACTTTGTACCAGACATCACAGATAAAATCGGTTTGGAATATATTCTAAAATTACTAACTGTTAACGGAAATCCAAATAGTCTTGCTCAGTGCTTCTCCGACTCCATTTTCAACATGGCATGTATAAAGCCCAGCATCAGATAGAGCTACTGAATCGAATATTAGAGAGCCATTTGATAGACTGAGAACTCCCCCGCCTGCCACTTCGAGCACCGGGCGCCAGTTGTCTGATATTACTGAAAATATACGGACATTTACCTTCTACCAACCGCAGTGAATTCCATAAAGAATTTTGCAGAATCAATACCTCCATTTTCGATACGTGTTCTACGCCAACTTTATATTATGGTCATTTTCTGTTATTTTTGTAAACTGCCATATTTATTGACTAACTCTCCAAATTTTGTGAAAGAAACAAAAAACAAATTAAAAACAGAACAGGTCCAAAAATTAAGTTGGCGTATTGTTTATTGGAGGCATCGGAATGATTTAGAAAAAACCGTATTTATGAAATTTGTTGTACAGAACAACGAAAGCGAAATAGCAAACAGTGAAGTATTTCTAGAAATTATATAGTAACTTTTTAAAAAGAAAATTAACTAAAGCTGTAAGAAACAGAAGAAAAAATGAACCTTGCCTTTAACTTAGAATTTTAAAGTTTTCAGGCAATTTGGCCAAATTGCAGATTCAGAAACTCCTTTTGAAGAAGTTTGGGTGTCAGCAGTAGCCAAATCCAGTAAAATATCGCGTAGTATGCATCAGTATTACAGAGTCTAAGATTAATTTAATTCAAATAAAATTTTTATTATATAAAAATATGAGTAATTCTTACAATCTTTTTTCAACCAATGCGTTTGCGGTTGTGGGTATCCATTAGCACTACATGAAATATGACCGCTCCTGCCCAACAGTAATGATGTATTTTGCGGTTCTTCACTCCATTTTGGTGCAACTGGGAACAAAATACAGAAAATATAATGATTAAACGAAAAATTCATACAAAAGTTAAGTATTGCCTTGAGAGTTTAATGTTGGATTATCGGAATGGCTTTCCGGTGACTGTCGCAAGTTAAAATTCAAAGATAACTCCTAACGGTTTTTACTGCGAATTATCAGTTAAATTCCTTTATATCTATTTACAATGAATATCGGACGATATTTAAATATTTTTGGGTTTTGTTTTTTACCATTATAATATCAAGCGACGGGACAAACAAGTCCTGCGTCCGGTAGTAAGCGACAGAATATGCAAATCAGTTTTATATCGCAAAGATCTGAGGGGCAATGTCACTTGTAATTTCACCAGCACTCACCAATACCCTTTTTAGTAGCAGTAGAGCTCCGTGTGAAAGAGTTCATCTAGGAAAGTACTGCCAGTTTACCTATTTCTGCCACCAAGTATTCCGGTTTCGAAGGGTTAAGGATGCCGGTAAAATTACAGGGACATATGGGACTTGTCAACATATGTCTTAGGGTGTCGAGCGCAATGGCAGTGCCCTTCAGATCTCTGTGATTTAAAGCTCTGAGTGGCACTATAACTGTTATGAACAGGCGTGTACCTTACCACCAGGCGCACGACTTACCCGTACCGTCACTTCGTATTATAAAAAATAAAAAAAAACATTCAAAAACGGAATGCAGAATGCTTACTGCTTGACGGCAGAAATAGGTAGGTAAGGTGTCGGCGGTATTTCTCTGGACAAACTCTTTCACAATTTGAGGCGTTCAGCTACTAACAACGAGAGATACTCCAATAGGTTGTTATTATTATCGGTACAAAGACCCAATCGAGGCTACCGTGCCAACTGATCTGAAATATACATCAGAATATCGAAAAGTTAAATACCTTATGTTTTTGACACACCATCTATTTTCTACAAGACTCACTCGACTCGACTAAAAAAAATGCATTGGAGATTTATTTATAAATGCAGTACTCAAGAACAAAGGCTTGAGAGATACCGTTTAGATTATCTGGCTTATATAAAAGAACAGTAGCATTAGAGGTCCTTGTGAAAGAGTTCGTCCAGGGAAGTACTGCCACCTTACCTATTTCTGCCGCCAAGCAGTAAGGGTGCTGGTGCAATTACAGGCACATGAGACTTGTCAACTTATGTCTCAGGGTGTCGGGTGCAGTGACAGTGCCCTTGAGACCTTTGCGATTTAAAGCTCTGAGTGACACTGCAACTGTTAGGGACAGGGGTGACGCTTACCACCAAGCACACGACTTGTTCGTCCCGTCAATTAGTATTATTTAAAAAAACACTCTTGTTTGAATGAAGAATTTCGTTCGAGCTCACTAGACTCGAACCAGCGTCTGTCGCCTCAACGTGGCTACTGCTAAAAATAGTTTCATTTCCAAAGTGTAGTAATCGCCCACAGAAATCGTTTGTGCTCTGTATCGTATTCGTTCCAAATCAGAGACTATACAAATCTAGAAAACACGGACGCACTTCGCTTGTGCACCTAGAGATAAAATGATTCCTGTGATATTTCGGACCGTCACTTCTCGGATTTGGAACAGATACAAATCGGATGTGTGCGCAAACGCCCTTAGAGTATGGAAAAAGTTTAAACTTTGTCGAAAAATTTCGATATTCCGCACAAAAGTTAGTAACTGCTGGGTGCTTAGGGCATATTCCAACCAAAGCAATGTCGAGATATTGCTACGCAAATCTATATACTCGTGGATATATTTAGAGGAACTCAAAAAAACCACTAGGCACATATCGATGCCTTACTTTCTCAAAGTTATATCATATGAAGAGTGATATGAAGGAGATGGCAAAACTTTCTATTTATTTTAAATTTGGAAAGGGATGGGGAGGGAATAGGTAAAAGCCAGTGTGTGAATATGAAGGCAATGTGATGTGAAATTAGCCCGCAAAATTTGTATATACCTACAATCCATTTGTTGCATTTCAGTAATTTTATGCTATAGGATACGAGTTTGAGACAAAGGCGACGATATACGATTGTAGTCATTCTTTTTTTTTTCAAATAAAACGTTATGGTCTATGTGGCCAGTGATTTACATGAACATTGTTCATGTAAATCACTTCAATCATCCAATCTTTTTTAGCGTTCATCTAAATAATGTTTATAAGTGTATGGCTATGAGAGTGTGCGCGTTACTGTTATATATTATATTATATTATTGTGTATTTTTCTTTTTTTCTTTATATGTGAAAAAGTAGACAGAATTTTAATAAATAAAAAGTAAAGTACAAAGATAAAATGTTTCGACAGCGACCCCTTCATGGGCTTACGTTAGCTGACCTCCAAAACTTACTGCGTGATATATTGTAAACGAGACTACTGAATATTTTAAACATACACTTTACTAAGCGGTAAGCTTCTCCGTCAGCAAAGAACGCGCATAGATAAGTACCCTTAGTCAATCTATTTAATAGTCTATACAACCTCAAGTGACTTTTGTTGATTCCGCACAACATTGAAGTGTTAAATCAACCACTTTGGAAGAATATATACAATACAGTAAAATTGAGAATATACACTGATTGCTGTACGATACGAAAACACGATTCATAAAAAAATTCACGATAGAAAAAAAAAACACAAACTTACGTCCAAATTTTACAAGAAAGCTGCTGTATTCAATGAGTATTTTACATATACCAATGATTTTTTTATATGAACTGACCTAAATAGAACACGTATAGTATACAATTTAAAATTTTTCAAATGCCTTTAATTTCGTATGTAAAAAGAAAAACTCCGAAATAAAGCCAGTGCCAGACATAAGCAAAATTAACCGCATTAGTAGGAGACAAATTGAATTCGAGCTGAGGTAGTATCGATTCTTAATCCACAAAGCGACTTTAAAGTGACCGGAATAATGTAATTAAGAATGTTCCAGACCGCATTTAAATTTGTTACCTGATTTCAAACTATGGAACTTCCTATACAATGAGTACCATAGAAACCAGAGTAAATTAGAAAAGTCATATACAGAAAACCAGTTATTGCACGAAATCCCTTTTTTACTCTTCCAGCGCAATATTGGGCAATCAAAGCTTAAAATATAATTTGTAGACTCTTTTAGTTATAAAATAAAGATATGATCATAGATTGTCATGTAATTATTTCTAGTAATTCGTTTTTTGTGCTTATTCAACAGCAATGGATACGAGGTTTGCGAATTTAGCCGACGCAATTTATTATTGATAGAAAGTGAAATCATTATTATAATTAACTGCCTCCATGGTCGAACGGTTGTCATGCTAGACTGCCACGCAGAGATCTCGGGTTCGACTCCCGGACTGGGAGAATTATTTGTATGGCCCACGTATATATTTATTTCTCTCGTATGTTTGGGTGTAATTTGTGGTTATTTATCTGTGTGTCCATGAGTGTGTGCATTTTAAAAAACACATATCAAATAAAAAGAAAAATCTAACTGGATCCGAACCAGCGTCTGTTGCCATACCGAGGCCATTTCCCCTAACCAACTGAGCTACAGACCGAATTAGCAAATCTAACGAATTTCTTTTTATATTTGTTACATACAGGTCTTTGCATTGCGCGACTTTTTCCACCATCAGAGCACCTTTTAGCAACTTTTGAAGTTATAGCCCATTTACACGGAGCCAATTATTATTGACGAGCCATTCCACAAAACTAAGCCGCGAAATTCGAAATTCAAAAGTGCGAAATTCGCAACGTCCATGTACACTACAGCCAGTATTACAATAAGTTTCTTAAGAGACCTCTGCCTTGCCAACATCGCTTACTGGCAGCGCAACGCCAGCGCGGCGTCAGCAAGCGACTGCTGGAGGTCTACTCACGTTCTTTTGATTTAGTCGAGTATTACTTATTTGACAGTAATTGTTTGGGACCGATGTCGGACGGAGAATGGGAGTAAATAGTGCCGAACGCCTTTGATATACGCTGTGCTTGCGTTGCCAAGACGCTTGAAAAATGGCAAGGCAAATTAGTGGAGTGGCTCAGGGTGCACGTTCACACAAGGCCATTACATGAACCAGGACAGACAGGCATGTCGCTTACGACCAGGCGCGCGACTTGTTCGTCCCGTCATTTGGCATCAAGAATAAAAATGTAAGCGCAGGCATTGTCCCGTGTGCAGCATCAAATTTGTGAAATTAAGAATTCCTAACACAACAAATTGTCTAGGCATCGGTTACAATTTCCATAAAGTGATCCGTCTCATTGTCGGCTTCAATGCCCTTGACAAAAACAGAAAACTTACCTTTTATATACAAGTTAACAGTCCTATTAACTTTAGCGACATGATTTGCGGCGACACAAGTGTATGTTCCACAATGATCCAAAGACACGTTCTTTATTATAAGAACGCTGAAGACTTCCAAACTTCTTTCGACGATCTGAAATAGGGAGACAGAATTATGAAATTGTTTTTGGGTACATGCTGATATTTTTTTAAATTGCGTTTTAATGGGAAAAAACATAGACGTCTAACACTAAAATGTAATATCTATAGCATACTATGTTACCTACTTACACATTACATATGAAACAATGTTTTTTAATCCAAATCGCGTGTTTTTGTTTTTTCAGACAACCAGCGATACCGACCTTCAAAGGTGGGTCCACATTTGTAACATTTCAACGTACCGAGACATGTCGCGGGTACTTACTACGGAAATGTGGATTTTATTGTAGATTTACCATTTAGAAATATAAACGGTAAATTTTTAAACAATAAAATCCACATTTAGCGTAGTAAAGTACCGTGCGAAGTCACAGACTCTCGGTACGTTGAAATGTCACTGTCTCTGAAATTATCACAGTCCGTTCACATTTATGTATCAAATACCCGTTGACATGTGACGGAGTCTCGGTGCGTTAAAATGTCATGTTTTTTTCAAACAAATAAACGCAATTTAGATCCGAAAAATATTGTGTCATTTCTAACCATTCCTACTCCCTTGACAAATCAATAAACAAGACCAGAAAACATAAATGCATAGAATTTATTACAATACTTTGTAATTTTTATTTTAGATAATAAATGAAAAAAAAAACAATAATTTAATAAAAAGTGCAATCAAATAACTTTGGACAAATGTTTAGAACTTGTGCGATTCCATGTATTAGCAAAACTTCAGTAGGTACTCATATATAACAAATAAAAAAATAAAAAAATGTAAATTTGTTTTCGCGGAAGAAAATTAGATTCCCCATTCCCCAATTCAACTGTACAATTCTTTTGACCGTATGCGGAATCCAAGTTTTTTATGACGAATTTTATTTTGCCTAAGTTGTTTTTTTGTTATAATTATGATCACAGGCTGCAGAACTCACCTCTTTTGTTAGGGCGTCTTCAAATTAGACGCTTATACAAGCGCTGCAGTGGGGCCACTATGGCGCTGAATCCGCGCCACTACAAATTTTCATACAATATTTAGAGGCGCTGCTGCCGCGTCACAGTCGCGCCATGCGCGCTCCACTTTTGGGGTGCGTACAGATAAGGCGAAGGCGCCGCAAATGCGCCTGTTTGCGAAAAGGCGATCTGTTCGGGTGCCGTTCGGGCGCCCCTCGCGCGCCTCATATCATCGATAGTAGGGCGAACACACCATGTTTTTAGGTTTTAACGACTGTTTGTAAATTTTTACATCCTGTTTTAAAATATTGGGTTTAAATGTTTAAGTTTTAAAAAAAAGTTAAAAAACAGGACGTAAATATTTTAAAACAGCCCTGAAAAACTAGATTTTGTTTTGAAAATGGCGCTTTCGCCCTTTCTACAAAACACCGACGATTTATTAACATTATAGTATGAGAATCTCCTTGATTTGTGTATTCTGGGACCCTTGGTCGAGAATCATATGTAAATTGCACACGTAGACACCGAAAAGTCGCAAAAAGACCGAAAGACCGCCGATGGCGCGAAAAAGACAACCAATCTGACATCTATTTGACAGACGTCAATGTATGGTTAAGGAGGCGCGCTATAACATGTATTTAATTGCATTAATGCAGCACGCGCGCGGCGGGCGTGTACCTACTCGTATACCTGTGCGCACCCGTCTAGACAATGTATGAAAATTGTGATCATGGTACTGCAGCGCCTCTACAAGCGTATAATTTGAAGGCGCCCTTACACTCTGTCTTGCGAGACTGTACGACATCAGCGATGAAATATTAGCAAATTTATATCTTCTACAAATATTTTGCAACTAAATGAAAATTCCAAAACGACCGAAGCTTCCACGGGCGAGTTTCACGTGATATTGAAATAATAATTTAATCTCGGCTATAGGATTATGCTAAATGTGCTCAACAGAATTACTGTTACATATTTAGGGGTATAAACGTATTACTTAATTAACTCGAATTTGTGTGCGGGAAGTAAGTATACGTTAATTCTAATTAATTCGAAATATGTGTATAATATAGCGTTTCAAAATATTTTAAAAGTCTGGGGTGTTGTAATATAAGCAATTTATTACTTGCCTACGTTCACAGTTTTTTTAAAATCTATATAGAAAATATTCCATCAAAATCTCAAATATGAGGCCTTATTTAAAAAGCACTGTTAGATTGAATAAAATGTTAAAACATTGCTTGTTTACTAGAAAACTTGAACTTGGCAAGAATTCATATAGGCGCGTCTTTATTGATAACATAGAACATGGTTCACATGTAACTTTAATATTATGTTAAAACTTATAAATATTAGGATTATCATTGACTTACAAATAAATGGACGACGGGTCTAATACAAAAACCACGAAAAAA